>NC_080192.1:6671666-6974696 GCF_030028045.1 Hippopotamus amphibius kiboko
TTGTTTGTTTTTTGGCTGAGCTATGCAGCATGTAGGATCTTAGTTCCCTGACCAGGGATAGAACCTGTGCCCACTGCATTGGAAGCTCAGAGACTTAACCACTGGACCACCAGGGAAGTCCTCTTCTTTTCTAATGTGTGTGTTTAAGGCTATAAGCCTCCCTCTGCATAATCCTGCAGTGGGATTCTTCTAGTTTAGCATATAGCAATCTAATTATTTTCAGTTCTCAATATTTTCTGATTTCCCTTATGATATCTTCTTTGACCCTTAAATTCGGTGATCCGTGAGTTTAAATTTTAAAATGTATGGGTTTAAAAAAAAACAGTTTTATTTAAAAATAGAGTTGTCATGTGGTCCAGCAATCCCGCTCCTGGGCATATATTTGGAGAACACTATAATTTGAAAAGATACATGCACCCCAGTGTTCATTGCAGCACTATTTACAATAGCCAAGACATGGAAGCCACCTAAATGTCCATCAATAGATGAATGGATAAAGAAGATGTGGTATAAATATATATATCCCGCTGCAATTTATTAATGGAGACACGTAGTTGCAGTTTATTTTTACTGCTTTATATGACTAAGATGTAATCTATGTATCTTCTCTGCCACTAAAGGCTATTTAGCTTATTTCCATCTTTTCTCTATTATTCATAATGCTGCTATGGACATTCTTACACATAACTCTAGTGCTCATACTTTCACGTAGGAGAAGCAAAACTAGAAGTAAAACTGTCAAGTCATAGCATCACCAGATAATGTCAAATTGCATACTAACGTGGTTATCTTGCCTCTGTGTCTCTTAATCTCTCTTGAAGCTTTTCATACATTTTTTTTCTCTCTACTTTGCATTCTGAATAGTTAAAACTATCTTCCAGTTCATCAATTCTCTCTTCATCTCTGTCCAATCTGCCATTAAACCTGCCTTGAGTTTTAAATTTCAGTATTTATATTATTCATTTCTAGAACTTCTATTGGGAGCTTTTAATTTTGTTTGTTTTTAATTTTTATTATGGATATCTCAAATATATAAAATTAGAGACAACAGGATAAGAAACCCCTATGTACTTATTCACTTTCCACAAGTACCAACTCACAGCCAGTCTTGTTTCATACATACTCCTTCCCACAGCTGTCCACTCTGCAATTATTTTGAGGCAGATCTCAGATATCACATCATTTCATCTGTAAATATTTTTCAAATCTGCCTATTCTTGCTTTCATAATGAATTGTTATTTTCTTGAGAATTTGAACCTTTCATTTTGGCCCTAAATCATTATAAGTATTTTAGTGCACAATCTCTTTTGGCCCTGCTCTTCTGCTGTCTCAGAGTCTTAGGGCTCTAATCCTCCTGTTTGTGGCACCTGCTGTGTTCAGGATGACCTTTTTCTTCGTGGACACGGGCATACCTTGGAGATATTGTAGGTTTGCTTTCAGACCACCACAAGAAAGCAAATACCAAAATAAAATGAGTCACACGAATTCTTGGTTTCCCAGTGCATATAAAAGTTATCTTTACACTATGCTATCGCCTGTGAAGTGTGCAATAGCAGTACGTCAAAAAAAAAAAAAAAAAAAACACCAAGGCACATACTTTAATTAAAAAATACTTTATTGCTAAAACTGCTAACCATCATCTGAGCCTTCAGCAAGTCACAGTAGTAACACTGCAGATCACTATAACAAATATGAAAATAATGAAAAAAGTTTGAAATATGGTGAGAATTACCAAAATGTGACACAGAGATATGAAGTGAACAAATACTGTTGGAAAATGGTGCTGAAAGACTTGCTCGACACAGGGTTGCCACAAACCTTCCACGTGTAGAAAATGCAGTATCTGTGAAGCACAGTAAAGCAAAGCATAGTAAAACAAGGCGTGCCTGTACTGGGATTTGATATTGTGAGCTCATCTTTGGAGGAGCTTGTTTTTCCCATGAGAACGTCTTGCTGCCTGAGTTGTGAGAGTGTCCCTCTAAAGCCATTTTGCATCTGCTTTGCCAGGTGGCCCAGGGTAATCACCAGCGTGGGACCAATTTTTTTCTTTTGGGATGAGAATCTCAGACCATGCATACAATACACATTTGGACCTCAAACCCACTCCAGGCACATATGTGAGGTTTGGACTTTTCAGAAGATCCTTTTTTAAGCCCCCCACTGTTCTTGCCTGTGCTGTGATAGACAAGCTTTTTGTTATCTCCTTGTACCAGGGGATTGGGTGTTCCTAGCTCATCACCCCTTCACTGAGAGATCAGCCTTCAGAGGAGCCGGGCTTTGCAAGCAGTCACAGTTTCAACTCTCCACCTCCTGTCCTCTGAAGATCTTACCTCCCATCTCCACATCTCATCTCAATCTGGAGGCCAAAGCCAAGGCCCCTGGGTTACTGGCTCTGATTGCATCCCTCCCTGAGGCACATGTGGGGTCAAATCATGGGATTACCACTTTGGTTTTTCCCTCTTTGTTCTAGTCCCTGGGGATATCCCTTTCTCACTTGCTAACTCAGCCTGCAATTACAGTTTATTTATGTGGTTATATTTTATTATGCATTTCTATGTTTTTGTACAGAAAGTTTTTTCACATTACCCTGGTCAAGATTTTGTCAGAACGGGGTCCCCTTTATTGTGAAAGCTGGTTTAATTTGGTTTTGCTTTTGTTTCCTACTTGTGGTTTAAAAAGTGAACCTAGGGACTTCCCTGGTGGCGCAGTGGTTAAGACTCCACACTCCCAACGCAGGGGGCCTGGGTTTGATCCCTGGTCAGGGAACTGGATCCTACAAGCATGCTGCAACTAAGAGTTTGCATGCCGCAACAAAGGAGCCCACCTGCTGCAACTAACACTCAGTGCAGCCAAATAAATAAATACATAAATAAATAAATAGTACACCTGACTAACACAATTATCATAGCATCGTGCTCGGATCAGACCCACCTGCCGCCAAAGCCACTACATAGCTGCATCCATTCTCTCTGGCCCTTGTGTTGCTAAGGACCTCAGGTCTGAATGGCCCACCTGCACTACACAGAGGCAGGCCCGTTCATGACCCTGGTTCATATGACCTCACGTCAGTCACCCTACAGAGACTTCGAGGACAGAACCCCTGCCCTTTTTTGGGGACAGACCAGCTGTGGTTTTTGCTGCATGAAACGTATTAGTGCTCTATGCTGCTCCCATTTTGCAGAAGCTTCAGGATTCGGGATTTTGCTGTGATATGGCCTCTGTCCATTTTTCTTTGTAAATAGGCGACCATCCATCTATAATACCGATTTGTATCACTAGCACTAAATAGCCAGCCAGCAAAAAATGGCCTGAGTGTTCATAACTTAGTTCTTTTCCTGTCAAAGAAGAAGAATCTACAAGATATAGAGTAGATTTCACCTGCTGCTGCCACAAATCTTTAGCCCCTGTGCTCAGTCCCTGCTGTGCTCCTTGCTCATGTTCTGGGCTCGATGAGGGAGGGGCCAGGCTTGCTCCTCCAAACCCCTCTCTGCCTGCTGCCAAACCAATGTGAGGCATAATTTGGCCAAGCCCCTATCAAAAACCCCATCAGAAGGTTTCTTTCAGTGATGATGAAAATGGTCTAAAATTAGATTATGGTGATGGGTTCACAACTCTGTAAACATACAGAAATATTACTCTGTAAATATATAAAAAATTAAAACCATTGAATTGTACACTTTAAGCAGTAAATTTATGGCATATAAATTAAATCTCAATAAGACTGTTTTTTTAAGGGCATGAAATTATATGGGGAAGAAAACCTGCTTGGGCACTGAAGCCCTGCTGTGACCTTAACCTCCACAAGTCCTTAACCTCCTCGCATGTACCACCCTGTTCCGGGCACCGTCACTCTGCATAGACTGTCTCCTCCACCTGGGATGCCCCTGCCACTGACTCCTAGTTATCCTATATGGCTGAGCTGCAGTGTGGCTTTCTCCAGGAAGTTTCTCTGAAGGTGCTCTGTGCATCCCACAGTATCCTGGCTTACCTCTGCCACTGCTCTGGTCACGTGGAAACTGATGCCCCCAGTTTATTGGCTTGCCTTCTGGGACTGCATCTTAGTCATCTCTGCACCTCTAGGATCTGTCTAGGTACCTGGCACCTTGAAGATGCTCGGCTGATGCTTCAACCAGACCCACCTGGCTTCCTTGGTCTCCCTATTGAGTACTGAACCCTCTGCCGTGGTAGGTGCTGTAGCCTTGAGCACACAGGCAGTTAAACTCCTGTGGTTCTATAAACCAAAAGTGGGGTCCGGCTGCTCACCGCTCAAAAGCCAATAAAGACGCCAGGTTGGCGGAAAGGAAAGTTTGCTTTATTTTGGAAGCTGGCAACTGGGGGGAGAGCAAAGGCCTGTCCAAAGGCCAATTCCCGCCACTAACAACCAGTGGGGGAAAGCTTTTATAGACAGAGGGAGGGGGCTACATGTAGAAACAGCACAGGCAGCTCTGACAGCCATCTTGAAACTGGTCATCAGTGGTCTGACCAGCATCATCTTGATTGCTTTAGGTACAGTTAATCTTCAGTTCCAGGGTCAGTTTGTTTCCATTTCTTTGAGGCCAATTCTCAGAATTGTGGCAGCTTATGCATGGCTACAACCTGGTCATCCTTCCACCTGGTGGGGGTTTCAGTATCTATAAGACAGCTCACAGGATACGGCTAGGAGTATCATCTGCAGCCCTTAAGGAGGAATTAAAGGGGACTTCCCTGGTGGCACAGTGGTTAGGAATCCGCCTGCCAATGCAGGGGACACGGGCTCAAGCTCTGGTCTGGAAAGATCCCACATGCTGTGGAGCAATTAAGCCCATGCACCACAACTAGTAAGCCTGTGCTCTAGAGCTCGAGAGCCACGGCCACTGAGCCCATGTGCCACAACTATTGAAGCCCGCGCGCCTAGAGCCCATGCTCTACAACAAGAGAAGCCACTGCAAAGAGAAGCCCATGCACTACAATGAAGAGTAGCCCCTGCACGCCACAACTAGCGAAAGCCCATGCAGCAACGAAGACCCAACACAGCCAATCAATAAATTAATTAATTAATTTAAAAAATTAAGGAGGAACTAAAGGTCCTTGACTATACTTACTGACTAAACTATTATTATTTGGTCTCCTTTGTTTTCCTTTGTTTCTGCTTTTTTTTCCTTTAATTTCTCTCACTAAACGTATTCTTTGGCTAAAGTTTTTCCACAGACAAAAGGCAGGCTGAGAACCTGGTGGGGCAAAGACCACAGAATCCTGTTCTGCTTCAGAACCACCGAAACACCTGGTCACCCCACTTCTTGCACCCTCTCTTGAGCTTTTCCTTAACCTCTGATTTAGCAACGACCAATTAGCAGATTCGCAAGAACCAGCTTCCTTGTCTTGTTGGAATGCTTCTCTACTAAGGTACTTTTCCCTTGGAGGGTGGAAAAAACTATGGGACTGCATGTACTCACTGAATGAAAGAGCAGGGAAAGGCCAATTAACATTCAGCTAAGAGAGAAAATGATTTCTCCCATCAGCAATAAAATCTGACAGCTCTATCAGAAAATGAGCTGGGGGAGCCGCAGAGCCTGGCCGGGCAGGTGCGGTGGGAAGGAGCCTGCGGGCCTCCTCACGAGGGGCGAGGATGGCTGAGGGCAGAGACCGCTGCTGGGAGCCAGGGAGTCGCTCAGGCATCCAGGCGAGTCGCCTCGGGAGGCGGCCCACCGCGCCCCGCCTCTCCGCCTTTCCGATCAGGCCCCCAGGCAAGAGAACGAGCGCTGTTCAGGTTTTATCCCCGAAACTCAGAGCTCCGACTCTCCTAACGGCTTCTCCCTGCGCACTCGTTTCCTCTGACCTTATCATAAAAGGAAGCCACGTGATGTCTATTTATGGTAGCGGCATGGTCTGGGGAGAGGAGGCTCACGGTACGTGAATTCCAAGGGCTGATGAAATTGCTCTGGCCCTCCAGATCGCTGCCTGCCGTGAATGGATAAACGGGCGTGGGGGCAGGGCAGAGAAATCAAACTCCAGTGTTATCTGACAGGTGCCTTCTTGAGTGCTACATAGGTCATTTGTTCTATAAATCAGAGCTTATAAACCAAATAGAGCTCAAATTCAATAGCTTTAATATGAGAGGAAGTGCAGAGAAAAAAGGGAAGGCGGAAGCACCCTTGTTTGGCCTGGTGGGGAAGACATGTAGCTTTAAAAAAGAATAAGCACTCACTTTCGATTTTAAATGTAAATACATTTTGCTGAGAAAGAGGAGGCCAGCGAGAAAGATACAGCAAATGATACGAAAGAGATCTGAGACTAGAGACTAGACTAGACTTGTTTGTTTTAACTGGAAACACATCGAGAGGCAGTTTGGGGTCGTGTTTTGTGTACAGTTCCGGACCATGTCCTCTCTGATTTACCAAAATGAAACATAAGTTCAGGAGAGCAGGTTCAGTGCCTAAGAGCATCAGCTCTTCCCAAGGCATCTATGTGCCCATCATGGGGACACAGGGAGCAGAAACTGTCTGGTGAGGCAGTGCAGGGATTCTCATTGCTCCGGACACTTGTCTTCAGCAGACATGAATGGGGGGAAAGCAGAAGTCTGGACCAGCATTGCAAGAGATGGTAGCTCTGGGGCTTGGGTTTTCCGAACTGCTCCCAAATGCTTTTGAACTGGGATTTCTGACCAGGTCTCATGTCCAGAATGTTCTGCTTTTTTATGTTCTCTGTATAGCAGGTGTCACAAGGCAATAAACTTAAGGCCTTTGATACCCAAGAATTGATTCTGGATAAAATCAATAACTTCAGGTACATTTATGGATGCCATGTCCTTAACGCGTTATGAGAAGGTGTCTTTCAAGTTACACTGCTGATTGTTGAGGTTAACAGCAAGGAAATGCGAGGTCTTGTTAACAAATAAATCCCAACTATTAATGGTTTAACATAAAAAGACATGTGTCTCACCCCCATAACAGACCAACGTGAGTGCTCACAGTTGGTGGGGGGCGTTCCTCCACGGTGATTCAGGGACCATAGCCTTTCCATCTTTTGGCTCCGCTACCCGCTGAGGCTTCGTCATCATCGCCTGCCTCCATTGTGGGAAGGGAGAGGTTGCAGAAGAAGTATTTATTTCTTAACTACATTGGCTTGGAAGTGGCATACGTACTTCTCACACACCATTGGCAAAAACTGTTCATATTGCCTCACCAGAGACAAGGACAACTTGGAAACACAGTCTCTGGTTGGGTAGCCACTTCCTGGCAACATATCTATGCTATCAAGGCGAGGAGCATGCCTTTTGGTAGATGGCTGTCTTTGTCTCCTCCAAACATCTTGGTGCCACTTTAAAAAATAGCCCTCTACATAGAACTGAAAATGAAGATATATTGAAATGTGTGGGATGCAGGTAAAGTGGAGCTGAGAGGGAAATATATAGCATAAAGTGCTTATATTTGAAAAGAGGAATGTCTCAAATTAATAACCTAAATTCCTACCCCAAGAAACTAGGAGACAGCAAACAAAATAAACCCAAAGCAAGCAGAAGGAAGGAAATGACAGAGTAGAGATCAATGAAATTGAAAACAATACAGAAAGCAAGATCCTTTTTGACCCACCTGCTAGAATAATGGAAATAAAATCCAAAATAAACAAATGGGACCTAATGAAAACAATACAGAAAGTCAATGAAACAAAAACTGGTTCTTTGAAAAAAATAAATAAACCTCTAGAAAGACTGACAAGGTTAAAAACGGGAGAATACTCAAATCACCAATATCAGGAATGACACAAGGATATCACCACAGATCCTACAGCCATTAAAAGGATAATAAAGGAATATTACCAACAACTTTACACTTATAAGTCGATAATTTAGATGAAACGGACCAATTCCTTGAAAACCACAGACTACCAAAACTCAACCGAGAGGAAATATATAATCTGAAAAGTCCTATAACCATTAAAGAAATTGAATTCATAATTTTAAATCTCCCATAAAAAAACCCTCTAGGTCCAAGTGGGTTCAATAGAGAATTCTACCAAACATTTAATGAAAAATGAACACCAATATTACGATGCAATCGCTTCCTGAAAATAGTAGAGAAAACTATTTTCTTCTCAAATCATTTTATGGGTCCAGTATTACCCTGATATAAAAACCAAAGACAGTATGAAAAGAAAGAAAACTACAGACCAATATAGCTCACAAACAGAGAAATCCTCATCAAAATGTTAACAGATCAAATCTAGCAATATATATTAAAAAAAAAAGTCTGCCTTCTTTTGGCAAAATTGAATATTTTTACAATTCTCTCACATCTCACTTACTGGCTTATTAGTTATTATGCTTTATTATTTTGATGGTTGCTTTAGGGTTTATAGTAAAACTTCAGTTAATCACAGTCTATCTTTAAGTGATAAAATGCCACTTCACGGAAAGGGTATGAACCTTACAACAGTGTGTTTGCATTTCTCCCCTCCTATCTATTAAGACACCAAGAGTTCCCGGCATTGCCTACAATCCCAGTCCACTACGACAGGCTCATTCTAGCTTGCCCACTTTCCATATTTGTATATCCCCTCTCTGGTCGAGAGAAACTGGGCTCTTGTTGTTTCACCCCTTCTGTTTGACACCAATCTGCTGGCTTTGTGGGCTGCCATTCACAACCCCACCCCCAAACCTCATCAGGGCCTGCAGGCTCCCAGCAACCGACCTTGTTCACATCTGCCCAGTAGCTTTTTGATAAAGAAAGGAAGGAAAAATCCAATAAGTATTTTATGAAGTTGGAAAGAGAAGAGGAAGAGCTGGAGAAGTCTGTGAGAGCTTTCTAGTGTGAGCAGGTATTACAGGCCCATCATGTCCTTTCTTTTTACCCAGATTTGGAATCAATCAAAGAGTTCTACCTCTTTTTAGTGGAAAATGGTGTTTAGAGACTGCAGTCTGGGAGCTGCCTACTTTGCTACTGGTTGCTTATTAGTTTCGAGGCATTTTTAGTGGACAGACTTGGGAAATACTTTTTGCTTTAAAAAGAAAATGCATGATGAATTCATGCTTATATTTCTAGCTTAAATTTAGGGTGATCGGGTTTTTACTTACCTTTTTTTGATTTTATATTGGTTTGTTTTTTCCTTCATTCTGAAAATCTTGGCTCCTAAAAACAGTAACATAATTTCTTATTTGTTTTATCCATACATATATAATTAATGTAATATATAATATATAGAATATAGTATATTTTATTTATGTTAATATTTCAGAAAAAAACCCAACATTATTGTTAACAATATGACTACTGGAAACAATTTAAGATTTATTTGCTCTTTTTTTTAAGCTTTGGGCTATCTTATCTGGGATGTGCGGTTAATTACTTTCTCTTGAAAGTTCCTTTCTGAGTCAGTTCAGCCATCCACTTTATACACTGTTTGCTACATCTATTTGTTTCCTTTTGCGTTTGTTTTTTTAGGGGACTTTTTCATTTCAATTTAATTTCAGTTTATAATCAAATAAGGCATTTACATGGTTCCAAAGTCAAAACTACAAAACAAGGTATGTTTAGAGACGTCCAGTTCTACCCCATCCTCTCTACCCTGTTCCCTCTCTCCCACTTTGTGTGATCTTATTTTTTAGGTTTTCTTTTTTGTTGTTTAATATAAACAAATACCTTTATATACTTGGACCCCCTTCCCTTCCTAGTTAAACAGTAGCACGCTGCACACATTTTTCTCCCCTGGACTCTAATATTAAGACACCTGTTTTACAGGAACATTGGTAAGGAGTCAAATAGAGAGCCTGATGAATGGGTTTATATTCTTTAATTTTCTAAGTCTTTTGAGTGCCAGAATGGTCATCATTGGTCATTTGCTGAGTGCGTCCCATGACCAGGCATTGTGCTGAGCACTTCATATGCTGTATCAGTCACTCACTGCTGTATAACAAGTTACCCCAGATCTTAGCTTCCAGCAGCACACATATTATCATCTCATAGTTTCTGTGGGTTAGGAGTCTGGGTGCAGCTTAGCTGGGTCTTCGTGAGGCTGGAATAGAGGTGTCGCCAGGGCTGAGGTCGACTCAAGGCTTGGCTGGGGAAGGACCCACGTCCAAGCTCACTCACGTGACTGGCAGGATTCAGTTCCTCGCAGACTGTTGGCTGGAAGCTGCCCTCGGTTCCTTGCCATGTGGGGCTCTCTGTAGGGCAGTCACAGAATAGTATCAGGGTAAGCAAGGGGGCAGGAGGGGGAGGGGAGAAGAGGGGGAGAGGGTCAGCAAGTCACTGTCTTTTACAGCTTAATCTCAGAAGTAACACCCTATCAATTTTGTCATCTCCTGTTGGTTAGAAGTAAGGAGTAAATCCAGTCCACACACAAGGAGGGGGATTACACAGAGTGTGAATACCCGGGGGCGGGGCCCTATAATATAGGGCGGGTGTAGAAGGTGCCTGCTATGCAGGCAGTGAGGAGGGCCGCGTATGCAGGAAAGTGAGAGGCTGAGACCTCTTCCCTGGGCGGGAAGGAGGGCCTGGTCTTTCACTGATGTGAAGGTGGGAGGAGCAGGTTGGTGAGGGAGGGGCACAGCAATGGGTTTGGCCATGGAAGGTCCGAGGGGCCCACTGGACCCCAAGTGGAGATTTTGAGTAGGACGTTGGGCATTCAAGTCCAGAGTCGGGGTGAGGTTCTTGCCAGAGGTCCAAGGCTGAGAGTCCAAGCCCTCTAGAGGGATTTAAAGGCACGAGACTAGGCGAGATTGTCACAGGAGTGAATATGGACAGGGAGGAGGAGTTTGAGGATGTCCTGGGACGTGTCCCCATTTAGAGGCAGGGGTGATAAGAAACCAGCAAAGGATGCTGAGAAGGAGCCAGCAGGAGAGGAGAAAGCAGGTGGGAGGGCCCACACCCGGATGGCAGGAGGGGATCCCTGTGTCAAAGTGGCCCACGGGTCGAGTGGGTGCGGCCTGGGACAGGGCTGGTGGACTGAAACACCAAGGTCACTGGACCTTGGCAGGATTATTTCAGAGAGAGGAGGGGCTGAAAGCCCATCAGAGTGGGATCTAGAGAGAATCGGAGGTGGGGAAGTGACATGGCCAATACAGATGTTCTTTCAAAGAGTTTTGCTAGGAGGTCCGAGGGTCAGGGAAATGGCACGATTCTTGGAAAGTGATGCTGGGCTGAGAGAGACTTTGGTGGGGGTTTTAGTTGTTTTTTTCTTAAGAAGGGAGAAATTACAATGTATTTGCAGGTTTCTACATTGATGGAAATGACCCAATAGCGAGCGGGGAGTGATGCAGAAGGCCAGGGAGAATTTCCAAAGCAGCGGCTTGAGTTGGCAAGAAGGACAGGATGGGGCCCCGTGAAGGTCCCGGGTGGGCAGGGGCACCGTAGGAGAAAAGAAACTTATTGAGTCCCTGCTACGTGCCAGGCACTGCGGTAGCGCTGGGGACTCAGCAGTGGGTACATGACAGCTCCCTGCTCTCGTGGAGCTCATGTTATAATAAAGCGAGATGGACAGCAAACAGGTAAACGAAGATAAAAAAGACACTGCACTGGTGCCAAGGAGGCACAGAGGCAGGAGGGAGGCACAGTTTGGGGAAGTGCCATTTTAGATGGGGTGGCCTGGAAAGGCCTCCCTCAGAGGCGAACATTTTAGTGAAGCCGGGAAAACGATGACAGGAGGGACTGTCATGGATATGGGGTGGAGGGGAGCTCAAGGCAGCAGGAACAGCAAATGCCAAGGCTCAGAGGGGAGCGAGTTTGCCTGGAGAACCAGCAAGGAGGCCAGTGTGGCGAGTGTGTGAGCCCGAGAGAGAAGGGGAGGAGGCTGGACAGAAGGTAGCAGGTGGGGGCAGCAGCAGGTCCTAGAGAGCCCGTCGGGGCTCAGGGATGCTGGCCTTAACCTCGAGTGACACGAAGGGTCTGCGGGTGTGATGTGACCCGGCTTACCCCTCTGCTGCTGGGCACATACTGGGGAAGGACACAGAGGCAGAGACGGGAGCTTGGTGGGGAGGCTCCTCGGCCACCCGGGTGGGAGGCAGGGGCTCGGAGGGGGCTGGTGGCGTGGAGGGGATAGGAGGGCTGTATTATGGTGGTACTTTCATGTGGAGGCGGTGGGGGTGTGAGAGGAGGTGAGGACGTGGGGATGACCCTGAGGTTCTAGTCTGAACAAATAGAAGGATGGAGGCAAGGGATCTTGAGGGATCCTGAGTTCTTTGCTGGTCGGCCCTACTTTTCCTCAGGAAAACGCAGCAGGTGGGGGAAGCAGAGAGGGGAGGGGTGGGGGCAGGGACCAGACCAGGTGGCAGTGGGGCCTGTCGGGGTGAGTGGTTTGGATGGTGAGTGAGAGTGGTCTGTGGGGATGTGTGTTTGCCTCCAGCCACCTTGGGGAGAGTAGGCATGTGCACGGTGGGTGGGGGGTAGGGTCTCACCAGAGCCAGCCTTTCCCCAGGCAATTAGGATGAGGATGGAGAGGGGGTCCAGGTGTCAGAGTGACTCTGACACTGAGTAAGGATGGGGTGAGGCTAGGATCATGGCTCATAGGTCCTGAGGTGGACAAGGATTGTTGGAAGCAGGAATCCAGAAGCAGGAAGTGGATGGTAGGAGGTGGTGGTCAGAAAGTGCCGGAAATTGAAGGTCTGAAGGGTATAGGCACAGGTGCAAGGTCTAGAGTGTGCCTTGGGTCCTTGGGTCCTTGGAGGAGAGAAAGTGAAGGACTGAGAGGCCAAAGGACCATCTACACAGATTCTGGAATCATCGAGAAGACAGGAGCAGTTGGTGGATGGGACAGAGGCCACGCGCTAGGATCTTCAAGGACAGAGGGCAGCGTGGCCTGGAGGTCTGGGTGCCTGCCGCAAGGACAGGTGACAGGAGACAGGTAGGAAGAGCTGAGGACAGGAGGTGCTGCGGGCGGCTTGGTAGGGAAGAGGGAGAAGAGTCCAGAAACAGCAGTGAGGAGCAAGGATGGCAAGACCCCCTCCAGGCCCAGCAGCCAGAACTAAACACAGCCGCCACCCCCTCCCCGCCCCAGAGGGCTGCAGTGGAATGTGTGGGTTACGCGGTCCCAGGGGCCGTCACTGGCCACCCTCCTCCCCGCCCTGGCCTGGCCGTCCCAAGGGAAAGGGCAGGAGGCTGAAGTGACAGCTGACGTGTGCCCCTCAGTGAGTTGACCTTTATCATCCCTGACCTGCGGCAGGGACCTTGCGCTGCCTGGGCCATGCTTCTCTCCCCGACCCAACCTCTGACAGGTCTGACTCGGAGGCCATTAGAAACCTGATGGGGACCCGGAACCCACTCCCGGGTGTTTACCCAAGAGAAATGGAAACGCGTGTTCACACAAAAACCCAGACATGAATGCTTCTAGCAACTTTACTCATAATCACTGAAATCGGGGAAGAGCCCGCATCCTTCACCTGCAGGAACCAGCTGCCGGCGGCGTCCACACTCACTGCTGAGCGCGCTCAGCGGAAATCTCGCGAGATGTGGGGGAAGCCAGGCGACAGCAGGACAGACCTCGGAAGTGTTACGTCCAGCGAAAGACTTCAGATGCGAGAGGCCACGGGCTTGTGATTCCCCTTCTGTGAACCTGTTTTTGGAAAAAACGAAAGGAGAACAGGCCAGTGGTTGCTGGAGGCTGGGGGAGGGGCTTGACGCAGTAGGGAATCTGGGGGGAGATGGAGTGTTCTTTATATTGACTGTGGTAGTGATTACGAGACTCTATGTACTTGTCAAAACCCAGAGAGTTGTGTACCCCAAGGAGAGAATTTTACTGTATGTAAATTTTAAAGTAAATCTTTGTAAAAGTTAAAAAAGAAAAAAAAAAAAAAAAACCCTCATTGTTTCCAAATAAAGGAAGAAGAAAGTTGTGATACATCCAGATTTAGGGATTTTAAAACAAACCCAATATCATCATTTTGGACCTTTTTATCCGAGGGGGGAAGAAATAGTATTCGATGAGCGCCTTACTATGATTCGGTGAGTAGCCAGGCACGTGCTGGGACCTCGTGCGTGTTTTCTCATTGAATTCTAACACATTTGGGAGGGCAGGATTACTATCCCCACTTTACAGATGAATAAATTGAGGCTCAGAGAAGTGAATTACATCCAAGTCAAAAGAAAGATGGAGCAGGGTTTTGAACCCAGGTCTGCAGAGTCCAAAGGGTATCCTTGGATAACGGGTAAATGCTCTTTTCTATCTTCCAGACTTTTCATAAGGTGATGTGGCTTTACGATAATAGGTTACCTTATTTCTCCCCTGCAACTCTTCGTTGTAGAAGGGTTGCTCCCAAGCGGCACCAGAGGTGTTTAAAATCCTTTGTCTGCCTCTTTTTAAGGAGAGTCGCCATTCTTTCTGATGATCTCTGCTTGGTTTCTTTATTCCTGTATTAGTTTCCTGAGGCTGCGGTAATGAAATACCACAGACTGGGTAGCTTCAAACAACAGACGCTTGTTCTCCCCCAGTTCTAGAGTTCAGTGGTCTAAAATTAAGATGTGGCCAGGGTCATTCTCTGCTGAAGGTTCTGGGGAGAATCCTCCCTTTCCTCTCCCAGCTTCTGGTGGCCCCCAGCCTCCCTTGGCTTCGGACTACATCACCCCAGTCTGTGCCTCCATCTTCACTTTCCTTCCTTCCTGTGTCTCTGCGTGTCCCCTCCTCTTCTCACAAGGACACCAGCCATTGGATTTAGGGCCGAGCTTAAATCCAAGATGATTTCATCTCGAGATGAAAGGAACTAATTATATCTGCAAAGACCCTATTTCCAAATAAAGTCACATTCACAGGAGGTTAGTCCTTGAATATATCTTTTGGGGAACACAGTTCAACCCACTTTCTCAGGGCAGAGGCAGGCAGGAGTCATGGTGCTTACTGGTGACCCTGGGGGCTTCTCTGTCCTCTGCCATCACCCCCAGACCTCTGGGTGGGATGCCCCTTGCTCTCCCCATCTCTCCTGTCTGATAGGCTGGGGCGGGGACTAGAGTTGCCACTTAGCAGCAGAAAATCACAAAGTTACCATTTCTAGTAAAACCCATTGCTTCTCCCTGCTTCCTTCTCCCAGGAATTTCCCCAGTGGTGTCTGTCATGAAACAAATCGACCTGGAGAAATGGGAGGGAGGGGAGTACGAATTAGAAAAGAGCCAGACGAAAACATACCCTTTTATGATGGGGGTGGTTCTGCCAGTTTTTGCCGGCCCAGCATTCTCCCCCACTCCCCCACCCTCACCCCACCCCACCCTAGGAACAGCCTTGATTTTCCTGTGGGGACTCCTGCCCTCTCCAGGTCATTTAATTGGGCAGGGCTGTTCCCACCCCCAGCCGGCTTCTGTCAGTTCCCTGCCCCCTGCCTCCTTCCCCAGGGTTAGTCCTCCCAACCCCCAACCAGCCCGGACAGAGCAGATCTTTGCTCTTCTGCAGCCTTGCCTGGCCCTCCCTCCTGATTTGGCTGACCAGCCAGACGCAGGCTGGAGCTGCCCCACACCGGGCTGCCCACCAGCCCGAAGCAAGATGCATTCAAGAGAAAAGGACAAGGATGGCCCTACTGCAGTAAAAACCAGCCAGCCCAGTTCCCTGGCTGCGTGTGGCTCTCTGCTTTGCCTGTTTGCAGGTCAGAAGAGTGAGGAAGGTTGTAAGTGAGCTCGAGGATGTAGACACCTTTGGGGGAGAAGCACTGGGGCGTGGGAGGGTGGGGATGATGAGCTTTGTCTTTATAGATCTTTGATTATTGCATTTTCTGAGCTGTGATTTCACTCTCTCCTCCAGCACCCTCACTGGGTCCTTGTTTCTGCCCTGCTCTGTTCTGCCTCCTTCCTCACCCTTGAGATTTCAGGGCTTCCATCCTGAGCCCTGGTCCAAGGTCCATTCCCGTCATCCACAGCCCTGCCTGCCAGGCCCCTGGCTCCCTGCCCTGATGCCCAAAGGTTGCCATCCAGGTGCCCCTTGCCCTTCTGTTGCTTGACCGACTTTTGAGCATCCTTGACAGTAACTCATTAACTTGGCACAGCTTCTCTGATCCCCAGCTCCCTTTTCTGAAAACTTGGGGAGCTGCTACCCGACAGGGTTCTGTGCACAAGGGGAAAACGTGGTTGAAAAAATGCTTTGTAAAACTGGGATTTGCTATCAAATGAGAAAGCTTATTACTAAAGATGTGAGATGCAGAACAGTTTACCAATACTGAATCAATCTTTTTTTTTTTTTTTTTTTTTTACTGTCAGGAAGGCTGAGCAGAGGGGCTGTGGAATCTAGGATATCAGGACAGAGATGCCACCTTGTTCTTTGCTACCCCAACCGCCCTCCCAGCTCCCCCCGCCACTCCCCGGTGGTGGGGACAGAGGATCCCCACCCAGTGAGGACAGGTTCACTGCCTCTCTGACCCTCTGCCAAGAGCATTCAGCTGACCCTCTGTCCCTCACGGTGGCTCTGGCAAAGGGGAGAGAGCCAGGGGCAGTGGGGGCCATGGTGGGGGCCGTGAGGGGATGAAGGGGCTGTCAGAGAGAAGGGCATCCTTCCAATATCAGCTTTGGGGCTTCATCAGTATCTTGCCAGGGTGCAGCACGTATAGTCTTGCAAGATTCAGAGCAGTCCCAAATCACCACATTTTCGGAAAATGGATGAAAAGCTGATCAAACAGACGTTTGATGGCAGGATGAAGGGGAGCTGCATCCTGCACGATCGAGTTGGAGGCAAAGTGTGGGCTGGAGTTCCTGACAGCTGGAGGAGGAGCCTTCAGTCATCCATCCGGACTGAAAGGAAGAGGGGAGTAAAAAAAGGCTCTCTCCTGGAGCCTGGCTGCTGAGGTGGCGGCTGGGCCGGGCAGAGCGCCCCGGTGTGAGGGCAGGCCCAGGCCAGGGCGGGAGGTGGGGGGCCTGCCTGCTGATAAACCACAGCCCGGTTAGGATCGGTTCAGAATCCTGTCACCCCTTCTCCACGGGGAGACAGATGAGCTCCCAGGACGGGCTCCTGGGCCCCCCGCCGAGCCCTAAATGGCAGGATCCCGGACAGAAAAGAACAGCCCCACGCACACCCCCAGCCTCTCACATCATGGGCACTCCCGCCCCTTGTGGCTCTTCTTCTCCTCGTCGGCCTCGCGGAGGAGGAAGGGGAGGCCCAGGGGACCCTGGTGACTTGCCCAAGTTCCCACAGGTAGGAAGTGGCAGAACCCGGCCTTGAACCCAGATCTCCTGCCTGCAAGTCCAGACTCAGCTTCCTCTAAGGCAGAGAGACCGCCCCTCCCCACAAGGGCTGTTTCCAAGGCTGGGCCTTCTGAGTGAGACCAAAAACTAGCAGGAGTTTGGCTGTCACATCCTCTTTGGGGCACTTTTTCTGGAACCGTCAGGGATGGCGGCACCGCCTGCCTGGATGTACCTGCCCGGTCCATGCCTCTCAGTAAAAACACATTCTTTACTTCAGCCGCTGAATTGCAATATGTAGTTGTATTGTGTTCACAGGATCACAGATTTCTGTAAGGTTTGCAGATGTGAGACTTTTTTTTTTAATTAATTTTTTTGGCCATGCCACACAGCATGCGGGATCTTAGTTCGCCAACCAGGAATCGAGCCCTCGCCCCCTGCAGTGGAAGCTCGGAGTCCCAACCATTGGACCACCAGGGAAGTCCCCCACAGACGTGAGACGTTTTAACCTCAGTTAGTTAAGCCTCTTTCCACTCTGATTCCCTTCCCTCCTCTCTGCCAGGCGGATGGAGTTGGACTGGCTGTGGTTTATGGGGTTCCCAGTTACCTCTGCATGGAGGCCAGTTCTTGGGCTGTTGAGGGTCAGGATGGCTTCCAGGAATTCTCCCACTGATGAATGAAGAAGAGGGCATCCCATGAACACGATGGAATAAGATTTAAGTTTCTTGGTGCTGTGACATGAAATAGTGACATCAACAAGCATAGCACGAAACTCATAATAGGTCCCTGCAGAGACCACGCTGGGCATCGAGGCCACACTAGGTGTCCAGTAGGGCCCTCCATCCAAGGAGCAGGTTAGCCCCTGTGTGAGGAAATTGGACGTGCCCTGGATTCTTCCTGCTTATCTGTGAAGGAAACTTGGTGCAACTTTATATTCTCTCTATAGATATGACGTTCCAGAATCCTTGTTGGACAAAGAGGTGATCAGCGAACCGTCACAGGGAATGCGCTATCGTTAATACCGGAGACCCTGTTCCGTTCCTGGTTTTGTCGGCCTTTTAGAATTTGTAACTTGTGAGTTCTAGTCTCACGAGAAGGGGAAGCTAATATTCACAGTCATACCTAATATTGGCTTTGCAATTGTGGGGATTTCTTCCAGTGAAAGTCTCCTGAAACTCTAAGCCTCATTCCTCAGCTTCCTCTGTGCTGAAAGCAGGCGGTTTGCAGAGAAAAGAGGGACTTGGTCCTGCCACTGGCTTGCTCCGGGTGCAGGCTGGCTGTGTCCCCCAGCTCCGTTCATTCGCTGTCCATAGGGGAATCAGGTCCCTCCCGGGGGCTGTGAGATCACAGGTGAGACGTGCCTGCAGGCCTCCTGTGTCCGCAACGGATGCCAGTTCTTGGCCCCTTCCCTCCGTCTTTTCCTGGTGCATGTCCCACAAAGATGGTTTCAGTTCCCCCCATGGGCCCTGCTAAGTGGGCGAGTGTCATCTTTGCCTTTGCTCCGAGCTTCCCCGCAGAGAGTGGACCCCAGAGCCTGAGAAAGCCTTTTTCTAAATCACAATGACCAGTGGACAATCTCAACCAATGATGCAATGGGATCAGCATGTCGGAGGCGACGGGGAGGGGGTCTTCTGAAACAGTGCCCCTCCCCACAGGCCGCCCTGGTGGGCCTCTTCGGGGAGGGGCAGGCTTTGCCACGTGGGAGGCAGGCGTTCGTCAAGGTCATGAGTTACCTAGAAAGGGGACCCATGTGGGGGGCGGCTTTCTGGGGCATAGAAGGGGCACAGCAGAGGGTTGACCAACACCTCGGGGGGAACGGGGGACCCGAAAGGAGCTAGGGAACTCTCGGGAGGCATCTGTCCAGAATGTGGGCGGGGCCGTCATCCCACTGACCTCAGCCCTGGTCAGCCCCCAGCTGGACACCAGGGAGGTGCAGGGTGGAGGAGCCCTCCATGGTGAAGGGTCTGGAAGCCAGGTGGGAGGAGTGACCAGGACCAGGGATGTCTTGGCCTGGCGAGGGGAAGGCAGGGACCGCATCCCCCTGTCCTCACCTGTGGGACGGAAAGAGACCTGCTTGGGAAACGGAAGAAGAAGGACCTGGGGGTGAAAACTCCAAGAGAAAGACTCTTCATCCAGGGCAGGGGCGGGTCCGTGAGCCTGAGAGCCTCCTGCCACGGGTGGAACACAGGCAGGAGGGAGGGGTGGGGAGGGGAGGGAGCAAAGCCAGGAGGGCTCCGGGGGGAGGTGGCAGGAGCCCCAGGCCCCCTGCAGACCCCAGGAAGCCCACTGAGCCTACCCCCCCATCTCCTCCTCCCCCGCCGTGTTCCCCAAAGAGCCAAGGCCTCCTGCTGCAACCCCCGCCGCCACCCTTCCCACCCGACCCCAAGCACAGCTGTCCCCTCAGCTGCCCGGACCCCAAGTCCCCTCCCCTCCCCTTCTGCTTCTGCACCGTGTCCTGGGAGTCTGTGACACAGGGACCTGGGATCCCCATGAGGGGAAGGGAAGGATCTGGAAGGTGTCTTATTTTCCCATGTTCTCGGCACCAAGCACAAGGCCCTGTGCCCCGGGGGCACCCTTTAAACACCTGAGGAACTGAATTGAAAGAGGACCCCTGTTCTGAGGCCAACTTTCCTATTATTTTATAATTCTACATGTTAACCAGATCTTCCCTATGAAGGGCCAAATTCTCCGTTTTCAGGTTTTGATATCCATTTTCTACACATTTGTAACCAAAGTCATGTTTCTCTACTATTAATTTCAGTAAAATTCCTTGGGGGCCCCTTTTACCTCTGTATGAGGGAAAGGGCCTCATGCAGAACTCCTCTCCCAGTGTCCCATCCATTCAAGAGACACGTGTGCTTGGCACAAGCACCTGCGAAGACGGAGGTGTCATGACCCTGGAAGGGACGGCTGCTGCAGGTGGGCAGGTGAGGGGCCGGGAGGAGACATGGTTACTGAGGGCTCACCATCTAGCCAGGGAGTGCGGACACCCCAGAGGTTGTTACGAGGCAGCCCTGCGAGCGGGCTGTGTGCCCTTAGAAAAGTGGCTTCCCTTCTCTGAGCCTCAGTTTCCTCATCTGCAAGATGTGGATACAATAGACCCTGCCTGGCAGGGTGGCCGAAAGGATGGACGCAAGCCCAGCACCTGGCAAAGATGAGTTCCATTCCCTCCTGGGACCACCGGTCCCGCACCCTCCCCTCACCCCATGCACTGGCCAGGCCAGCAGCAGGCAGGTCGAAGCTGGGAGGGGAGGGGGCAGGGTGGTGTCAGAGGCCACCCTTGCCTGGGTCCAGGCCCTGGGCTTCCTGCCCACTCTGAGGTCAGCTGCATCTGGCAAGGAGCCCAGCCCCAGCCCCATGGGCAGCTTAGGGATGGCCACGGCGTGTGCGTGGCTCATCTTTCAGAAGGTGGTGACACAAAGGTCCACAGATAGATTCAGGGAGGGAAGAAAGGAAATGTAATGGCCAGCAGGGCACAGGGATGTAGTGACTCAGGCCCGGGCTCCCCGCCAGGCTGGGCCACTGCTTAGGAATACTTTCACCCAAGTTGGATGAAAGAAGCCTGAAAATACTTTTCTTTGGGCTCCGCGGGGGCGGGGGAATTTCCTGGGGGGGAGGTTTTCGGGGGAGCGAAATCTTCGGGCCCTCAGGCTGCTGCTCATCTGCTGTGACCTGGTGGAAATTTCACCGCGTAGCATCCGAAGGTCTAGACTCAGCTGACTTTTTCCCTTTCTTTTTCAATCTGGACGAAGGGCACACTGTGTGGTTCTTGTCGATCAGCACATCCCTTGCAGATTTCTGGTCCTAAAAAGCCCACAGCCTCTCCCCAGTGTTGCAGGCGTTTTGTACAGAACGGGATTTTCACTCCAGTGAACGCAGGAAATCTCTTTACTTCCAAATGAGCTGTCTTCCGGGGAAAGTCTTTCCACTCAGAAACCATATCATAAATGATGCCGGGCTTCCAGGAAGAGCCAGAAAGCTGCTTAACCCAGAGTGTGGCTGAAAATCTGCACCCGCGAAATGAGAACAGTAGAAATCAATACTAGTTGCAATACCAGTAATTTTTTAATAGAAAAATACTTGGTTTTATTCATGTGACTGTTTGACACTGGAGAGGGAAGGTAGCTTCATCAGAGGATGGTGGGGGGGAGGGAGGCTGTCCCAGTCTGGGTCCCCTGGGCCCCTCTCCTGTCTCAGCTCCTCAGCCTAGACCTCACGTCCCAGCCCCTCCTGCCGGCCCCCTCTCTTCTACTCCTGGGAGCTTCTTCTTTTTTTTTTTTTTTCCTTTAACTCATGGGAGCTTCTTACCAAGACTGTGTGAACGCTATGGCCTGGTTTCCATGGCTGGCTCGGCCTGATCTGGGCTTGTGTCCCCTTTACACTGGGTTCCCACTGGGTTGTGACTTAGATGTGTGGCTGCCAAGCTCTGTCCTCGATGGAGGGTGACCACGACAGGGCCTCACCCAGACCAGTGCCCTGGAGATGTTTGTTGAATGAATGAATGCAAGAACCAAAGTTCCTTGTGGGTCATTGGAGGGACTTCTGGACTCCTGCAGGAATTAGAGGTGCTGGCCCAGGTCTTTGCCATCTGTGGACCTAAGGCCTTCTGACCTTGACCCAGGTCTCCCCAGGCAGAGGGTGTGAGGGAGCGGGCCTAGACACAGTTCGATGGGAAGAGCGGTGAGAGGAAGGACACCTCTGGGCAGGGAGGAGAGGGGAGAGCAGAGCTTTCCTGAGGGGTCAGCTGGTGGGAGAAAACCCTGCTGCTGCCCAGCCCCCTGTATCCTGCTTCTGCAGCCTCCCAGGAGCCAGCTCGAGGACTCCACGCTGCCTGGAAGGCCTCCACTCCTGCTCTCACCCCCCACCCTTCCCACTTGTCTCCCTGCTGCCCCCAGATGCGTCCCCCAGGCAGAGTTCCTCATCCATAACCACACCCCCTTGGGGGCTGCACCTGCCTCATCTCCCGATGCCGGACCCTTGTTTTCCTCTGTAGAAGCTGCCCCCCCCAGCCCCCGCCACCATCAGCCGCAGACCAGCCCCTCATAAGGAGACCTACTGGAGAGAGGCTCAAAGGCTTAAGGCAAAACAAAAACAAAAACAAAAGCAGCTACTTTCAATCAACATCTCATTCTTTGCAAAGCACTCTCACCTCTGTTACTACAACGGTTCTCCATCCAATCCGTGCAGGGTGGGTATTCCACCCCCATATTGTAGGTGAGGAAACTGTCCCCTCTGCAAATGGAGGGGGCTTGCTCCAGCTTCACCACACTGGCCTCCTAAGGGGAAGGGAGAAGGGAGGGAGGACAAATGGGAGGAGGAGGAGGGGGGAGAGAGAAGGAAGGAGGGACGACCCAGCCTCCTTGAAGGGCTCCTCCTGGCCAATAGCCCCTTCAGAGCAGGCCCCCTGGAGAGCCGCTCATCACCCTACCCACAGCCCTGGAGAACCTGACTTGAGAAGTTCTTAGGGCAATTTCTCAAGTATGAGAACCAGCATCTGTTAAAACACAGGTCCCCTGCCTCCCAAAGCCTCTCGGAGCTGGATCTCTGGGGTGGGGCCAGGAATCTTTGTAATTAGTGGCTGCCACACAGCTCTCCCTTCCCCTCCGTGCCCTGCCCGCAGGGAACTGAGGCTCTCTGTCCCAAAGAACCATAGAACTGTGTGGGGTGACAGTGCATGATTCAGCCTCAGGGAAGGCTATTTGCTTCCTTAATTGGCTGAACTCACTATGGGGAGCCTGGAAAGTCCCCGGTTGTCGCTGCAAAGCCATGGACCGGTTTGCCCGGCGCCCAATAACTGGCTCCTATGAAGCATCCCCAAGAGGAGTTTCTAAGGTGTTCCCAGCCAAAGCAGATGTTAGGACAGAGCGGGGCGGGCTCCGAAGGAGGCTCCTGTGGGTGCCCAGGAAAGACATCAGAGAGGCAAGAAGTCTGGGAACACACGCCCTGCCCTCTGTTCCCACAGGTCCCCAGCACATTCCTGGTCCTGTCTGCCCTGTCCACCCCTCCCTCTGCCACTTTATCCTGTGGCCTCTCAAGTCCTGGTCTGACCTTGCTGAGTGGGGCCTCTGGACCCGTAGAAAGGGAAGAGGCAACTTGGAGAGGAACACATCCCAGGTGAGAGCCGTGTGTGCCACCAGGTGGCGCCATTGGCACAGGACAACCCTGGGGCTGTCCGCGTGGCTGGAGGGGGTGGCAGCTTTAGTAAAGGACCTTCAAGCTCTGGCCCCCGCCACCCAAGGACCTCCAGTGATTAGCCTCCTGGTCCGTGCTTGTCTCTTTCGGGGGCACAGTTGTACCAGGAGCCTAAACTTAACAAGGCCTTGGCACGTGGTGAACATGGAATAAAGGTTGAAAAATGATGCCACCTGTTTTTTCAAATCCCCAGGATTATTTTCAGTGTGGCAGAGGCTGGGGAGGGGGCACTAGCTCCTCGCTGCCTCCCCTCAACAGAGTTAGCAAGGAAAGTGTTATGTAACTCTGGGTATATGTCCAATAGGAAAACCCTGCACTCTGGTCCCCTCTGACCCCAAGCAGGCCACTTACTCTATTTTTCTCCATCACTAAATGAGGGCTGTAATACGAGCCCCCCGGGGAAATCAAATGAATTGCAGGAGAGCACAGTGATTAAAAGCACAGCCAAGGAGCTCAAGCCCTTGTTCTACTGCTTACTAGCTGTGTGGCCTTAGGTAAGTGGCTTACAGTCTCTGAACCCCAGTTTCCTCATCTTAAAATAGGGGCAATAATAATACCAACCCACATGAGGGTTCTGTGAGGACTGAAGTAGTCAGTACACGAAAGCCTTTAGAATGGTGTCTGGCATGAAACAGATATTTCATAAACAGGCCAAAATCAGAGTAGCTTGAACAGAGAAGGGACTTTGGGGATGGTCCAGGTCAGCCTTCCAGGCCAGGCAGGCATCTTCCAGCCGTGTGCAGGGCGACGGCCTCCAGGTGGGTTTACACACCTCTGGTAACAGAGAGCTCATCCCATCCCGAGAAAGGAGGCTGGGCCACTGTGGACCAGCTAGTTCATGATTAGATGGGTCTCGTTTGACTGAGTTGCAGCTGGTTCTCAGGGCCTCTGGGCTGCACCACTCACCTGCAGGCTGCTATGTGGTGCAGAAAGGGGGCCCCCAAGGCAAACTGGAGTGTTGCTAGAAGGGGAGGGAGGCCGCCCTCCACACCGCTCTCCTCAGTGCAGGGGTGCTTGAGGGAGAGGATGGAAGGAAACAAGGACCCGACCCATCTGCCCCTGGTACCCCAGGCAGTGGGGACGCGAAGGCCCAGAGGAGGGGGACATTCTCCATCTCGATCACCTGGCCAGTTCAGAGGTGGTTCTCAGGGGGCCCCGCCAACTGCTGGGCTTGTCCTTGTCCTAGAGTCTATAGGGAGGAAGGAAATGACTTCCCGCAGGTGGAAAAGGGAGGAGAGTGGTCCCCTTCTGCTTCCTGTGCACCCACCTCCCACAACACAGCCTGGGGAGGTAACGCAGAGAAGACACTGCAGACCCTGAGCATCGGAGCCAAACGTGGCTCCAGGGGCCTCACCTCACTCACTCACTCACCCTCGCTCACCTGGGGCAGTTAGAAATCCTGTCTGGGGGTTCTGTTTTCCTCTCTAGACAAGGGAACACCTTGAGGGCAAAACTATGATTTATGTTGTGTACTCCCACTGCCTGGTACACAGGAGGCACTTAATAAGTGTATTGAGGCCAGCAATTGTGGCCCAGTTTGGAAAGCTTTAGTCTTTGTGTGGACAAGGCACCTTAGGACTGCAGAGGGTGTATGTGCTCACCCATCTCCTTCACAGCTGCCACCTCCTCCATGAAGTCCTCCTGGGCACCCCCTCCTCCCTCCACCCCATGTAATTCACTTCTTCCCCTGAGTCCCTCTTTGCTACGTACACACTTCTGCCATTGAGGCGGGCAGGAGCAGTGGTTAGGAGCAGAGGCTGGGGTCGTCCTCAGAGTCATTTCCCCTGAACACATTTCTTAGCTGTGTGACCTTGGGCAAATTTTATTTTAATCTCCTTGTGCCTCAGTGTCCTTAACTGTAAAAGGGGTATGATTATAGTACCTACCTCAGAATTGCACAGAGGATTAAATTGATGTATAGATTAAAATCGTCTTAGGTGGTGTCTGACATTGAGTAACTGCTCTGAACTACCATGTGATTGTGTAATTATAGCTCTCTCACTATAGCTCTCCCACCTGAGACGTGGGCTCCTCGAAGCTGGGGTCTTTCACTTCTGCATCCTTCTGCTGAGGCCAGTGCCTGGCAAAGAACAGCTGCTCAGCAAATATGAAGGGATGGATGGATGGATGGATGGACAGACGGATGGACAGATGACTGGACGAGAGCAGGAGCTGAAATGCGCAGTCCCCAGAGCCCTCACCTGCAGACACAGCTGTGGAGGCTGGCCACAAAGGCCAGGAAGCCCCCAGCTGCCCCACTGGAGATGCCAACAGAGCCTCACATCCTCTGCTCTTCCTTTCACTCACTTATTTGAAGCTCCCACCGAGGGCAGGGGAGAGGAGAAGCCTATGGACCCAAGTTCAACAAGTTCACTTCAGTGAGAGGAGGTGGAGAGTCTTGAAGAAAATGAGGCTTCTGAATGTGCTGTGGTTTCTCTTCCATCACCCTGGCTCCTGGCAGTACAGCCTGGGCCCGCTGGCTCCCCACCCAAGGTCCGTTCCCGCCTCTCCCCAGGAGGCTGCATGGCTTCAGAGCATCTAGGAAACTCAGCAATGAGCCAAGACCCCCAGCCACCTCTTTTCAAGTCACATCTTCCCCAGGGAGGACATGGGCCTCCTCCTGCCCCATCCTGGAGTCCAGCCACCCCACTGGGGCCAGATGGGAGCCCACTATGTGCCAGGCTCGATGTTAGGCTCCCACCTTCACAGCAAGCCTGGGAGGGAGGCACTTTCTCCCCATCTTATGCTCGTTCATCCATCACTCACGCACCAGTATTTATCAGGCACATACTAGGTGCCGGCACTGTGCTAGGCTCAGGGGGGTCAGAGGTAAAGAAGAGAAACAGGGGGCCCCAGGCAGGCAAGAGGCCGTGGGCTGGACTTGGTCTCAGAGGCAGTAAAGCTCCTGGGGCTCCAGGAGTGCAGATCCAGAGTGCAGGCTGCACCGTCAGGGGGCCTAGGGCTTTGTGTGGGTGGTTGGGGTGGGGGGAGGCGGAGCAGCCCCTGAGCGCACAGGCAGGGGTGGACGCAGAGCCCGGGTCCGTGTTCCCAGGCAGCCTGGCCCTCCGCCACCTCCCGATACCAAGTCCTAAAGAGGCTCCTGGAGGCACAGACCGATGCCTTTGTAACGCTCCCTCCGCGCGTGGAGGCATCGACACGACGTCTATCACCATGGCATCGAGGTGCTTAGACAACCTGCTCCCCCCAGGAGCTCGGAACCAGCGTGAAGCAGATTATCTGTGTCTTCCTGTGACACGTGCGATCGTGTATCACTGTGATGGATCCGCAGTCAATACCACTGGGGTCCCGCCGCCCCCCAGCCGGTAGGGAACGTCTTCTGTTCATAGGTCTTCTCACCTGGTGGGCGGGCCCTGCTGCTCGCCGTCCTCCCGCCACTCCTGGAGTTGGTGGGAAACGGCTTCTGGGTTTCATTGTTCCTGTGCTAAGCGGCCGAGGGGAAAGCACTCAGACGAGGGGCGGAAACTGGACCCATCCCGCGATTCCCGGAGGCCGCATCGGGGGTGGGGAGAGAGGCTCTGGCTTCACACAGCCGGGCGTTAAATGCCATCCTCAGGCACCCGCCCTGATCTTGGGCAAATTGTTTTGCCTCTTGGGGGCATAGTTTGTCAAATTGGAATAATAACCTTTATCTTGAGGGTTGATGGGCATTGATGGAGAAAAGAGGGCAAGGGCTCAGCGTGTGCTGAAACTCACCACCTTCAGTTCACCCCGCCTTCCTCCCACGCCAGCTGGCTCCTCACCACCACCCCAGGCCCCTTCCCTCCCCCACTCCGGACATCTGTCCCTCATCCCATCTGGCTCTGCCCGGCGCTGGGCTCCAGAATGCCAGGCTCCCAGTCTGCAGGGGAAAGGGGCCCAGGTGGCAAATAATTACAGTCCCTGTGTTGGTGCCTGTGGAGGGGAGGCCGGGGCTGTGGTTTCGGCGGATGGGGAAGAAATTCGTGTCTCCTGGTGGGGGAGGGGCGGCTCCAGTTTAGGGCAACTGCAGGGAGGAAAGACATTTGAGGTGGGTCGCTGGGCCTCTGTGGGGGACCCATGGTGGCTATCGCTGGGGTGAGGACAGACAGCTGGCTTTCGGGCTCCGTGGAAGGCTGGGAGCTTGTGGCTCCTGCCCTCCCCCTCACTGCCTGTCTCTCCCGCATCCTCCCAACCACTTCCACCCCCACCCAAAACCCTGTTCTTTGAGGAGCACCTTCATCAAGGGGTTCCTGGACTATTTCTGAGGGAAGTTTGTGTGAATGGCGTGGTTTTTCCCTTTTTTTTTTTTATTAAAGCGTTTCAGATGTGAGCAGCTAGACCAGCCCTGGGGTTACCCATGGAAATCTGGTATACCCTCCTGTCACCAGTGTCTTCTGGACAGGCCACCGACTGGAAAGGGGCCGAGGAGGGGAGAAGCCCACCGCCCTGGGGGGATTGGGAGGCCGGCAGCCCCAGATCCTCACCTGCCGGCCTCCCGGCCTGGGGCTCTTCCCGCCACTTGAGTGGAAATTCCTGGGTTATTGAGAGGACAAGGGGGCCAATTGAGGACTTGAGGAAGCACAAGGGTGGCCAGGGAGGAGCTTGTTGGGGATGTGAAGGGGAACTGTGGCTGCCAGCAGGCTGTCCCCTCCTGTGAGCTAAAGAGGAAGGAGGGACACAGACGCAGAGGCCCCGATGGAGAGCTGGCCTCCGCAGCGGCGGGTCCTGCCGGGCCCCCTCCCGAGCCCCTGGCTGCTGGGCTTGTTCCTGCTCCCCTGGACCCTGCAGCTCGCAGGTGCAGGTACGCGGTCCTCCCTCCTCTCATGTGCTCTGGGCTTGAGCACATCAGAGCCGCTTTCATCCGCCGCGCAGCTAATTCCACGGACCTGTCTCGGGGGATTTGCTGGTTGCGTTTGAACATTGCAGACTTCACAGGGGAAGCCTTCAGGGACCAGGCGATGTTTAGCTAATGCCTTGCCAAGGTGGCTTTTGAAGAGGCAGGGGCAGCACTCCCCCCTCACTGCTGCAACAGCCTCCCTCCCAGCACAGCCTGACCTCCTGGTCCATCAGCTAGGTGGGTGGGCGTTGCTGCGGCTGGGGGCTGGGGGGGGGGGAGGGACATCAGGCTGGGTGCGGGATCCCTGGGGAGGGTCAGCTCACCCCCAGGGCATCTTACAGTGGAGTCACTGCACTGAACTTGCCCAGCGGTATTGGAGCCTCTGTTAGCTGGGGGAGGAGGGAGGCAGCCGCTGGCCACGGGAGCACAGTGCCTGAAACACAGAATTGCCACTGTTGCCAGAAAGCGTGGCCCCTCCCACTTCCTGAAATACAACCAGAGGCCACATCATTACTTTCCAGGGGCTGACACTCTGCCCCTTTCCTGGTCCCAGGTCCCCTCAGAAGCTGGGTGGCCTGGATCCAAGCCAGGCCCTGGGATGAGTGGCTTTGGGGTGAGTTCCTTCAGGCCGGGGCACGCCCAGGAATGTCCCTTGCCAAGGCTGCCCACCCTGGGGTCTCTGGGGCTCAGTCTCGCCCAGGTGGTGCTGACCTCCTTGTAGCCCCAGGGTCCCTCCCACCCCTCTGTGCCAGCTGGGTGCTTTCCTTCCGATGCGCTTTGACTTTTAGGAGCCTTCCCGGAGCTGCTCCCCACACTTCTGCTTCAGCCTCTGCCTTTTGTTTCTACCATAAACAATAACAGCTATTCTTGTTATCACGAACTAGCCTCTTTGAGTACATACGCTGGGCTTCACGGGCCCCCTCGAGGCTCCGTTGGGGTGCTGTCCTCACAGGCACCATTTAAGAACCAGGAAATGAAGCCCAGGGAAGCCAGGTAGCTTTGCCCATGGCCTCGTGGGTGAGTAGAGGCCAGGTTCAGCCCCAAGCCAGGACCCTTGGCAGTGGGTTCTGGGGGTCCTCTTGTCTTTCTTTGTAAAGAACAGTCTTCGCAGAAAAACCTACCTCCCTGGGGAGGTACAACTTGACTGTGTGGTAGCTACCGCAGGCCTCGCGGCCTGGCCCCCCAACAAGGTCATCTCCTTTAATCTGTGCACCTCACGCCCCCTGCCCATGGACGGATGCAAAGATGGCCTGAGGAAATGTGGCTTGTTGGTGACAATGTGTTGAAACCCATTTATTCATTTTTAACTTAATTTCCCTCCAATTCCCATTATTTTTCTTTTTGTGGTCCCTTGTGCCCAAAAGGGACCCAGCACATCCCAGTACCTGAGTGGAAGAGACTTTTGGGGGTGCTGCTATGAAAAGCGCTTTTGTAACTGTCTTGACTGCAAACAAACAACAAATAGAATTTCCCCCAGTATTGCAGCAAACATTATACAAAAGAGAAACTCTGCTCTTTCGCAAGAGGTGGAAACACCTTGTGGTCTCCTAGAACCTCTTTTTTGGCTGCAGCATGACTCATGTGGGATCTTAGTTTCCCGACGAGGGATTGAACCCGTGCCGCCTGCATTGGGAGCACGGAGTCTTAACCATTGGACCACCAGGGAAGACCCTTCTAGAACCTTTTGGAGCAGCAGACAGCACCCCATTATTCCTGGTCCTTCTCCTGTGTGTGCCTGGCTCTGTCTCTCTGCTGTGCCACACCCCTCCCTCACCCTCTTGTCTGAGCTTTGAGGGTTTGGTGGAGGGAATCCTACCTCTCCCACTTCCCCCAAACTTCCCCTGCCCTCACTCATCATCCTGGTGCAACCAGCTCCACCAACTGCCGGCACCAAGACCCAGCCTGTGGCCTCACCGTGTCCACAGAGAGCCTTGGGAAGCATCATCACTGAAGTCTGGGCTCAATGCGCCGTTTCCCTGAACCGCCTGATGCAGGATTGAGTGCAGGCCAGGGGCATTCAGCTGCGTTTGGATCTGGGCTCTGCAAATCATCCTGGGCCCCTGAGCAGTTCTCAGTGTTGCTGTGCCTTGACAGCCTCATCTGTCAAGTGGGTGCGATAGTAGTGCTTGCTGGTAGCCCATCCCAAGAACTGAGGTTAGGGCACGTGGTTAGGGCTCAGAGAATGTCAGCCACCTGCCTAGTGGAGCCAATCAAAATGCAAGATTCTGTTGGCCGGGTCTACATCTTGGGGAGCCCACCGGCACCTTGGGCCACTTTGACCTTTCCAGGGGTCTCCAGCACACCCTGGGATGGCATCTCAGGACCTCCCTTGCTCCCAACCCTCCTCCCCCTGCTCTCCTCTCCTCTCTTGAGCAAATGCTACTATTCTCAAAGGATCTAGCAGTCACCTCTGGCCTCATGGGGACTTGCTCTCCTCAGAGGTGAATCATCTGAGTCTGAGGCTCAGCTTTTCTGGGAGCAGCTGCACACCTGCTCCAGCCTTGCTTCTACCAGGCTTCAAGTCACTTCCAAGGGCTTTGAGACCGGACAGACCATGTGCAAGTCCTGCCTTCTTCTATTGACTGCTGTGTGACCTCAGGCGAGTTACTTAACCTCTCTGAGCCTCAGTGTCCTCAAAAAACATCAGTCCCCTTTCTCTCCCTGGACTTTCCAGAACTCTGGGCTGTATTTATTTCCCAAATAGTCATTGAAGAGGACCAGTTCTAGGCACTGTGGGGACTTGGTGGTGAACAAGCCACAGCCCCCACTCTCAGTCTGGTGGAAACCGTGAGGCTCACCCACAGAGCAAGACCCCAGGCCAGAGTATGGATGTGGGATCGCCTCCCCTCCCCTGCTTACTCTGGACTCAGGTGTCGCAGCTCCCTTTGTTGCCCAAAAGATGTTCAGGAGCTGGCTGCCTCCCTTCCCTGCAGCTCAGGGACTGGCCTCTGCTTTTCATCTTCCTCTAATCCCAATAAAGAGCTTTCGAGGCAGGCAGAGGAGAAGCACCTCTCTGCTGGAGGTGGGGCAGGGGGAGTGATGGAGGGGGAGACAGGGAGGAGACAGAGCGAATGGGTGGGTGGCAGGCACAGCGTGAATAAAGGCTGGGAGGCCAGAAGGCAGAGCCAGGGGGAGGGAATGCCAAGAGGTTCCATTTGACTGGGGAGGAGGGTCTCTTAGCAGAGCTGTGGGATACGGTTCCCACTGCGATGTGATTCCAGGTGGATTATAAATGCTTGTCAGGTAGGGGTTCAGATGCCATTCCAATGGGTCCTATTGTCATTGCTTTCTCTTTTAAAATTGTGAATTAGAATACATTCACAGAAAAGTACAACAAATATAAGACACAGTCCTGTGTGTCTACCACCCAGGTCAAGAAAGAGAACATTCTAGTGCCCCAAAGCCTCTGAACACCCCTCAAGACATCCCCTCTCCCCTCAGAGGCACCATGACCCTGAATTTAGGGCAATCACTTCCTGGCATTTCTTTATTCTTTTATCCTTTAGTTTGTGTCCCCAAATAAAGTAGACTAGTCTGGCTTGTTTTTGAACTTTAATCAGAATGATCCTGTGGGTGTTCTTTGTGACCTGCTTCTTTCACTCAACATTATGTGTTTTTTTCTTTTTAATAATTGTATTCATTTATTTATGTTAATTAATCAATTAATTTATTTGGCTGCACTGGGTCTTAGTTGCGACACACAAGATCTTCGTTGCAGCACGCAAACTCTTAGTTGCGGCCTGCATGCGAGATCTAGTTCCCTGACTAGGGATCGAACCCGGGTCCCGTGCATTGGGAGCGGGGAGTCTCAGCCACTGGACTTCCAGGGAAGTCCCTCAGCATTATGTTGTTTAAGATATATCCTGTTGATGGTCTGGCTGACGTTTGTTTATTTTCCTTGGTAAGGAGCAGGGGTCACAAACCCTGGCCTGTGAGGGTAAATCCAGACCACTGTCTTTTCGTATGGCCTTCAAGTTATGAGTGGTTTTTATGTTTTTTAAAGGTTGGAAAAACTCAAAAGAAGAATACATATTTCACGGCTCGTGAAAATTATACAATAAAGTCACTCCCCATATCCACTAATTCAGCATCTGTGGATGCAACTAACCACGATCAAAAATATTCTGGGAAACAAAAATTTCCAGAGAGTTCCAAAAAGCAAAACTTGAATTTGCAGTGCAGGTGGCAACATTTACATTTTATTTACAACTACTCACATAGCGCTTACCATGTATCAGGTACTATTAAGTAATCTAGAGATGATTTAAAGCGCAACTGACTCTTGAACAGCACAAGTTTGAACTGCCGGGGTACATTTTTACACGGATGTTTTACAATAGAAAATACTGTAGCGCTTGCTACACGGTGGTTGACTCTGAGGATGTGGAATCTTGGATACGGAGGGGGAGGGCCAGAGAGCCGACTCTACAGTTACACTTGGATTTTCGACTGTGCAGGGGGTCAGTGCCCACAACCACCACATTTTTCAAAGATCAGCTGTATATGGCAATCCTATGCCACTTTATGAATCCCAGACCAGAGCAGTACAGTACATGTTACACAAATATCCTGTGTGTCTACCCCCCAGGTTAAGAAAGAGAACATTACAGGGACCCCAAGCCCCTGTACCCCCTACCCCCCACAAGACACCCCCTCTCCTGAGCATCTGTGGATTTTGGTATCCACGATGGGTCCTGGAACCGTGCCCCATGGATACTGAGGGACGACTGTGTTCCCATTTCCGTGTCCATAAATAAAGTTTTATTGGAACAGAGCCACACGTATCCATTCGTGGCTCATCTGTGGCTGCTCTTGCCCCACAACAGCGGAGCTGAGTCGCTGTGATAGAGACCATATGGCTGGCAAAGCGTGAGATATTTACTGCCTGGCCCTTTACAGAACACGTTTGTCAACCCCTGCTGTGAGCGTCCCATTGAATGAATACACTGCGATCTATTCAGTTACGATGGACGTCCCAGGTGTTCCCTGTGGCTGTGAACACCTCGTGTGTGGTCTCCAGGCACACACGTGTTCGGTGCCTCTGGGGGTATGTTCCCATTAAGCCTGCTTCTCTCCGCACCGCCCGCCTCCCTGTGTGGACTGTGAGCTTCAAGGGGGCACAACACGTGTGGGCTTACTTGGCTTCGAATCCTTCACTCTCAGCACAGTGCCTGGCACCCAGGGGACATTCAGGAAATACTAACCGTGACAGGATGAATTCAACTCCCAGCCAGACAACCCCAGGAGATCTGAGCAGGTGGAGGTGTGACGCCACGAGGAGAGGAGTAACAAAACCCTCCTGACTGTGAATGAGGGGTGGACGTGGGGGTGCTGGGTCAACACGGGCCTGGAAACAGGATCTGACCCTCCGCCTGCTTCCTTGCTTGTTAAGGATCTAGGTGGGGCCTCACGGTTCTGGGAGTGCAGGTGTCTGGCACTGGGGTCGGGGCAAAGCCAGAGGAAGGGAAGGGGGTGATTGAGGTGAGCCTGGAGAGGTGGAGGGAGAGGGACTGGATATGAAATTGGCAGGTGGAATGCCCAGCTTCCTGGCAAGGACAGTCTGACTTGCCTGGGTGTGAGTCCTGGAAGACTTGGGCCAAGTCACCTGACTCCTCTGAGGCCCTGTTTCCCTGTCATGGCACTCAGCGCCCTCCTATGCAGGCCTCTTGCCAGTGGCAAATAGGAGGACCCGTCCAAGACCACAGATGGCCCTGGGGCTGGCCCCTGGGACCCCTCAGGGAGGGTGCATGGGCCTCCACCCTGCGGACAGGCTGCCTGGAGGAGGTGGCAGGCCTGGCAGATCTATACTCCCACCCCTGCTACGCCCACCATAAGACTGTGTGGGCTGTGGTGGAGATAGCGTAGGGCCAGAGCTGGAGCCCCTTTGAGGCTCTGGGCCTGGTCCCTTCTGGCGCTGATGGGCAGGTTTTAGGGGTGAAGAGGAAGCACCAAGTGGGTGCAGCCCAAGCCCGAGTGCAGGAGTGGCGTCCCATCAGGCAGCCCATGCTCAGACAGTCAGGGGAGGCACTGGCTGCAGCGTTTTTCATAGGGTCCAAGGGCACGTTTCTGAAGGCAAGTTCATACTTGGCAACACATACCAAAATTTTAAAATGCATACCCTTTACATCAGAATCTCCCCTTCTCAGACCCGTCCTGAGGCGCTAGGGGCCCAGGAGACAGCATGTGTATACAAGGATGCTCTCCCCTGGGTCCACGCAGCACAGCTGCAGCCTCACCGCCACCAGCTGGTTCTTGCTGCAGGGCATTCCCATCAGACCCTGAGCCCTGCCCCTCTCCTCCAACCCTGGGCTGCCCATCCCCCCAGGCTCCTGCTCCCCTCTCCCACACCCCACCTCTGAGCCAGGCTAATGCCCGCCTGCCCCTGAGCTTTTCTCCTGCTGCTCCCTTAACCTGGAAAAGTGTCTTCTCACTTGCCCACCTAGTGACTCCAACCTGTTGGTCAAGGTCAAACTCGTACTTTCTTACTTTCCCTGTGGTGCCCTTTCTGGTCCACTCTCCCAGTCCCTGGCAAACCAGCCTTGCTCCCCAGGGTGTTCACCTGTGCTTCCGAATGTCCAGGAGCTCAGAGGTGTGGGGCATGACTGAGCTCACCTGGGGCAGGTGAGGGTACAGATGGCCAAGGAACAAGCGCCCAACGTTAGGAGGTGGGCTATGTAAGAAAGAGAGAAGGGGAAGGCTGGAGAGGAAGGGGTCTGCAAGGCCAGGCTCAAGGCCAGAAGGAACAGGAACTACAACTGAACCACCAGGGTCTTTGCTGACCTCCTGGGTGGAAAGCATCAGGAGTTGGGGGGGGTGGGCCGTGGAGGTACAGGAGGGAAGGACCCGGCTGGCAGATTGGAGGATGTGGAGGGGCGGGGAGAGGAGGATGGAGGGCGATTGAGTGATTCTGTGCCCAGAGGGTATAGGATTTTGGGGGAGGTGGAGATTTAAGAGAATTCAGGATAAAAGCGATCTGGCGAAGGTGTCCACAGGAAGGAGTTAGTGTGTTGTCAGCCAGAAGGGTTTATATTTTAAAAGGGGCTGGAGGTGGCAGGTGCCGAATCCCACAGAACACATCACTAACGCGAGGGTTTCAGGAGGCGAGGAAGACTGGAGCTCTCTAGTATGTCTCTTGTCATTTTCCTAACATCCCAATGTGATCATGTCACTTCCCAATTTAGAAGCCCACAGAGGCTCCCAGGTTTCCAGGACAACATTCAGCCCCCCACCTGTCTCTGGCCCCCACCCAAACCCTTTCTTTCAACTCCACCAACTCCTTGGCCTGTTTCAACACTTGCAGAAGCTTCGCCCAAGAGCTTCCTCGTGCTTAAACCCCTTGCTTCAACCCTCCCCTCTAAACCTGGCTGTCCCCTACTCTTCGTTCAAGTTCGGCTCCATAAAGAGATGGGAAAGAAAGATGAAAATGCTCGAAGCTGTGATGTGGGGGGTGGGGACAGAACTGCACACCAGCTCTCGACGGCCTTCTTGATCCTTCGCTGTGGTTTCTAGAATGTATACAGTGAGCATGTTGCACTTTTACAATGGGGGGAGGGTGCCCTGAAGAGTCATAATTTAAAAAGCAAAGTGCGTGCTCCAAGGGCCACCTCCCCAGAAAGCCCCTGCTCCCTCTGGCTGGGCTGGGTCCCCTGCACTGGGTTTCTGCCACCCCTGAGACTCCCCTTTATCTCAGCACTTTCAGCCTCATCAGGCAGCTCCCTTCCCCGTGGCAGCAGGACTTCGGGGGGCACACACTCCTTGCTGAAGGGGGTGTCCTGGTGGGGTCTATCCCCCTCGCTCCATTTCTCCCCTGTCAGAGACAAGGAGCAGAACCTCAGCCCACCTGTTGGCTCTCTCACACCTCAACCTCATCCTGACACCCTTCTCTGAGGGTAAAGCTGGTTATAAAGGGAGAAGCAGAGTCCCCTGCTGCCCCAGGCCACACTGCAAACAAGCTCCAAAGTTTCAGCAACTTGCCTTTCAAAACAGACAGAATGGGAGGTGACTGCTATAAAAATACCAATCAACACCAGCAAAGCATATACAATTCTGGGACTAAACATTTGACATTCTGCACTTGGTTTGGGTCCCCGTGTGGCCACCGTGCACCCAGGGTCCAGAGTCTGGAGGCGTGAGAACAGGATGCAGGCAGGCGTGGAGATGCCCTCCCCCCACCCCCAGGCAAGCCACATCCGTGAGCATCTTTGTCATTCGGAGGTGTTGAAAGATGTGACAGCCAGTCTGATGGCAGTGTTCCGAGGGCATCAGCGCTAAAAGCTCCAGGATACACACGCTCTGTTCAAAGATTGCCTTCCAACGCCTGCTCCGCGCTTCTTAATCAGCCGCTTGGCCACGCACTGTCGTGTTTGATGCGTGTGTCCTGAAGGACTCACCCGTTTTTCTGTGGTATCCTGCAATTCATGCTCAGGCAAATGGCCAGAGCCCTGTGATAAAACCAGCAGCCCCGCATCTGTGTCTTCCCAGCAGCCCTTCAGAAGGGCCTTGAAAAAAAGGCATGGCTCTGAGAGATGCCAGAATTAAATTGGAGGGCAAAACTCCATGCCTAAAATAAAGACCGTGGGAACTGCTTTCTTCTGTAGCTGGAGAATCAAAGTGTTTTCATTTAAAATCGACCTAAGTTGGAATGGATACCTTTGATCACCACCTCTGGGCTCTCATACCCTTGGCTCAGTGCCCTAGAAGAGATTGAGTTCTGGGCAGAGGGGGAAGCTGGGGCCAGGGCCTGGCTTGTGGAGGGGGGTTTGTTGGTGAGAGGAACAGTGAGTGGCCCAGAGCAGCTGGAGAGAGTGAGGAGGGAGGGCCGCGTTGGGGAGAGTGCCTGATTCTGGGGGTGAGGGGATGTCGGTGCTGCAGTGAGAGAGGGACTCTGGCTGGCCCTGCCACTGGACCAGTCTGTGCAGGGTTCATGGGGCCACTGGTTTCTTTATTACTATTATTATTATTACTATATATTACACATATTATAATAATATATGTTATTATATAATATTATTATTATTAATTTTTATTGGAGTCTAGTTGCTTTATAATGTTGTGTCAGTTTCTGCTGTACAGCAAACTGAATCAACTATAGGTATACATGCATCCCCTTTTTTTGGATTTCCTTCCCATTTAGGTCACCACAGAGCATTGAGTAGGGTTCCCTGTGCTGTACAGTAGGTTCTCATTAGTTATCTATTTTATACATAGCAGTGTATATATGTCGATCCCAATCTCCCAATTCATCCCACCCTCCTTCCCCTCTAGTATCCATACATTTGTTCTCTATATCTGTGTCTCTTTCTGCTTCGCAAATAAGATCATCTGTACCATTTTTCTAGATTCCACATAGGGCCCCTGGTTTCTGCTCTGGGAGCCACCAACTCTTCTGAGCTGGTGATGTAGCAGTCCCCCTCATGCTGCAGGGTTAGTCATCACCCTCAGACCCTCTTCGGGCAGCCAGGTGTGTCTGCCTATTAGATGACCCAAATTGAGGGGGAAGGCCTCTGAATGTTCATCTCCCTTTAAAAGAAGGCAGTTCTTTCATTGGAAAAGTTTTTTCCTTTGCTTGCTTTAAAATTTTTAAAATTGTAGCCTAGAGTAATGGTTGAGAGTGTGGGGTTATCGGCTCCGAGAGACCCAGTTTAAAATCCCACTTCCACCACACTAATTACTGTGCTGATTGGGCAAACCTCCTCCTTTTTTATGAGCCTCAGTTTTCTCATCTGCAAAAGGGAACATGCCCAGTGGAGGTTAGTCCTTATCATCGCAGGTTTGACAGCAAAGCCTGCGGGTCTATGCTGTGTGGACAGAGCCATGCACCCAAGAGCGGCTCAGGGAGGAGGTGAGCGAGTCCTGCAGACTGAGAAGGTGACTCCACAGCCTGGGGAGAGGAGGAGGATGGGAGGGCATTCCCAGCAGCGGGAATAGTATGGGCAAAAGCTCAAGAGCCTGGTAGGCTTGGCGTCTGTGTGAGGACTGAGGGCAGCTGAGCTGGGCTGCACAGGACTTGGAGGAATGGACTTGGATCCTCCAGGCAAGGGACTTAAAAAAAATTTTTTTAGCAGTGGTCCAAAGTGAAGGGATGCACGTTACGGCATGACCTGTCTCAACCCAGTTGTATGAGTATAACAAAGCCAGAAGGTCACGAATAGCATCCTTACTACAGACGAGTTGCTCCATGTTCCATTTTTTTTAATTGCACGTCTTGACCCTGTAAATTGATTTCAGACTCCTTCCAGGGCCTCCTCTGGTGGAGGGCGCCCAGGCAGGGTCAGGCAGGGCAGGAGCAGGATGGCTGGTGGGTCCCTCGAGGGCAGTGCCAGGCAGGCCTGGCCAGGAGGAGAGAAAGCTGGATGCTGGAGCTGTTGAGGTGGAAGAGGGGGCTGTTGTGCTGGGGACGGGGAGGTCTGATGGAGCAGGCGCCCCTCCCACAGCCAGTCAAATTCCTCGATGGCTCATCCCTCCCCCAGAGACTCAGCACGGGGTCCCTGGGCCAGAGTGGGGAGGGAGGCACCGACTGCCAACCAGCTCTCAAGCCCGCAGTTCAAGCGCCCACAGATTCAAAAGAAGAACCGGAAAAGGAAGGAATCAGTCGCCAGCGGGTGGTAGATAAAGTCTTTCCCAACAAGGGAGGCAGACAAGCAGGCAGGATGGGGGAAGAGCAGCAGGAAGCCGCTGGCGGGGAGGGCTCTCCGGCTCAGAGCCCCTGCACACACACTGCCCACCCAGGCAGGGCAGCCTCGAGGGCCAGGCCCAGGGCACACGCCCCAGCTCATTGCCTAGTCCCGGCGTCCAGCCCAGCACAGGGCCTGAGGTGTTAGGCTGGGGGCAGGAGGTGGGGGGGGTCTTTGGGGGTCCTGTCATGCCCGCAGGCCACCCCGTGCTGCAGTGCCCTGTGCTGTTGGCCAGTCACTTACATGGGCAGAAGAGTCAGGCTGGCATTTGCCTTCTGAGGCTCACAGTGGTCTGGCTTCCCTGCCTCCTTGTCTCTGTGGCAGGCATGCTGTGTTTTTGGATCCATTTTATCTCATGACAACACTGTAAGGTTGGCACTCTTTTCCCTCATTGCAGGGAAGACACTGAGGTTCAGAGAAGTAAAGTCACTTGCCTAAGGTTGCACAGCTTTTAGTGGCAGAGCCAGGATCCAAACCCAAGCTGACTGCCTCCAGAAACTGGTCTTCTCCCAGGCACCTGCCCACCCCTCCATTTCTGGTCAGGCCACAGACTTCCCAGCAGTCCCTGGAGCTGCCAGTGAATGAGGAATGGAGGATGTACCATCCCTGAAAACACCATCTCCTGCAAACTAGGAGTGGGCAGGGCTTGGGGGTGGATGGGTAGCCTGTGCTGCCCACACTAGCTTCTGTGCCTGCAGTTGTGTGGGGGTGGGGAGAGGACTTGGAGTTGCGTAATAAGCAGGCAAGCTCTCCTGCAGGGCGTGGTGGCCCTCGGAGGCAGGGCCCTCCCAGACACCCTGCTGCAACCGTTTCCCAATCCCTCTCTGGCTGGCCGTGCTCGCAGTCTCCTCCCACTTGCAGGGGTTCCCCCCGCCCCCCTACCTCCCCCCGGGCCCCACACCATCCACACTGACACAGGATGACAATTCTACCATCCAGAAAAATTCCCCCTGGACCCGATCTTCAAATTCTCCCTGCACCTCCCGCTCCCTCCTTTCCTTTCACACCTGCATCCCAGAGAGCAGCCCTGTGTCCCACTGCCACCAATCTGTCCCTCCAGCAGGAAACTCACCAGGCTCCTTGAAGCGCTTTCCTCCCCGTGCCTGTCCGGGCCTAGGCTGCACCGGGGTGCACAGAGTTATCCGAAAGCAGCTTTGCGATGCTCCTGCAGTCCAGCCCTCTCTGTGTGCAGAGATTCCTCCTCGCCTGGAGCTGCGCCAGCCACCCTGAGCAAGTCAGTCCTGTGGCCACTTACAGGCGCAAGTGAGCCCCTAGTTCTTCAAGTCTCCAAACCCAAGTCACAGCCTAGATTCAGAGTTGATTCACACTGAACTCATTCCTGGCACCATCTGGGGTGAGAGTAAGGGGTGAGGGCCCTCTTCTCTCCTTCTCTTCTCAGACCCCCTCTTCAAGCTCCCCTGACCCCCACCCCAGTGCCAGCCGGTGGAGGCAGGGGACGGGAGGAGCAGGAAGGGGCAAGAAGCCCTGCCCATCAGGTGCTGCGGACACGGGCTCTGTCTCTGGGTGCTTACAGGGTGTGGAGTGGACTCCCTCGGGCACCTTCATGGCCACTCAGGGGCTCCCGGTCGGGCTCCTGTGGTTCTCCCTCCTGCCACAGCCTCGGGAATCCAAGGTCCACCACAGTCCTCCTCCCTGGACCATTTGCCCCTCTTGGCAGCCCAGGAATCTAAGAGAAGCCCCAGGCTGGCTCACTCGGCCCTGGCCCACCTTGTCCCCTGGGAGACGAGCTCCCTCTGCTGAAACAGGGGCAAGGCGTGAAACAGGGCTTGAGACAGACCCTGGCCAGCGTGCCATCCCTGTGGCACTCAGGGGGCACACCTGTGAGGGTCCCAAGGAAGCCCCTCTGCATGTGAGAAGCAGGACCCCCCAAGTCAGGTTGGGTGCCCCAGCAGCTCTGTCCAAGCCCGCTCTTCACCGCCACTGGCCAGCCTCCAGCTGTGAAAACGTATGCCTCCTACCAGGAGTCTGACAAAGCCCTCTTTAGCATCTGATGCCGACCATGCTTGGTGCCACCACGAACACACACAGCCTGGTGCTGGTCACACCTGGCTGGGTCTGATGCCACTGCCTGGCCTGGGTGCTGGCTTTTCTTCCTTAGCACAGTCAGACAAACCTGGGTTCAAATCCCAACTCTACATTTAGGAGCTTTGTGGCTTTGGACCTCTAAGGCCCTCTGTTTTCTTTTCCTCTGCAAAATGGGGTTGCAACAGTTGCCTCATAGGGCTTGTCACAGTGTTTAGTTGACATAGGGCCTGTGTCATACCCAGCCAGAGTACACTGTCTATATGTTTTCTTTCCCCTCTGTCCTTGGGCCAGTTCTGGCCTCACTGCACCTGTGTGTTCCTGCTACCAGACCCCCAGGGCATCACCACCCCTTCATCTCCTCCCCAGTTCCAAGTAGCGGTTCCCTTCCCACCAGGCTTTCCATTCCAGGCTCCCTCTGCTGCCCTGTAAGACTGGGGACATTGCCAGGGCAGGGAGCCCCTCCAGACCTCAAACGGGGCTTGTGATCTAACTGATACTCTTAAATGTTTGTTGGAGGTGCAAAAAAATGGTACCTGAAAAGCGTTCGTGTACTTGGAAATTACTTTGAACCTGTCTGTAGCACCGAGGCTTAACTGGAGGATGCTTCTAGGTGGTAGCCGGTCGGAACAGCCCGGACCCCGGAGGGGCTTCTTGGAGGCACAGGTCCAGGAGAGGGGGTGGGAGCTGGGCTGCTGTGGTCCAGGCTCTAGGGTGCTGGCACCCCAGTAAAAAGAAAGGACCCTGGAGGCAGTTAGCTACGTCACTGGGTCAGAACCCCATCGCCTTTGCTGCAACAGCAGGCTGCCTGTCCTCCTCCTTGTTTTTGGCCTGCTGTCTCCTGATTGGCTGTCCTTATTGGTCCACAAAGATGGGCTCGTGACTTTACTTTTTGGGGATAGCAGTTTCCCCTGAGTCTGAGGTTCTCTCTGTGGCAGATCTGAGCCAACGCCACACACTTCCACAATCCTATCCCTCTGACCTTAAAATAAAGAATCCCGGAAGCATCCAGAACAATGGTCATCTATTTTTATAGATTTCCCCAGAATTGTAAAGATCGGCTTCATTGCACTAGCAGATTCCATCATTTTCTAGAAGGATACCTCAAATGGGAATAATTTCTTAAGACAATTGGATGAATGTCTTCCTGCCCCTGGGCATAGAGGAAGGCGTCACCACTGTGCTGACAGCACGTCCAGCATCCCCGGCCTGGAGTGGCTCTTAGATACTGGAGGGGAGGCTCAGGAAGCCCCGGGGGAGGGGGAGCTGCCTGGGTGCGGCCGGTGGTTTTGGTCAGGTTCCAACCTCCCGACCCCCGTGAAGAAACACCAGCCTGTCGCTGGCGCTTGCCTGTCTGCCTGGCAGGGTCACCATGAGAACCAAACGGGAGGAGGTGCGTAAACGTTGGCAAGAGGTTCCCGAGCTGAGTCTGGGAGACTAAGTAGGAGTTGGTCAGATGAGGAGGCGGTGGTCCCGGGCAGAGGGGACAGCGGAGGTGGCTGCGGAGCGGGGCGGTGGGCTGTGTGCGCAGGAAGCACACAGCCTGGGCTGGCGGGGCCAGCGCTGTTCTTCTCACCTCCTGTCCTTCCCGGCCCACCTGGCACCCCGGGGCACCATGCACAACCCCCTCCCGCCGCCTCTGCACCCCCACCCTGCCCCTGCCACACCTCCAACCTCAGCCCTGAATCAAGGCTCCTTGTTTTATGGCAAAACGAATATATTGTTGTAGTTAAACAACAGCCATCACCAGCCCAGGGAAATAAAGTGCGGTGTAAAGTCCCCTCTCCTCCACCCACCAGAGGGGAGCCCCCAGGGCCCGCTCAGTGGGGTCTCCATGCATAAGCATCACATGTGACAGAGCCAACCCACTGTGACAACCAGACATGCCTTGGAACTGGCTTGAGTTTCTCCAGGGGAGGGGGTGTCTCTTTAGTTGCTCCCCAGGAAGCTCAAAACATCAGCGTGACCCAAGGTTGGAGGGATCAGCTGGTGTGGAGGGCCGTCTCTGTCCCTGTCCCCGAGTCTCTCAGAAGGCCTGGCCTCGCCTCCCCTGGGATCCAGCCCAGGGCTGAGCTGAAGAGACCCGTGAAGAAACCGGCGTGGCCTCTCGCCAGCGCCTCACCCACCGCAGGCAGGAGGCCCACGCCTCACTCCCCCGACCAAGTAAATCCTGCCGCTCCCTCTGAGTGGCTGCAGTGCGTGATCTTCTCCCGACTAACAACCTGGCCAGCATGTTCTTGGCTGCTTGCTGCTGACCTCAATTTAGAACTGTCCGCTGTTTGGCTGCAGGAGCAGGAAGATGCCGGGGGATGGGGCATATTGAAGCAGGGGGGCTCGTGCAGCTGACGTCTGGGAGTGGGGCGGTGGCAGCTGCTGACCTCGCCCAGAATCTGACCAGCACCCCAGAGCCTGCAGGAGGGCGGGACGCGAGCCAGCCAGGATGCTGCTCTGGGGGCTTCCAGACGGTTTTCCTAGGTGCCTCCGAGGAGAGGGGCGGGAGGTGGGGGTGGGGGAGAAAACTCCCGCAGAACCGCCTTCCTGACGGTCACAGCCAAACAGCTGCATGTGGAATACCTCTGCACTGTCGGAAAACTGCTTTGGGGGCATTGTTCGTTATAGTCTATAAAAACTTGGCAAATTGTTCTCCAGGCTCAGATTCAGGGAAAGGTTTGTCTCTCCTGGCCAATGCCTGGCACACCTCCTCCTCAGGCTGGGGAGAGCCCTGGGCAGACCCGCCTCCCTCCGTGTGTCTGTCTGTGCCAGGAAGTGCTTCTTCCTGCCAGGAAGGGTTTCTTTGTTTTGTTTCCTGCCCCTTTTCTCTTTACTTCTCATCCTTCACCAGCTTCGGGTTGTCTCAGACCTGTGCTTTTTTCCAACGTGGCTTCTTGAACTTTTGGAAGGACAGGAGTCGGGAGCATGGGGTCTGGAGTCTTCCAACCCTGGGGTGGGGGCTTGCAGCTCTGCTCCACACCTGCTGAGAAATTCAAAGCTAGCAGCTTGACCTCCCTGACCCCAGACTCTTCCTCTTTGTAAAATGGAGCCCTTACACGCTTGTGCCTTAGGTGTGTTGCGAAGTGTAGAGTTGCGTGCGTGGAGCACTTGGCATACCACCTGTACACACTGCGAGCTCAGGAAGTGTGAGTGTGAGACTCGGTCCTCACGCGGAAGCGGGGGCATTGAAGCTGCCACTCTCCCCTTTTCCTTCCCCTGCAGAAGAGAGGTCAGTGACACACACTGGCCTCCCCATCGTGGTCTCTCTGGCCAACAAGACCGTTTCCTTCGACTGCAAGATCACCTACCCATACACCACCAAGTTCAAGGACTTCACAGTCGACTACTTTTATGTGGACCTCCAGGGCCGGGAAAGCTCTAAGGAGAAGATCAACTGCAATCGTGGCCAGGGCAGAGAAAACGAGACCCACACCACAAACTGTCCGGTCACCCCCAAGCTGCCTGACGCATCTGCCACCGGCACCTACTACTGCTCCGTCGGCTGGTGGGACTCCAAGATGATAGGGAACGGCACCTTCATCCTTGTCCGAGGTGAGCTTCCTCCATGGCTCTTCGCAGAGCGAAAGGCCCAGAGGTTTCATCCAGCAGACTCTGGGGCACAGAAGCTGAAGTGGGGAATGTTTGCCTCGTGGTTCAGCTTTGGCAAAACAGAACAGAGCAGCCTCGGGGAGCCCTGAGGTGCCGGCACGCCCACCTTTGTGGGGACAGGGCAGAGGTCTGGAGGATGGATCTGACTCTGCCCCCTCTCAGAGGCCCTTGTTCTCAGTGTCCCTTTGGCGCATTGGTTGGGTGAGTGCAGAACGGGGCATATGCATGTGTGTTTATGGAGACCTGTGAGCAGGGACACGGCTCGTATACATCTTTCTGGGGACAGATTCCTAGTTTTCATCACATTCTCAAAGAAGTAATGATGCCAAAAAATTAAAAACAGCCCGTCACTGAAGTCCTGATTCTCTGACCCACTCTTGTGACTCCCGCTAGTAGGGGCCAGGGTTACAGAATCCCACGGACCTGGGTTTGGCCCCCAGGCCTGCTGCTTGCCAGGGTGTGACCTTGGACCTGCTCTTCCTGGCAATACCCTGCCTGTCAGAGGCTTTTCTTGGAATGAGTGAGATGCTCAGTGCATGGGCTGGTACCCGGTAGTGGGATGTGCTAGACAAATAACAGACACTTGTGTGCCTGCCACGTGCTTGGCACTCTGCAATTGTTTGGGCAGCCAGGTGGACAAATGGATGGACAGAGGGGTGGAAGGAGAAAGGGATGGATGAAAGGCTGGATGGCTCAAGGGAGAGGGCTGGGCTTTGTTTTGTTTGCCTTGCCTTTGCCCTCACCCACCCCTGGTGCAGGCCAGCACCTGGTAGGCCTGGTACAAACCCACCCCCTTCACCCTCACCACTCCTGCCCGTATGATCACTACTTCACATGTGGAAAGGAGGAGGCCCCAGGAGGTGAAAGGACTTGCCCAGGTCCCACAGGCACCTCTCGTGGAGGCAGGGGCGCCTAAGAAGCAAAGGATGTGGTCCTTGCCCTTAACAAGAATCAAGACAACAAACACAGAAAGGGGCTCAGGCAAGGCGGGTGTGGGAATGAGGACCTCAGCAGAAGTGGGGTCTGGGGGGTCCTGGTGGGGGAGGAGTTGTAAGTAGGGTTGGGGGTGGGGTATGCCTCTCCCAGGCAACTAACCTCTGCTTCCCTGCCCTCCACCCAGACACAGGGTACCGAGAGCCCCCACAGGGCCCCCAGAAGCTCTTGCTCTTTTGCTTCGTTGGCATCCTGACTGTCCTGAGCATCCTGGCCACGGCCCTGCTGCTCTGGAAGAAGGTAGGGAATGCAGGCACACAGCAACGCCACCCCCACCCCAGACTATGGCTTAGCGATGCCACCGGTGAGGGGTGCCTGGAATAGGCGTTCCTCATGGCCAGGGGCCCCTCCCTCACCCTCCCCTCTGGCTGGGCCTGTGCTGCCAACTCATCACCACCAGGTCCTTTTTGATCTTTTTAAAAAAAATTAATTAATTTATTTATTTATTGGCTGAGTTGGGTCTTCATTGCTGCTGGTGGGCTTTCTCTAGTTGCGGAGAGCGGGGGCTACCCTTCATTGCAGTGCGTGGGCTTCTTATTGCGGTGGTTTCTCTTATGGAGCACAGGCTCTTAGGCACACGGGCTTCAGTAGTTGTGGCCCGTGGGCTCAGTAGTTGTGGCTCGCAGGCTCTAGAGCACAGGCTCAAGAGTTGTGGCCCACGGGCTTAGTTGCTCTGCAACATGTGGGATCTCCCCGGACCAGGGATTGAACTCGTGTCCCCTGCATTGGCAGGCGGATTCTTAACCACTGCGCCACCAGGGAAACCATTCTTTTTGATCTTGTTGCAAGAAATCAGGGCTCTTGAGCCTTTTCCGGGTCACTGGTCCCTCTGAGTGTCGGATGGAAGCCGCAGGCCTGCATGCTTATCGTCTCTAGCTCTCCAGATCAGGAAACCTTATCTCAGATTTTCTGGATCCCCAGCAACCCAGAAGGAAGGAAGAAGCATTTTCTCAGGGCTGCCGCGTACCAGACACCCTCCCACGTGGGCTCCAGTTTGAGTCCCACTGTCACTCAGTGAGAGAGTTTTCGTCCCACTTTACAGCTCTGAAAAGTGAGGCTCAGAGAGGCGGTGACAGGCCCTCGATCTGTTTCCTCCCCACCCTGCTGCTCTTCCAAGGAAAGGGACAGGCAGGACAGCCCTTGACTTGTCCTCCCTCAGAAGCTTCCGGGCTGGAACCTAGGTATGGACCTAGTAACTGGGCTTCGGGCAGGGGTGCTGAGGGACTCACAGCCCGTCTGCCGACCCCTACACCAGGCTTAGCGGTGTGACTGCACAGGTGCCTTCCATGGGCGTGAAGCACAGCGGGTGAGGGCAGAGCAGGGTCAGGTCAAGACCTTGACCCCAAGCCCCAGCTTCAGCCCCTGCTCTGCAAAAAAAAGAATTTTAATGACTGGATCTCAGTGTCCTGAGAGGCCAGGGAGACAGCGGTGCAGAGTAGGTGCTCTGTAAAATCTCGAAGGGAGGACAGGAGAGGGAGAACCTCAAAGCCTCAGCTTGACTTCTGATCCCAACCCCTCTCCCTGCCACACAGCCCCGGGGAGTCCTATCTCCTTCCTCCCCGTCCCTCTAGCTTTCTCTCCCCTCCTTCCAGGAATCGCGGCTGAGTGTCTAGTGTGTGCCAGGCGCCGAGCTAAGTGCCAGACGCAGTGGAAAGCAAGACAGAGGCAGCCCCTGTCCTCTTGTCAAGTTTCAACCCTCTCTGAGTCTCAGTTTCCTCCTCCAGAAAGGGGGATAAGGATGGATCCCACCCTCACCCAAAAACGGTGGAAGAGACCACCTTTGCGAGGCACCGCCTGATGCCTGACCCCTGGTGGGAGCACAATGCGTGGACACTTCCTGCTGTCCCTCCCTGTGCTTGAGGGAGGAGGGGCTGATGTGAGAGCCTGGCCTTGAAGGAGAGAGAACTCAGAAGGCCAGAAGCTGCTGCTGGGTGTGTGTTGCCAAAGAAGTTCCTGGAGCTCCCCGGGGCTGAATCCAAATCCGGATGTGGACCATGTAGATGCCGCCCCAGAACTGGACGGCCATTCATTGGTTTGAACCATGAGCTGAGCGCAGGAACAAAGCATGCAGTGGGGTCTCCGGCCAGAGACAGGCCAGGCAGCCAGCCTCGGGGGCCGAGAGGACAGGGCCAAGGAGGAGGAGGCACGGGGGACCCCAGGAGCACATTTGATAAATGCATCAAAGCCTGGAGCAACTGACCCAGAAGAGGCAGGTGATTCCCGTCCTGAGCGCGGGTTCGAGGGCTCACACTCAGCCTGGGGTCCAGGATAGCCTCATGGAGCAGGCAGTCTCTGGCGCTGATCCGCCCTCAGCCTCTCAGGGCCTCGGACACAGCGTCTCCCTCCTCCGCGGCGCACTCTTCCTCGGTTCCAGGACCCTCGGGGGGCCCTGTGCTGGGTCACCCACATTTTTGTGGCCTTTAAACGTCGGCACATGCCAAGCCCCTTCCTCAGAGCCCTCCTCGGCTGTCCACACTCCTCCGTGACTGCTCTGCTCCTGGGATTACTTTCCCGCCCAGTGTGGCTGCCCGGAGCCCTCCTCGAGCTCCAGACCACGCCCACTCCCTGCGGGCGCCGCGGGCATTTGCACCTGCCTTGTTGGGAACAGCACTCCTTAGTCCCCCCAGATCGACCCGTCTCAGCGTGCGGGACCAGGTGCTCCCAGATGCTCGGGCCAGAGGCTTGGTGCTGCGCTTGCCTCCTCCCCCCACGCTGATCCCTCAGCAAGTCCTGCCCATAATCTGTCCCCTCACGCCACCCCCCAGCCCAGACCTCCATCACCCCTCGCCCGGAACACACGGGCTCCCTGCTTCTCGCTTGGGTCTTCTTACTCTGCTCCCCACACCCTTGCTTCTGTGCCATCACCGTGTCCCCCACCACGTAAGCCCCAGAAAGAAGGGCCTTGGTGTCCCCGGTGTTGGCAGGGGCCTGACACGCGGTGCTTGGGGAAGGAAGAATGGAGTGGGTGAATGCTCAGACCTGAAAGATGTCAGAGGCGGCCAGGCTGTGAGGTGGGTGAGGTGATGATATTGCTCCCGTTATACAGAGCGGGAAACAGAGGCTAGACAGGTTTCCCGGGTGACTGAATGGTTTATTCATTTGAAAATCACAGTTGGAAGGGTAAGGGTTGATGGTTTGGGACAGGGCACCCGGATGGAGCAAGGCTGGCTCCAAGGATCATCGCTACTCTGGGAACACCTTCCTCAGACTCCTCTCCTGTCTACAGGGAGCAAGCAAGCCCTGAGAAGTCTGCCCCAGGCCCTGGCAGACATGGACTTCTTCTCAAGACCCCACAGTGGCACCTACCTCCCTGGCCGTCCCACCAGCCTCAACAGGATTGCCATGAGGCCAGGCCTGGGTCTTGCTCACCACGGGGCCCAGGAGAGCCCCTGCCCATGAGCCCACACTACCAGCCTTGCCAGTGAAGTAGGTGGTACAGGCGAGGGCACTAGATCTGAGAACAGGGCATCTGGGTTTGATGCAAGGGCCGTCAGCGATTAGCTGGACAAACCTATTTCCCCTTCTGGAAAGTGGGAAGTCCATGCCCACCTCCTCAGTCTACTGTGAGAATTTAAATGACAAAACATCCCAGAGTTCTTTGTAAACCGTAAAGCGCTGCCCGGATGGCTGCTCCGATCTGTCTGTGAGACTCATACATTCAAACAAAACAGAGGACTGAAAACTCCAGGTGCTGTCAGGTCAGCATCTTGGTAAATCACACAGACATGGTTCAAATCCTGCCCCTGCCACTCTGGTTCTGTGGCCTCAGGCAAGTTGCCAGCCCTCTCTGAGCCTTCACAGCCTCATGTGTGGATCAGGGATGGTATGAAGACTAGTCTGGAGGGTTTGTTGAGGGGCGCAGGAGATAAGACACCTGGCACCGGTGAGGCTCCAATGTGGTCCTGCGCCATTATTATGCTGTGACTGGGGGTGGTGCTGGCTTCTGCCTGAGAGTTAAGTAGCTCTCGAGAGCTAATCCCAAGTAAATGGGCTGGGGATTGGCAGGCAGCCAGGGTTTTTAATTAGCTCCTGCCCCGCGATGAGGCTGTTGTTGCTCCACTGTTGGCAGTGTGGTGCCTGCAATGAGGGGGGCGCCCGGACAGCCTCCCTCTGCCTTGGAAGGAGCTGCGCCCTTGCCTTACTGAAGGTCCACTGCTCCCCGACCCCTGCCTCCACAACCATTAGCGCTTCACGCAGCACCCAGTGTGAGTTTTCCAAAACCACCTTCCACTCCTGGCATCTCTGCGTAAAGCCTCCAGGTGTTTTCCACCGTCCACCCTCTTCTCGTAGCCCGGCACGGCCGTCCTGGCGCATCCAGGGCAGGTTCGCCTCTCTGGCCATGCTGAGCATCTTTAAACCCCTCGCGACCTTCAGGCCTCGCCATGCGCGGCTCCCTCTGCCTCTCCTCCCTCTCTTCCAAACAGACTTCTCAGCCTTCAGGTCTTCAACATCCCTTCCTGCCAGGCGAGCCGTTTGTTCCCTCCCGTGAGCCAGAGGCTCTGTCCCTGTTGGTCAGCATGTTGTCCATCTCCCCACCGGGTCCTAAGCTCTGGGAGCGCAGGGATGGCGTCCACCTCCTCACACCGCCTGGCTAACCAGAGGTGCCTGACGAGAGTGTGTTGGATGGTCAAGGGCCACCTAAGTGGCACCCGAGTGTCAAGCACTTACTTCCTCGTCCCCTTCCTGAATCTGTGCAGCAATCTCATGAAGGAGGGTGATGGCGGAAGAGACTGATGTCCAGAGAGGGGAAGTGCTTGAGCAAGGCCGCACAGCCGGTGAGGGACAGAGGCGGACTGGACACCTGGTCTGGCTGGTGCTTGCTCAGCAGCCCCACAGTGACTGGCCCCGTAGCGGGGACCCTGCCACACTGCTGGCACTGTGCCCTGCAGCGCCGGCCTCCCCAGAGCCAGGCTCTGTGTGGTGGGCCGTGCCTTGCCGGGATCTTTGTCGTTTCTGGCGTCCCCGGGGCAGATGAGTGGTTTGATGTAGGTCTTGCGGGTATTTGCCCTGTTTCCCTGGAGAGGGTGGATGGGAGGTGCTGAGCGATGCGTTTCTGAGTGGCCTCTTGACAATCTGCCATCCTTTCCTCTGGTGGGGCCTGGTGGGGGTGGGGAGAGGAGAGCCGCTGGTCCCCAGCCCTGACCGCCCTGACTCCTTTCCCCCCGGAAACAGATGCAGGCTCCACGGAAGCACCCGGGCCCCAGCGCTGCCAGAAGCCAAGAGCAGCCTCCATCTGAATCCATCTACACGGTGAGTCTTCCGCCCTCTCAGGCCTGACTCGGGGTCTGGGTCCCTGGCTCGGTCAGTGTACCAGTTGTGTGACCTCTCTGTGAGCTGTGAGCCTCCACTTCCTCACCTGTAAACTGGGGACAAGAATTCCCACCTGGTGGGATTTCTATGAAGGTGAACCGAGGTTACAAGTGCGTGGCCCTGGCCCCTGGCAGGCGGGTAGATGTGAGGTGCCGCAGGGGTCCCCTCCTTGGCATGCCCCTCCACTTCTGGAAAGAGGGGTGGTGAGGTCACAGTTGGTGAGGAATGATGAAAGTCCCGTCATCTGACCAAATGACATTGACCAGCTCACCAATTCCTTCCTGTTTGTGTTGCACAAACAGCATCAGAGCAACAACAAGAATCACGAGAAGAGGAAAAGGTCAGGCAGCGTCCCATGGCCTTAACACACCAGAGACTTTCAGTTCTTCACACTCCCCTTCCCCACCACCCACACACTGTTTTATGCCCTTAGAGTCAAGCAGAGACACGGCCAGGATGCTGTTTGCTCCCCCCAGCCCGGCCTGCCCACCTGGTCAGCACGCGGCCACTCTACCCAGTGGCTGGGACGGCGACAGACTTTCTTTTTCAGTTACATCTATTTTAGTTGAACAAGTAGCATATGTTCATTGTAGAGAAAGTGAAGAAATAAACGCCACCCAGTGTCAGCTGGGGTCTCAACTCCACAGGCTCTCCGGCCACACCTGGGAGGTACAAAGTCACGCCGGGGTCCTGCAGGGTCCCCAAGGGCATGCTGTGGGACCCTGCCTGCACTTGCTGTAGCTGTTCCTGTCCCCACCACCCTGACTCATACAGGAAACTCGGGTCCTTCCTTGATGTCCACAAAACCCCGCACAGAGGGTGCTCGGAATACGGCCCTGTTTACAGAGGATGAGGCAGATGGGCGCGAGGCAAAGGCAGTGTTCCTACAGGGCGGTGCCGGTAACACCAAATGGGACAGAACATGGCCAGCTCTCACGAGGCCTTCAGTTCCTCCACCCCAGGGAATTTCCAGCAGCCACTGCTTCCCACATGGCCCCAGACTTCCCCACGTTCTCTCTCCTCTCCCAGCAACTCATCGTGGTATTTTCCCTGGGAGGAATTCTGGTGTCAACTGTTAAATACAAACATTTCTCTCTCTGTCTCTCCATACACGCACACGCGCGCGCGCACACACACACACACACACACACGAGATCTTTCTATATATATATCCAAAAGAAGAAAATAACCATCATCCTAAGCCTATCTTCTTAAAGGACAAATATTAGTAACATTGACTTCTATACCTTTCAGTCTTTTCTGTAAACACATACAAAGAGACCCGTACACACACTCACACATGCTTTTTTTTTTAAAAAATGGAGTAGTACAGCTACTTTTGTTCATGTTGCAATATCTCATGAACATTTTTTCACATGAATGGATATCCTTCTCCAAGATTATTTTTAATGGAAGAGACTCACTTTTGCATGGAACATCTTTCTTGCCTGTATTTGGACTTCTCTGGGGCTCAGGCTGACTTCTCTGGAGTGTGGGGAAGAGGCCCAATGGCCCTGCCAGGTTGCAGGGTGGCTTCAAGAGGTTTTAGGGCAGGAAAAGAGATGTGAAGGAAGGGTGCAGACTCTTCTAGCCCTTGAGACCAGTCCCTCACTGCTGGGGTTGGACCTGGGCAGATAAGAATGACGTTAATGAGAATGATGATGTCATGAGTCATTTGTTGAGTACCCACTATGTGCCAGCTACTATGGTAGAACTTTCTACCTGTTATCTCATTAATACTCATAATAGGGCTTTAGGTGTTGTCCCATTTTATTTTCTAATTGTTGCTGGTATGGAGAAATATGATTGATTTTTTAAAAAATATTTATTTATTTATTTGGCTGTGCCGGGTCTTAGTTGCAGCACATGGGATCTTCATTGCGGCATGCAGGATCTTTTAGTTGTGGCATGTGAACTCAGTTGCGGTATGTGGACTCTTAGTTGTGGCATGCATGTGGGATCTAGTTCCCTGACCAGGGATCGAGTCCGGGCCCCTTCTTTGGGAGCACAGTCTTAACCACTGGACCACCAGGGAGGTCCCCAATTCATTTTGTATGTTGACTTTATATAGAGAGTAATCTTGCTGAATTAACCTCACTAATTAATTCTAATAGTCTCTCTGTAAATACCTTTGGATGTTCTATGAACCCAGTCATGTCATCTATGAATAACGGGTTTCATTTCTTCCTTTTTAATCCTCACAACTTTTCTTTTTTCTTTTTCTTGTTTTATCACACTGACTCAGACAGTGATGGTGAATAGGAGTGGTGACAGTGGACAACATCTAGGAAGGATTTTTGTGTACTTCTCCTCTACTTTCTTTGGATGGATACTTAGATCACTGGTTTTCAATCTTTCTCCTTTCCTAATTTATTCACTTAAGGCTATACACTTCCCTTTACGTATAGCTTTAGCTGCATCCCACAAGTTTTGATGTCATATTTTCATTAGCTTTCAGTTTAAATTTCCCACTGAGATTTCCTTCTTGTCCCATGAGTTATTTAAAAGTGTTTTGGAATAATTTTCAAATGTTTAATTATTTTCAAGTTATCATTCTGTTTTTTTATTTCTTACTAATTCCACTGGGATCAGATAACACATTCTGTATGATTTTAATCCCTTGAAGTCTTTTCAGACTTGCTTTATGGTCAGCTTATATTTCATGTGCATTTGAGAAGAACTTGCATTGTGCATGGCTGAGTGAGTGTCCTATACATGTCAGTGAGGTCAAGTTTATGGGTCATGCTGTTAAAGTATGCCATATCCTTATTGATTTTTTTTGTCTATCAGGTGTTAAGTGAATTGACTTAAAATCTGGCCATATGATTGTAGATTGTATATTTCTCCTTCTGATTATGTCAATTTTTGCTTTTTATTTATGTGGAAAAATGCTCATGATATATTGTGACAAAAAAAAAAAAAAAAGCTGTACTACTCCAATTTTTGTGTGTGTGTGAAAATTGGCCTATTAAGGAGTGTGGATTTGGCGTGAGCCGGACAGAGTGGGGTCCAAAGCCTAGTTCTTTTGTGCACGGGTTCTGCTACTTAAACTTTCTGAATCTTGGTTTCATAATCTGTAATATAGGGCTAGTCATACAATATTACATTTACAGTTTGCAAACATGCTATAATTTCTTACATCTTTAATTCCTTATCTTGAGCCCACAGCCCCCTCCAGTGACCCTGCCCTTTCTTGATGACTCCCTATAACAGATCTGGCAAAAATCTCTGTCTTCAGTTTCTTTCTCTCCTTTCTGACCCACTCAGTCAGGCTTTCTTCCCACCTCTTCTTTCTGCCCATCAAAGCCTTCATCCTCAAGGTCACCTTGACTTCCACATTGTTAAACCCAGTGGTCAGTTCCTGGTCCTCATCTTCCTTGGTGAGCAGCAGCATCTGACACCATCCAGCTCTCCCTCCTCCTAGAAACACTTTCTTTACTTGCTTCCAGAACATTCCACACTCTCCTGATGCCCCTCTGACTTACTACCATGAGCCTCAGCCTCCTTCCCAGCTTCCCTCTTAGGAACCAGAGGAATCCTGACCTCTAAACACTGGAGTCCAGGCCTGGGGCCCTTCCTCTTTGATCTTCACTCCCCTCCCTGGGTAATTTCATGCAAGCTCAAGGTTTTGAGACCATCTACCCTCTGACAACTCCCAAATTTATACGTCCAGCCCAGACATCTCCTCCAAACACCAGAATCAACTCCATTTGGACTGCTCATTGGCCTCTCTGTCAGACCAGTCTCCAATTCTTTACGCATGGAAGTACCTCTTCTCACAGTCCTCCTTGTGCACCATATCATTGCTCCATCCTTCCTGTTGCTCAGGCTAAACATTTTGAAGTTTTCCTTTCCTTCTCTCCTTCCATCACTGCTCATATCAGATCCATCAGCACATCTTATTTCAAACATACCCAGAATCTGACCCTTCTCACCCCTCCAGAGCTGATGCTGGTGGGACCCACCACCATTTCTTGCCAGGAGTCCTGCAATTGGTTTCCAATCAGCTGGCCCGCTATTATCCTTCCCCTACGGTTTGTGCTCCACCCAGCAGGAGCAGAGGCATCCCATCAAAATGTAGACAGATCACATCCTGCTCTGCTCAGAGCCCTTGGTGAGTCTAGGTTCCCAGAGAAGCAGACGCCAAGACAGGGGTAAACGTTTTATTAGGGAAACTACCTGTGAGAGAAAATGGGGAAGACTGGGAGAGCCGTCAGACTGATGCAGATTTGGTCCTGGGTAAACGAAAGGGAGAAAGAAGGCAGAGAAGACCTACGGACCACAGCACAGTCTAGGGAAGCTTCAGCAAGGCCATTGGGAGCCCAGTCACAGGAGTCCCGGGCCTCCCGGGGCAGGAGGCTGTGATGGTATCCTTGCCGTGCTCAGCCATTGGCTGGTGGTAGCCCATGGGGGTGTGGCCTCTGAGCACACATAATGATGGGTTTCAGAGCCCAGTAGCTGGGGTCCTGGGTGGGAGCTGGAGGTCTGCGGATTGCGTTCTCATGACCGCCCCAGCCGTGTAGTGAGATAGAGTCCTGTCTCAGAGTCAACACCAGAGCCCTGACGGTGCCTCTGAGAGCTCTGCCCACAGGCCCTCCCACCGTCTCTCCCCACACTCACTCGCTTCTGTCACGCTGGCCTCCTTGCTGTCCTCCAAACACACCAGGCTCGCCACCCCACCCCACCCCCCATCCCCACCACACAGCGGGGCCTTGGTTTTGGCTGTTCTCTCCCCTCCAGTGTGTCCGTTCTGGACCTGTCCGTGGGGCCGCTCCCTCACTCCGCAGCTCTCTGCTCAGAGGACAGCTGCAGGGAGGCCTTTCTGACCTCTTCACCCCTCTCCATGACCCGGCCTCCCTATCTTCCTTCTCTGATCTCTCCGTGGCCCTTCACGGCCAACGTTTTCTTTCTGATGGTGGTCTGTCTCGCGCCCCTCCCCCGCGCCAGCCCAGTGCCCAACACATAGCAGGTGCTCAGCTGAGTGGAGGCCTGGTCTTAGCTCCCAGGTGCCTGGGGTCCCGGGGCTCGGTGCCAGGCACAGAGTGGGCGCTTCGTGGTGAACGTGGGGCAACAGCATCGTCATTTCACGCTCCCTAGGAACACGTGGACACCTCCTTTCAGCTGTGTTCCAGGCTCTGCCTGGCCCAGTGCCCTCATTCTTGCTCTCAGCCTCCAGTCCTCCGCTCCTCACAGCAGCAGGAGGGGCTTTTCCAACACACCACTGATGCTGTCACTTCCCACTCAGAAATCTCCGGTGGCTCCCCACTGCCAGCTCCTCCGTCTGGCACGAGAGACCTTCACTGGAGGCCTAGCCCAGCCCTGCCTCCCCAGACTCCTGTCACTGCCACGGGCCGTTCACTTCAGACACACCAGGACCTTGACCTAGAGCAGAGGTGCTCCATCTCTCCTGAACAAGGCCCCCAGAGGGTATCATGCAAATCTCGGGCATCCATGAGCGTGCAGCTCTTGTGTTTCCTTGGTGACGGGGGTGGGTATCACAGGGGGACCAATGTCCAGGACCCTCAGATTAGATCCTGGCCCAGGGCAGCTGACTTCAGCTCTGGCCTCAGCCCACCTAGACAAAGGTTTTGGCACTGACTTCACACCTCTGCCAGGGCTGGTGACCACTCAGTATGGGCATCCTGGGCAGCAGGAGGTGATGCGCTCGGAGGGCCTGGGTCCCAGACAAGTAGCCCAGACCAGCACAGCCCAGCACAGCCCACAGAGCATAACATAGCCCTGCATGGCACATCCCAGCCCTGCCTAGTCCAGCCCTGCCCCAGCACAGCAGCAGCTCAGCGCATCCCAGCCCATTCAGAGGCTTGGCCTTCTCCCCGCAGGCACACGCTGAGGGAGGCAGTCCCCATCACCACCAAGGAAGGCCAAGAGGGTATCCTGTTGACAAGGCTGCCCTGCATTTCACAGCCTACTGACTCAGGTCACACCCTGCATGCAGATGCAGCCCTGCAGGTCAGGACTTGTCAAAGGCTTTGCTCAGCAGCTCCTAACTGGCAGCAACTTCTGCAGCCTCCCCTGCCCTCAGCCCTGCAGCCGCTCCTGCCCACAGCGTGACCGCTGCCAGTGTGGGTCAGAGGCCTGCCGGGTCCTGGGTCAGGATGCCCTTCTCTGGCTTGGAAATCACTTACCACATGCCCAGGCTGGGGGGAGCACATGGAATGGAGGGCGGGAGGGCTGTGTGACCTCAGACCTCTCTGGGCGTTTCTGGGCTAATGTGTGGTAGGCAGCCGATGTGGACTAGACTTGAGGGAGAAGGAACCATCTGTGGGACCCGAGATCTGCTCCCCTGCAGACGTGTCAGCAAGGAGGCCCTTTTCCTCCCTGCTCTCTGTGGCCAGAAACATCCAGCTTGGGGGGCTGTCAGATCTGTGGAGCCAAGTCTGGGTGGACAGAGGGTGGGGGCCCAGGGCTGCTGAGAAGCAGGTCCCCATCCTATGCGCCAGGCTTGCCAGCAGTGGTTGGTGCTCTAGGCAGGCATGAGAGCCCGACAGGCCAGAGCAGGCCTTGGAAGAGGTCTTTCACTGAAATTGGGGCTCCTCCGTGGGACAGCCCTGCCCCTGCTCCTACCTGGAAGCAGGTCAGAAGCCCCTCTTCCAAGACCCTCCCTCTTTCTGACTCAGAGGTCCCTAGGGCAGCCTTGCCATCCCTATGTGAGATGCCCTTGAAGTGAGGGTCTCCCAAGTGCCAAATGGTTTATTACACAGCTTTTCATGCCCCGCTGCCTCTCGGAGCCTCCTCCCCCCCGCCCCCCTTCTCTTGCCTCAGAGCACCACCTGTCTCTCCAGCCTGCCTCGGCAACCCCTGCTTGCCTGTTGCCAGGGAAACCACCTCCTTGGCAACGAGCCGGCATCCATATGACATGTACACGTGGGAAGGAAAGGTTCCTGCCTCTTGCTTAGGCTGTTGGTGGCTCTGCTCCCACACCCTCCCAAAGAGCAACATCTGCCCCTTGCCTGGGACCCCAGTGCCCAACAGGGTCTGAGGTAGGGTCCAGGCTGTGACCTCAGAAAGAGGAGAGAGACATCAAGCCTCCCTCGATGATCATTCAACAGTTATTAAGTACCTGCGATTCGCCAGACCCTGTGCTGGGCCCTTTATGCAAAATTCCTAATGTAATCATGCATTGAGCTGCAGGACAGGTATGATTATTTCCATTTTACAGATGAGAAAACTGAGGCACAGGGAGGTGCTGGGGTTGCCCATGGGTGGCAGGTGTCAGAGCTGAGAGTTGAACCTCATCTTGTCTGATTTCAAAGCTCCATTTCATCCTACCATCCTGAGGCCTCTGGTCAGGCTGTTCATAGCTGGACCAAGAGTGAGTGTGGCCCTAAGACATATACCCAGGTGAGCGAGGAGTCCCCTCATCATGGCTCATTTGGTGCTGTTCTCCAAATGTGCCAACCACAGCTACAGTGCACCAGAGACAAACCAAGCACAGCTGTGGGAGAGGAGTGTGACTCCAGTGGGTACCTAGGTCATCTGGGAGCACAGCTTGGGGTGAGCAGTCAAGGGAGACCTAGAGGGGTGGATGGGTGGGTGGGACCCTCACAGGAGCAGGGCTTTTTAAAATCACTTATTTATTTATTTATTTATTTATTTGCTCCATTGGGTCTTCGTTGCTGTGTGCAGGCTTTCTCTAGTTGCAGCAAGTGGGGGCTACTCTTCATTGTGGTGCACAGGTTTCTCAATGCAGTGGCTTCTCTTGTTGCAGACCATGGGCTCTAGGCACACGGGCTTCAGTAGTTGTGGCACACGGGCTCAGTAGTTGTGTCTCATGAGCTTAGTTGCTCTGGGGCATGTGGGATCTTCCCTGACCAGGGGTCAAACCCGTGTCCCCTGTATTGGCAGGTGGATTCTAAACTACCGCAAGGGGCAGGGCTTTGGCCCAGGGGAATGAGGGGGGATGCTAGGAGAGCATCCTATTGGAGCCTTGGCTATGGGAGTCACGTCCAGGGGCTGCTGGCTGCTAGGTGTCCCTAAGGACAGGCAGGGACAGTGGGAGGGGGCCTGGGCCCTTCCTCTTGCCAGCTAGGTGGGGGCCTGGAGAGCCCGCCGGGGCAGAACACAGGCTCTACTAGAGCCTTGAGGTGGTGGGAGGGGGGTGGCAGGGGACACAGAGAGCAGTGGCACTGTACCCACAGGGAAGGGGTGAGATGGCTCCGAGAGGGAACAGCAGGTGCAAAGGGGCAGCCACGTGACCGCGAGTGGCGAGGCGGGGCGTGGTGGCGCCCCCTCTCAGGCTCTGCCCAGCCCCTGGGCCCCTCAGGCCGGGGGAGGTCCGGCAGGCCGCTGGGGCCGGGGCCCTGCCGCTCTGTTCACCTTCCTCTGACCCTCACGCGTCTCCTGCAGGACCTGCAGCGCCGACAGACTGAGGTCTATGACTGCATCCAGAGTGAAGCCCGCAGCCCGCTCTCCACCCACGACCTGCTCTCCCAGGTATGCAGGGGCAGGGGCAGCAAGCCTGGCTCCTCCTCTCCCTCCAGTTGTCCTGCTTCTCATCTGGGAAATGGGAGTGCATAGGACCAGGGGAGTGAGTCACCTGCTGTTGAATCAGAGCCCTCTCCCTGAGGCTGGTGGCCTCGTGGTTAGGAGGCCTGGTGGCTCTGAACCCCTGCTCCACCCCTTACCAGCTGTGCAGCCCTGGCCCAGGGGCTAACCTCTGTGCCCGCATCTCCTGGTCTATAAACCGAGGAGCCTAACAGCACTCGCCTCCTAGAGTTGCTGTGAGGATCAAATGCTGTGCTGGGGCCCCGTAGGGCTGCGCCCGAGGTGAGCAATTGTAACAAAGTTATATACCACGGGGCACGGTGTAACGTCTACACCGGCCAGTCAGGCGGGGGTGTTGGGCTTCTAGCTGTCCCCAGGCCGAAGCTGGCTAAAGTCAGGAGCTGGAGTCTGTGCTGGTGCCAGCCTGGGCGGCCTGGGCAGGGCTTTGTTCTTATCATGTTGGGGGCTAAGGCTTATCACTTGATGGTGATTCTCTTGTAAACCTCGATCTGCTCATTTGTAAAGTGGATGAGTGACACTTCCCTGCAGAACCAACTGCCCCTAAATTCAAACGAGTTCCAGTTAAGTAGCATCTACACCAGCGCTTTGGACACCGTCAAGTGCCGCGGTTGGATTCAGGAGCTCCAGGGCAGGGGGTGGGCACCTTGGAAGAGCCATCAGGAAGTGAGGGGGGCAGGTGCTTGGGCCCCGGGCCCAGGCTGACTCTGCTTGTTGACTCTCCTGTTCTCAAAGCCCTTTCTCTACTCTTCCCCGAATTGGGCTCTGATTGGAGGCAGGGCTTCCCCAAGGATGTCTGGGCCATCCCAGGAGTGCCTACCATGTGCAGTCCTGGCCAGGACGACTAGAAATGCTCCTGCCCTCCAGGATCCTTGGGTCTGCAGGAACAGGGTCACTGATCTTACAAACACCCAGACACATTTGTAGCCCCCAGTGAAGGGCGGCCTCCGGGGAGGCTTGAGCTGAGCTCTGCAGAGTGAGGAGAAGGTAGTGAGGGAACAGGTAGGACCGAGGGAGCACCCCAGACAGACGGAAGAGCAGCTGGGGAGGCCCAAGGCAGGAAGGAAGAGGCCTGTGGGGCTGGAGGGCAGAGAGCAGGCTTGGGGTAGAATGATGGGAGAAGAGGCTGGTGAGGTGGGCTTGGGGCCAAGGACAGGCTTCCTACGTGGGAAGCCATTTGTTTGTCTGCTTCTGCATAAAACCTAAGTATTGCAAATTGGTTCTTTTTCCTCCCTACTGTTTTTTCTTTCTTTCTTTCTTTTTTTCTTCTAGGAGAAACAGCATAGCCTTGAGGGTGACGGTGAATTTAACATGGTCTATGAGAATCTCTAGGACGAGCGCCACCTGCCCACGCATCTTGTCCTGGATTAGAGGTCCTGGGGCAGCCTCTCCCTCCAAAGGACTTGATCTGTACCAGGAGTGAGGCCCCAGGGGTGCCCCAACACCTCATCCCCACATGAAGAGGGTGCCCTCTTGCCTTGGCCAGCCGCACCCCCTGTTCTGCAGCCCCGCCATACCCACTGAGTATGCCACATCTCCGGGCCTTCGCCCAAGCTCTTCCCCCTGCCAGGCGGGCCCTCCCTCCGTCTCCAAGGGCTCTCTTGGACACCACCCATTCCCGGAGCCCTCTTCACCCTCTCGAGACGCACGGGCTCACTTGCACCAGCCTGAACCACCAGGAGGTTCCAGCCAGGGACCCTTGTCAGTACTGTGTGCACGAGAGTCACAGAACAGATGAATAAAAGAGCAACTATGCCAATGTCCCCACCTCCCCGCCCCCTCCCCAACTAGGCCAAAGGCACGAGGCGGCCACGCTGAGCGGAGCAGGGGTCCGGCATGGGGGTTACGGGGTGTGGGCAAGAGTGAACTGTGCAGAGACTGGGCTGGGCTCGGGGACACAGCTGGAGGCCGAGGAGGTGGCTAAGGTGTAGTCATCAGTCTGGAGGCCTGGCGCTGGGAGGGTCCGGGCACGTACAGGTGGGGAAGGAGTTCTGGGCGTTTGCGGGCAGGGGAGGAGGAGGTGCTGGGGAAACAGATACCAGCTTGCCCGAAGCTCTCTGCCTCCCCAGACAAGGACCCCAAGGTTGTTTCCCATGAGCCTGGCCCCCTGCACTCTGTGTGCCAGCTGCTTCCTCTCCACCCCGGCTCCTCAATACGTCCCCACCCTCAGGGCCTCCACTGCTCCTCCTTCCAACCTACAGCCCGCTTCCCCAGAGCCCGCTCCTCCTGGCCCAGCTCGACCCCACCCACCTCCTCCGTCTTTATCTGCTTTATGCCCCAGCCTTACCCCCTGGGCACGGAGGCCAGACCAGCCCCTCCCCTCCTTGCCCATTGCCTGCCCCGGCTGCCTAGAGGCCGCCCCTCTCTGTGTGGTCTAGCTGCCTGGCTTGGTTCTTGGGGCTTCCCCTGGGGTGGGCGGAGGGGTCCCTCTGTGCTGCAGAAGCTCAGACCCCACGGCCCCTCGGTGTCTGACCCTGAGCCGTTTCCCCTGCTCACGTGTTCATACTACCTCTCCTGTCACCTCACAGCAGCCCCACTCTGTAACCCATCTCACAGGCAGACTGGGGCTCAGGGCGGGGTCTCCCCGGGTTGTCGGGCTCCAAGCCCTCCCTCCCCTGCTCGCCCCCATCCGCCCCGCACTTTCCACTATTCGCTCATTCATGACACGGGCAGGCCAGTCCTCCCTCCACCCACCCAGGGCTGCCCAGAGGTCCCTGAGGTGCCCTCGCACACAAACCCCAGTGTGCCCGGGCACAGGCCCCCACCAGACCCTGAGCGGTTTGTGGGCAGCACTGTCAGCTCTGCAGGCCAGCGCCTCCCCCGCCCCTGCAGGGATAAGGGCTGGGGGCGGCGGGGTGGGTATAGACTGATGCACAGAAAAAGTCCCAGCCCCTCTGCTGAGGCGGCAGGGGCCCTCCCTGGCCCGCAGGACAGTTCACAGCCTCGCAGCTTGGTTCTGGGCCTGGCCTTCGAGCACACAGCGAGGAGCTAGATTATGCGGCTGGGGGTAGAGGCCCCTGCTCGCCCGAAGGTGCTTTAATGAACTCCCAGCCTGTTTAGGGAGGCAAAGCTGCCTCGGGCAGAGCTGCCTTCCAGGGTTCTGACTCCAACAACCCGAAGCTGAGGCCAGGATGAGGGAAACACGCCACTCAGGGTGCAGCGGAGCCTCTCCAGGAAAGACGGAAGCCAGCAAGACCAGGAGGAGGCGTCCTCAGCCCCCAGCCCCCAGCCCCTCAGGCTGGGAGTCAGCCTTTTCCAGCTGCCCCAGGGATAGTGCGGGGAGCCCGGAGGGACTGCGCCCCCGCCCTGGCCCAGGCCCCCGCAGTCCCCTCTCCACGAAGCAGCCAAAGGATCCTGATGGACCTTTGGACCATAGGACCCCGGTCCTCCCCGTGCGCAACACCTCCCACCGTTCTCACCTCACCTGGAACAAAATCCCAACTCTTCCCTGCAGCCTGTGAGGCCCTCAGGGACCGACTCATTCCCCTTGTTGTGGATGCAGACGTTGTCAGCGTGGTGCCCAGGCTCAGTTCTGGGCTAGGCTGGGTGGGCACTGAGGTCTTCAATGAGCAAGGAGAGAGGCAGGGAGGGGGAGGAGGGCCGAGGTGGGAGGGGGGACCCTCAGAGGAGAATGTTCTGGGACCCCCGGCATGGGGCCAAGAAGACTAAGCCCCCCACTCCCCAGCCCCCAGGACTGACGGTCTGCAGAGATGGGCCTGTGCAGGGGTGAGAGGTGGCAGATGACTGCAGGGGGTGGTGCAGGTGGCCGTGAGGGAGAAGGAGGGGACAGAGGGGCCCTTGAACTGAGCTCCTGGAGGGCGGGCTTGTATGGACTCCGAGTAGGGGGAGGAGAAAAGAGAAAGGAACCTCCCTTGGGGGTCGTCTGGGGCTGGGTGGCCTGACCTCTCTTGAACCCCAGCTCCACCTCCTAGCAGCCATGTCCAACTGAGCCTTGGCTTCCGTGACAATCAAGGCACTCAGCGTTGCTCAGGGAGGACAGATGGGGCACTCCCTGCTCTGCTGAGGCTCAGCGGGTGTGCATTTCCACTTCTGCTCAAACTTCAGGAGAAACAGGCTGCCAGCGGGCAGTGCAGGGGGAGTGTGCTCAGTGAGGGACAGGCCTCCCTGGCGGTGGGAACCTCCCCCTTTGACCCCCTGCAGGGAGCCCGTGGGGGTGGGGACAAGGCAGGCAGAGAGCCATGTGTATGTTTGTGCACGTTTGTGTGTGTGTGTGTGTGGTTCTGGAGGGGGGCCTGAGGGGGAGAGGGTCTTAGCCACAGGGAGGGTGCCCAAGGGGAGTGGGCCTGAGAAGCAACAAGTGAGACCCAGGTGAAGGGGGGCCTTAGACCAGGAGGGTGGATGGCAGCTGTCCTCAGGGAGGACCCCCAGACCTAGAACTTGTAGGAGAAGCCCCTGGCAGCCCCTGACAGTCAGGCCTCAGGCACTGCTTCCTCCTGTCCGGACCGTGCCTGAAGCCCCAGCACAGAGGGGCGGATGTGTGTGTCAGGGTCTGACGTTTCTCTCTGCCTGACCCGCCCTAGCTCTGACTGGAGATTTCCTAGCATCTCTAGGTCACACCCTTGCCACTCTCTTCAGGGCCTCTGGGCATCTGACACATCTCAGCTACTGCCCACACCCTCAGCCTCCGCTGGCCTCTCCAGGGCAGTGGCTTAGAGACGGCCCATTCTGCCCCTTCAGGCCAGTTTCAACCTCCAGCCCTGCCTTCCGGTCCTGCTCCTCACAGCACTCACTCGAGAAAATCATCCCTGGAAACCAAACCAAGGACTGCAGAGTGGGGTGTGGGCAGCAGATCCCCCTCCTCGGAAACAATTTCCAAAGGATTCTGCAAAGCTGAGTTTCCATGGGAACACATGCTGGTTACACTGGAAACCTCAGTGGGGCTGGGATCCCCTTTGCACCACATGGCAGGACCTTGGCGTGGGGGCTGCGGCCAGGTAGAGCTCCTGCATTTGGGCCACCAGCCCTCACTCACCTGAAATCAAGTTACAGGCAAATCTGCCTTTTTTTTTTCACATTCTAATTTAAAGGCTACTCTCCATTCTAAGGATGCCTCTGGGATTTCCAGGATGGATTTTTATGTAGTTCAATAGTTTTCTTGGCAGACTGCTCCGCCAGGAGAGGTGGGCTATGGCCTTGGCCCAGCCAGGCTGACAGAGTGCATCCCTCCTGCACGCCAAGGGATGTCATTTGCCCACCTGAGGGGCTTCCCCAGACCTGAATCCAGACTCTAAGAGCTGGGGACATTGGCACGAGGCACTGAGACATCTTCCTTTGCTAGGTGCCTTCCTTGACCTGTCGTCAGAATTGGGGCCTCTGAGCCCTGATGGTGCGTGGGTCAGGCTCACCGTTACTGTCCTCTGCACTTGGTGTTGGCGTGTGTTTTGTATGTGTGTATCTCCACAGGGAACACAGGCATGTACTGCAGTAAAACACTTAGGGACTTCCCTGGTGGCGCAGTCATTAAGAATCTGGCTGCCAATGCAGGGGACACAGTTTCCATCCCTGGTCCAGGAAGATCCCACATGCCGAGGAGCAACTAAGCCCGTGCACCACAACTACTGAGCCTGTGCTCTAGAGCCCGCAAGCCACAACTATTGAGTCCACGTGCTGCAACTGCTGAAGCCCACGCACCTAGAGCCTGTGCTCTGCAACAAGAGAAGCCACCGCAATGAGAAGCCTGCGAACTGCAACTAAGAGTAGCCCCCACTCTCCACAGCTAGACAAAGCCCACGTGCAGCAACAAAGACCCAATGCAGCCCAAAACAACAATAAAAAACCGCTTAGACATTACAGCAAAGTGAAATTCTCTTTGATGTTCCTGCCACCTCCCAGCCTCCATTCCAGTCCCCTCCCCAGAGGCAACCACTGAATCATTTGGGCATATTTTCTTCTGGGCTGTTTTTATTGCATCTGCATACCCATACGCATATATACAAACATAAAATACATAGTGCTTGTGTAGGGTTCCGAAAAGCTTAAATGGAATCATCTGTAGGTGTTATTTGCTCTTGCTTTGTTCACGCAGCCCCACGTGGTGGGGATCTGCCCGTGACAGCACACTGGAGCTGCCAGACTCTTTAATTACAGCAAACGATTCCACAGGACCGATGGATCCTAATTTAATCAGGCCCCTATTAATGCCCTTTTCAGTTGTTTATGATTTTCTGACCTCACAGAAGGTACTGCAGGGAACACCCTTGGATGTATCTGCAAAACGTTCTCTGCGGGAAATGACGAACCGAAATCGCTGGGGCCCAGGGCGTGGACATTTTCTATTTTATCAGACACTTTTGCCAAATCGTCATGTATGGAGGTTGCACTGGTTTCTTACTGCTCAGACACTTTATCTACAATATCTCATTTAATCCTAAAAATACACTGTGAAGTGGTGGGGGGCATGTCCCCCCATTTTACCAAAGCAGAGAATGCGATTCAGAAAAGCTGACTGGCCAAAGGTCATGTAGCACAGAAGGGGCAGTGCTGGACTGGCTCCAGCTGTGTGCAGGGGAGGGGGCAGCGGGGGGGCGGGGGGAGGCAGAAAGAGTCATTGAAAGATTCTGTGGCCCCAGGGCTGGGGGAGCCCAGGAAGGGACAAATTTCGTTAAGAACATTGCTAGAATTGTGGGGATGCGGGGGTGTCCTCCTGCCCCTCAATGGTCTATTTCCTTAGGGAAATGAAGGCAAGGCAGTAGGGGTTTTGGGGCCAGGCCTGCCCAGCAGCCCACACCCACTGCGGGGCCTGGCTTCAGGCAGGCTGGATGTTTGGATCCCAAGCCTCCCCTGGAAATTTCCAGGCACAGTATGCCTGGAGGTGTGAGGCGTCTCTTGGAAGCTTTATAATCTGGGGTAATGCTGCTGTAATTGGCATTGTTTTGCATTTACAATCCTCTCGTTACCTGAAAACTTACTCGCAGTGGCTATATCTGGAGAAGGTTTAATTTTACCACTTTGTGGACCTGGAGAAGCTGAGCAGCACAGGCTTTTACTCTGTCACCCCCTTACCCCCCCATCCCGATTCCCCAGTGAGTGCCACAGGCCCCCCGCTGGCCACATTCTGGCACAGCCCTCTACCTGGCTCCCCACCCTGGGCCCCGGCTGATCTGGGGACTGCTTTTCTCCCCAGCTCCCCCTTCCTTCCTCCCTAGAGCCCACCCGTGTCATCTCCAACCTCTCCTCTTTCCAGCCCTTCCCAGTCTCTGTCACCAAATTATCTTCCTATAGCACAGATCTGACCATGTCAGTCCCCGCTCAAAACCATGCAGTACTTTTACATTCATGGTCAATTCACTTCAATGAATGGGACAAGCTAATTCAATGGGGAAAAACAGTCTTTTCAGCTAGTAGTGCTGGGTGAAATGGACATCCACATGCGAAAGAACGAAGTTGGACCCCTACTTTACAACCTATGCGAAAACTCACAGTGGCTTCCACTGTCCACAGGTTGGTGGCTTGACCTCTCAGCCCTGTACACAGGGCTCTAACAACCCCTTCATTCTTTCAACACTTGTCGAGCTCTGACTATGTGCCAGGCCCTGTGCTGGGGCTGGGACAAGAGACAGACAGTTCTGTCCTTATAGAGTCCATCAGCCTCCTTTCTGACCAGCTCCCACTGGCCCAAAGTCACCCCAAGTCCCATCCATGCTCCAATCACGACTGCTTTTCCCCCTGGTGCCAAACTCCCCACCCCTGAACCTGAGCAGAAATTCCTGCTCACATGCCACCTCTTCCAGGAAGCCTTCCCTTAAACTCCTTCCCCCACCAGGCAGTTTCTTCATCTCTCTGACTGCTCTGACCTCCTTGCACTGAATCAGTTCACACACATCCCCATACCCAGGAGCCTCTGAGCTTCTTGAGCATGGCAAACACCTTACTTTTCTCTTTTTCCACCTGACTCATAGTAGGGACCCAATAGCCACTTGTTTAAAGAATAAATGCGGACTTCCTAGGTGGTGCAGTGGTAAAGAATCTGCCTGCCAATGCAGGGAACATGGGTTCGAGCCCTGCTCTGGGAAGATTCCACATGCCATGGAGCAACTAAGCCCTTGCACCACAACTATTGAGCCTGTGCTCTAGAGCCCGTGAGCCACAACTATAGAGCCCATGTGCTGCAACTATTGAAGCCCATGCGCCTAAAGCCCGTGCTCCGCAACAAGAGAAGCCACTGCAATGAGTGAGCCCGCGCACCACAACAAAGACTAGCCCCCACTCGCAGCAACTAGAGAAAGCCCGTGTGTAGCAAAGACCCAACGCAGCCAATAAATAAATAAAATAAATTAAAAAAAAAAAAAGAATAAATGCAAGTTTTCCTTTGCTGGTGATTTAGTGCTGGCTCTTGCTGAAAAAGAGAGAATGATCTTTTCCCCCAATTTTCAGGAAACGACCTCTAATTAGTACATGACCCATTTTACAAATGTGACAACTGAGAAAGACACGTAGCTGCATCCACACTGCCAGGACAGGCAAGGCAATGAAAGGGCAGGCGCTGGAGAGGCAGCCCCCTTTCGCCTGATGGGAAGGGGCAAGCTCTGTGCTGGGCTGTCAGAGGCGAAGCCCAGGCACATCAGATAGGCCAGCAGCAGCCCCTCGCTTCACCTCCCCACCGGGAAGGCTGTCAGAGGCTCCAATCAATCGGTGATGCCGACACGTGCCTGCAGAGCACACATCAGGGGCCACGAGCCCTGTTAGGATGGGTCTGCTAATTGATCCCAGAAGCCTCTGTGACCACCAGGGGATGCCTCGGCCGACTCAGCAAAGTCCTATCTCAGCTGCCTCTAGAGTAAGCCAGACAGCTCTGACCATGCGGCGCCTGGGACCTTCCGAGCAGCCAGTAGGACTGAGCCCAATGGGGAATGCGGGATGGGAACACTGGAGAAGCCCTGTGGGTCCCTAGGGTCCAGGCCAGGTCCCAGCCACCCAGAGGGTGTCTGGGTTGGTAAGGAAGGCTTAGGGTGCTCAGGCCTTTAAAAGACTCCCTACTCTGGCTTCCTGGGGAACCAGTCAGGACCCAGCTGCAAACACCCGTCACCTTCCTCCAGCAATCCCACAGCATAATGCTTCCTATGGTAGGGCCGGTGCCTTGTGTGGGGGTGGGGCCAAGATTGCTGGTGGCCCCTGGGTCCCTTAGAACAAGTCTGTACAGTTGAGTCCCTGGGAAAGGGAGACTCTGAAGCCAGGTGACCAGGTCCAGGAATAAAAATGGTGACTGTGGTGATGCAAAGTCAGCCCTGAGCTCCCATACCTCAGCCTCCCTCAGCCTGTGTCGTGGGTCATGCCAGCTTCCCTGGATCAGGGGAGGAAGCTGCGAGGCGCCAAGGAGGGAGTTGACCCCAGGTGGGTCTGGCCCCTCGGGGCGGCGCTCCTACCCCACATCCCAGTGCTTAAGGACTCTGCTGTCCGCTTTCTGGGTTCAAGCCTGGAGTTGGAGGCTAAACAGAGCTTTATGATGCTCCATCCTAGCACGGTGCTGCACGCGTGCGCGTGCGCACACAGGCACACACATTCCTCTCTGGGACCTGGCCGGGCTGCACCCTCACCCCTTCACCCCAGCCTGCTCCGCCTTGTTCCCTTTCCTGCCCTTCTTCCCTTCTTCCTGCAGAAGGCTCCTTCTGGGGTCTCTCTTAACTTCCGGGCCCTGGCACATGCAGCTCCCCCAGCCCAACAGATACTTAAATGCCTACTGAATTCTTGTCTGGAGCTAGGCACGGTTCCCGTTTAATAGATGAGGAAAGAGCATCAGAGATGTAGCAACTTGCCCAAAGCCAGACAGCTGGCAAAGGGTGCCGCTGAGTTCAAGCCCCCAGAAACAGCTTCAGAGTCAATGGTCTGAACCTCTTTGCTTGATTGCATTCTGTGATAGGCTGAATAATGCCACCCCCACCCCAGATGTCTACCTCCTAATCCCTGGAATTTGTGAATATTGCCTTATATGGCAAAGACTTTGTAGTAGTGATGAAGGATTTTAAAATGGGGAGATTATCCTGGGTTATTACGATCACAAGTGTCTTTATAAGAAGGATGAAGAAGGAGATTACAGACAGAAGGCAGAAAGCAAGGTGATGATGGGAGGAGAGAGAGATTTTAAGATGCTACACTGCTGGCTTTGAAGATGGATGTAGGGGCCATGAGCCAAGGAATGCAGCCCTAGAAGCTGGAAAGGGCAACAAAACAGGTTCTCTCAAAGCCTCTGAAAGTGACATGGCCCTGCTGACACCTTGTTTTCAGCCCAATGATACTGATTTTGGGTTTCTGGTTTCCAGCACTGTAAGAGGAAAAATGTGTATTGTTTTGAGCCACTGAGTTTGTGGCAACTGGTTAAGCAACCCTAGGAGTCAGATATACTTTTCCTCCTGCAAGAGCCGATTCAGCCTCCCAGGCCCTCCAGTCAGTGGCTCACCCCTGCTCTGTGCGCCTTGAGATGCCTCCTCACGGCTCTGACCCTGGAGGTTGCTGCAGCCATGGCCTCTTTGCTCACCCAGCCTTGGCCTCTCTTCTCACTCCCAGCACTGACCTTGCCAGGCTGGAGTCATCCTCCATTTACCCAAGGACAGGCAACCAGCCCTAGGGCATGGCAGAGGAGGAAACTGAGACTCAGAGAAGGGCAGTGAATGTCTGAGGTCACTCAGCTGGCAAGAGGCAAAGCCAGATTTGAATTTGGGCCTGTCTGATAACAAAGCTGGTGCTCCCAACAACTCCTCTCCTGGTGGACACTCGGTAAATATCCCTGAATGAGTGACAGGCAGGCAGACACAGGAACCCAGGGAAAATACATTATGGGACGGTCTATGGGATCCTCAAGGAGGGTGGTAACTCTGCCTGAGCAAACCAAGGAAGGCTCCCTGGAAGAGGTGCCCTTGAAGGATGAGGGCACTCCAGGCAGAGACTATCATGAACAAAGACCTGAAGATGGGAGGAGTGAGACGGCAGGAAAGATGAAGCACTGGGAGGAGCCTGGGGAGATGACACCAGGCCCAGGTTGTGAAGGGCCTTGCATACCAGGCTGAGGCCTGAGGAGCACACAGAGGTTGGGGAACAGGAGAGCAAAATCCCCTACATTTTAGGAGGCAACTCGATTGAGTGGATCTGGGGAGAGTGGCCTCTTCCATTTGGAGGCTGCTGAGATAGGCAAAAGCTTTGGGGTTGGGACTGAGACCTAGGAGGTAGAGGTTGGGGCAGGGAACCAGACTCTAGACCCACTTTGGAGAGGGGACAACAAGACCTGGTGACCTACTGGCCTCAAGGCATAAGGGTGAAGGGATGTCCATGCCCCCATCCAGTGGACAGAGGCTGGTTTCAGTAAACAGAACCAGAAGTACAGGAGTAGAGCAGCAATGTGGGGAGAAATCCAGGTGGCAACCAGGGGGAGGTGTCCCGAAGGCAGCCAAGAGAATGAGTCAGGACTGAGAAGATAGGTTGAGACTGCAGACAGAGGATGGGGAGAAACTGGGAAGGCTGTGGTGGCCACAGTGGCAGAAGGAATGAAGTAATCAGGGAAGGTGTGCTGAGAGGTGACAAAGGCACCCGTGGTGAAGGACTCTCAAGGAAAGATGAGACTATTTCCCTCCTCACCTGCTGCTGCTGCCTCAGGGTGCCAACCCCAGCACTCATCTGGGTCCATGTGGAATTGGACCTTTCCTGGTGGGCTCCACTTTAGGGAAACCTGATAGCAAATTCCAAACCAATAAGAGCAAATAAATGAGGGGTGATTACTGACAATAGGAGAGGGTACACCACAGGGTGCCTCCAAATAGCATCTCCTCCAGCACGTTTTAAGTGCTTTATAGGTCATTAACTACTTGACAGAGAGAGCCTGACACTTAAAGCAAAGAATTCTGCATCTCTGCCAGGGAAAATCAATCAGAAATGAAGATAGAGCATCACTGGCATTAAGATATACGGGGTGGGCAAAGAGGATTCAATTTACACATAATTTTAAGGCCCTCTCCACTGTGTAAAGTGAGGCAACGGGTATTTGAGCCCATTTATAAAACCCAAACTGGAGTTTAGAAATATTTAACCTCCCCCCTGCCTTTTTTTGTTGTTGTTTTTGTTGTTAATGAACTATTTCAAAGATGGAAAAGTATGGAGACAGGCTTAAACATTTAAGCCCACCACCTGATTCTGTCAAATAACACTATAGCTATATAGCTATGACTGAAGCTTTTGAATGTTATTTGTTTTTTTAAACGCTATTTGTTTTTTCTTCCTGCGTTTTCAAATTCCATCTTCCGGCCCCGCCTCTTCAGGGAGACCTGAAGGCTGACCACCCACCCCTGCCTAAGACATGACTCCTTCCTCTGAAATCCAGGAGTAATTACTGCCTCTTTAATTAACTTGGCAATTAATCACCACCTGCTTGTGAAACAGCTTTTATTGTCCTTGTCCATCTTGCATGTGGGATGTGGGTGGGGGTGGGGACCACGCAGGCAGGGGAGGAGGGAAGGCAGGCTGGGCTCTGCTCAGGGTCCCAGTCTGAGCAGGGTCTGCTGGAAGGAAAGGCTTGATATCCAGGGTGTCGGCTCTGTCCTGGCTCTATATAGGCAACTGCCAGGTACCAGGAACTGAGATAAGCTGGAGATAAGCCCCCAAAAGAGCAGGGGGCAGCTAGCAGGGTAATCTACCCTGTGCTGCCTCAGGACCCTTGTTCCTGCTGCTCCACTCTGACCAGAATGATCTTTCCTCATTGGGTCTTGTTGTGGGTCGAATTATGACCCCTCAAAAGAGATATGTTGAAACCCTAATCACCAATATCTGTGAATGTAACCTGATTTGGAAATAGGGTCTTTGGTGATATAATGACTTTAAGATGAGGTCATAATGGATTAGACTGGGCCCTAGATCCAGTGACTGGCATCCTTATATAAGAAGGGCATGAGAAGACAGACACAGGGAGAACTCACTGTGCCACCAAGCTGGCTCCTCTGCACACCTGAATCTGGCTGTCAAGGAACTAACCCTCCTGCACTCAACTCCAGGAGCAGCTCCTACATCCTCCTTTGTCAGAGGAAGCTCTCCCCTATCCCCTATCAGAGACCACCCTGCAATCAAAAGGACTCACTGCCCTCCCAGCATGCCTGCTCAAGTCAGTTTGCCAAATGATAACCCCTGTGGCTCCCCCAGGAAAATCCTCCCACATGCCCCCCAATCCTCAGAAGTGGGCAAGGTACTCTGGTTTGAGCAGAGTGCTTTTAAATTCCCTGTGATTGGGGGTGTGGAGGTGGGGTGGGGCGGTGGTCAGGGAAGGAAAGGCAGCAGCAGGCTACTAGGATTTTAACACGAAGGCAAGGCTGTCTCACTCATACTGTCAAACGCAGCTCTGGGTACAGCCTGTTCATTGAAACAACTCACCTTCTAACCCATCTTCTGCTCTAATCCAAACTCTCTTTTGATACATCGGAAACTGAGGCCTGGACACTCCACAGGGCATCGCTGTGTAGGGATCTGAGGTCCAGTGATGTAAGCATGTCCCAAGTGACAGGGTTTCTCTGCACCTGTCTCCCCATTCTAGAAGGAGAATGGTGATACCTTCTTCTAGGGATGTTACCAGCCTTAAAAATAGCTCTAGAAACCTATATGTACATTTCCCATGAATTCAATGAACAAACACGTTTTGAGCGCCTCCTGAGTGCCGGGTCCTGGGAATACAGTGTTGCCCGGATGTCCTGACTTCAAGGTGCTACCTATTTGGCAGAAACGGACAAAGAAATGTATTATCCTCGAGGTAGTTAAGTGTTATGATGGAGTGTATAGAAGCAGTGAGGAAAAGGCTACAGATCTCAGGAGGACCCGAAAGAGTAGTGGCGGTCACAGCGAGGGGGAAAAAAGGCAAAGAATGGATACCGCAACCCCCCACCCCCACAGTCTGAGCCCCTTCTTTGCCTTAGCCAATCAGGCGCCAGCATCGCCGGCCTGTCGACCAATCAGAAGCCAGAACAGGAGCTCTAGTCGCCGACAGAGGCTTCCCCCGGGAGGGCGACGGAGCCCGCGTGCCCCGCCTCGCCGCGCCCGGCCCCGCCCTCAGCGCGCCGGCCCCGCCCAAGCCCCGCCCAAGGCCCGCCCCGCCGCGCTGGCCGCGCCTGCCCTGAGTCCCCTGGCCCGCGGCCGGCCGCTGGGGCCGAGTATTGTATCAAGGGCCGAAAAAGGAGGAAAGGGGGGAGGGTGGGACTGCCAAGTGACCGGGAGAGGATTTATAACATTTTCTTTCACCATCGACAATCTTGCACAATGTACGAAAGAGACGGTATCGCCTGGACAGGAGCGTGAGGGCGCGGGCAAGGTAAGCAGCCCCCGGCCGGCGTCTCCGGGCGTAGGGGGCACCGGGAGAAGATCGGGGCGCCACCTCCCACGCCGAGCGGCTGTCGCGGGGTCTGCGTCCGGGTCCGCGCTCTGAAGGGTCTCGTGAGCCTTGAGCAGTGTGGACGCGGCCCCGGAGCGGAGGCATCTCCGAGGCGCTGTGGACGCGGCTCCCGAGCTGAGACGTGTTCCGTGGCCCTGGGGCTGCCGAGGCGGTGTAGACGAGCGCAGGTGAGCCGGCTCAGGCGCCCCCCGGAATCCCGAGGTAGTGGAGACTGATCCCTAAGGCAGGGGTTGGCCGTCCTCGTAACGCGCGGCGGGTGAGACTGGAGGAGACTCGGACTATGCCTCAGGCACCTTGCAGCGACCCAGGGGCAGGTGAGGCTGCGTGGACACGCGCCGCGGAACCGCGAGCGGGTGTGGACGCGGGCGGCTGGCAGACGCGAAAAGTTTGCTGGAGCGCGCGGAGCGGAGGGAGGGTCCGCGCGCAGACGCAGGCGCCGCGCTGGGGCTGGGACCCCGCTCACCGCCGGCCTCAGCCGCTTCCCCCGGCCGGCCGAAGGCGCGCTGGGGGCCCCCCAGACCCCAGCCTCAGCTTCTGCCGCTGAGGTGGAAGAGGGAGTTGGGGAGGGAGTAACTGAACTGAGCCCTAGGGGAAAACCAGACTGACTTCGAGCCTCTCGGGCAGGTCCGCCCAGCGCCCAGGTCCGCTCAGCGCCCGCTCTGTCCCCGCCGGAGCCTGGGGCATCTCCATTTCACTTGTGAGGAATCTGAGGGGCACAGGCCAGCTTGGTGTCCAGACACGCGCTAGTCGTCAGCTGAGGGGACTCAAACCCGGTCCGGTCCAAGCCCGGAGCCCTGCTGCTTCTCTCCTTCCACTTCTGCCTCAGGGAGGAGAAAGGGTGCCAGGCTGATGGGGGGCGGGGGGAGTACAGATGAAACCTGGGCGTGGGGTGTAGGGAGGTCCTGGATTGGGACCCCCGGATCTGCCTCCCACTGCCCTTTTATGGCTCCCGGTGGCCCCACAGCATCAGGCACGGGGATGAATGGGGGAGGGGAGGCAGTGGGGGAGAGTATTGGGCAGGTGATGCTAGGGCTCACCTACCCTGTCCCCAGGGGAGCTGTGTCTGGGGCAGATCCAGTGGGGCAGGGTATCTATGTGACCCTCTTCTGTAGGGGAAGGAAGACACCCAACCCCAGTCTCTGGCACATGGACGGGCAGAAGGGGGCCCAGAGGCCAGAGGGACACCTGCAGGTGCAGGGTGGTTCTTCAGGTGGCTATGTCTCATCTCTCACTACTCTGAGTCTTTTGTCCCCAATCTTACTCCCACACCCTTCTAGTCTCTGTGATTCCTCCTACCACAGGTCCTTTGCACATGTTGTTTGTTTATTGATTGATTGGTTGATTGATTGATCAACAGGTAGTCATCAAACATTGACTGTGTCCCAGGCACAGGCAACTCAGTGGTGAACAAGACAGGTCCAGTCTCTGCCCTCACAGGACTTCCAGATCAGTGCAGGAACATAGATGGTTAACAACAGTTAGGAAAGCGATGGGATGTAGAGACAGGAGGCAACCTTGAGTGGGCATCAGGAAAGGCTTCTCTGCAGAGGTGACAGTGAGTTAGAAGGGTTAATGCCTCAGTATCTGTCACCTCCTCCAGGAAGCCTTCCCTGACCTCCCTGTGACAGGCTCTCATAGCCTGGGAACCACTCCCTCCATGAACATTTTTACGTCATTATTGGGTTAATGTTTGTCTCCTCCGATCAATTGTAAGAGCCATGAGGGCGAGACCTGAATCTCTTCTGGGTAGATGTTAGGCAAAGGGAATAAAGGATGAGTAGAATTTCCCCAGGAAAACTGGAGCTGCTCAGCCAGGTCAGGCATCCAGATGGCAGAAATTTTTCTTTCCCCTTCCCTGGCATGAGTCCTGGGCTCCACATCCCATTTGCTGTTCAGAGATACAAAGTAAAAGAAACCAGCAGGCCCAGTGAGGAAGAGAGCAGGGAGAGGCCTGGTGCAGACAGTCCACTGAAGTGCCAAGGCTGGCCCTCAGAAAGCCAAGGGACCTTTTGAGGGGGAGGCCTGGGAACAGGTGGCTGTCCTATTCTCTGAGCTCAGACCAGCCTACTCCTCATTTTTCTGTCTCAGCTCTGGGAGGCTTGGGTTCCTTCAAATGTCACTTTGGGATAAGGTGGTGCCCAGCAGGGTCCCCAGGAGGGCCAGGGTGCAGGGCCAGAGTAACTGCCCTCCTCCCCGACATCTTAGGCAGACAGGACCCTGGGCAGTGCCTCTCTGACCCAGAGTCAAGCTTGTGGGCCACAAAATGCAGCCCAGGTGATCTGCAGTTCATTTAAACTCCTGCCTGGAAAGTAGGAATCAGGCTGAGAGGGCCAACTCTTATTTTCATTTTTCATAGTTTCTGCACTCAGTGAATTTCTCCCTCCCCCGGCTCTGTCAGACCTGTGCGCCTGGCAGCGTTCCTGCGGCAGATTACGCTCTCACAGATGCCTGACAAAGCTTTTAGCGCCCCCCGCCCTCCCCACTTCAGGGGATTGAGCAGCCTCCACGCACAGCTAGAGAGTGTCTGCTTGCTTTATTCAGGCTCTGGCAGGGACAGAATAAAAACGGCCTCCCCACCCACCCACCCACCCAGCCAGCCCTCCTTACTGGAATTGCCTTAAAAAATTAATTTGCAGTGATTTACTCCCTTCTGTTCTATGGGGATCACCAGCATTTTAGAGATGTATTTAAATTAGATTCACTGCTCCCGGTTACACCGTAACTGTCTCCCCCCACCCAGCAGAAAGAGCACTGGATTTGGAGTCGGCAGCCGTGACTCAGCGATTCACGCCAAGTTCTGCTAATGACGAGCTGTGTGACCTTGGGCAAATTACTTAACCTCTCTGCACCTCCATTGGCTCCTCTGGAAACTAAGGTTAATGATAATCCTTCCCTCACAGGGTGTTGTGAGGATTCAATTAGATAACGCTCAGGGAAGAGCCATGCAACGTGAAGCCCATGTTTTCTGTTCCCCAGTACTGGCTGTCCCTGTAATTAGCCTGGTGACCTTGGGCGGGCCACTCAGCCACTCCTGGCCCTCAATTTCTGCGTCTGAAAAGCACAGGGGTTGTTCTAGGAGATGATGCCACTGAGCTCCCCACCTCCAGCCCTGAGCCCCCACTCACCTCCTCCTGCCCTCTGCCAGACACCCTCCCTTGGCCACCCCTTTCCTCGTTATCCAGGCACTCAGTTCTAATTGGAGGTGGTCCCCTCCCCGGCTGCCTCTCCTCCCGGCTCCCTGTGAAGCTGCAGGGTTTGGGCTCCAGGGGCCTCCCGCTCTTGGCTCATTTCCAGGAGCAATTAGCCACAGGCCTTGGAGGTGGCCTCAGCGGGTGTGTGGCCAGGCCACTGGAAGCCGGGACTCTGCTCCGTCTGTGGCCTGCAGGGCTCCCCCAGGCCCCGGGGTCCCCATTGCCAGTGGTGGGGAGGCTGATTCCCAGGCAAAGCCGTTTCCATCTCTGTACTTTATGACTCCTCGAAGCCCGAGTCTGAGTGTAAATTAGTTCTACCCTGTGCTTTTGTTGGCAACTGTCTGTTCCTTGGAAGCGAGGGGCTTTGTCAGGAAGAACAAAGCTGTTTGGCGTTTTTCTGATTTGGGGGAAGCTTGCTCCTAGGGGAGGGCTCATCGCTTCTCAGTGTCCTCAGACTCGCTCGTTTTGTTTTGGGTTTTTAACTCCTATGGCTTAAGAGTCACATATGTTTGTGTGTGTGTTGGCGGAGGTATTTTTTTTCCTCCTTTTTGGCTTGCATAGTGTATTCCGTGGAAGCTAATTCCAGGGACTGAACTTTTCAAATCACTGCTTCAACAGCTTCGACAAATCTGGACCTAGTTACTCCTGTCATCCATGTGTAAAGATTTAGAAAAAATTCGTAACCCGAGGGTGGGCGGCCTTGAGGACTTACACCTCCTGGCAGCGCGCATTTGCTGGAGACCTGAGGTCAAAACCGAAATGTCATTGAGCACCTCTTGGGACAGGAGGAGGGCGGAGAGAGCGTTGTCTGCTTGGTGCCAGACATCTGGATATTTAGAAAACATCTGGGTGGCTGGATTTTTCAGGTTTCTGCCTGACATTTAATATCACAAACATTGAGCCTGCCTCCCGTCCCCTGCCTCCCAAACACACCCAGCCCCTTCCCTCCCCTTCCTGACGGGTAAGAAACATCCATTCTTTCCAATTCCCCAGCGTTTCCCCCCTACCGGAAATCTGATGGGCTTATGACATCATGGCTGGCTGCTGAGCGATGAAGTGGATGCCACAAAGAAATCCGACATATCAGATGGATTCTGAAATCAGTTTCCCTCCGGCTGTAGTAACAGGCGTGAAGTCAGGAGAATATGAGCTTTGTTTAAAAAACAAAAAATAAAGCTAAGACTTGACCTGTATTAAATACAATTTTTTAAAGCAAACAGACCTTTTGGACATCGTCCTATTTTAATAGAAATGCCGGTTTTTATGAAACGAAAGCGGCTAATAAATCAGACCTGAAGCTGCATGTGAACATTCCATTTCTGTTGAGTTTTTGTGTGTCCTTATTCGCTAATAAAGGAGGAACTGGGAATGGTTTTTCTTCCTTCGTTATTCAAATAGGATAGCTTTTTTTTTTTTTTGAGTCGATAAAATTCACTGGGTAAATTGATGGTTTATGTTTTTTCCAGGAATCCATTTTTATGGAGTGACCTTGGACCTGACCCGGTCTGCAAACATTGTATTTCCCTCTGCTGGTTTTTCTGGCTGTGAAACTGTTAAGAGGATGCAGTTAAGCCTGCTTTTCAGTCTCCTCTCGGCAGGGCAGGGCAGGGACCTGGTGAGCCAGGTCAGTTCTTGGGATGAAAAACCACTTTGAAAGGACAAAGGAGGGGAACAGACAGGGGCCTGTGACATGAGCCCCAGGGCAGCCTGGGAGGAGGCATCCACCATCTTCTCCATCCTCGCGAGAGGGGCTGGAATCCCAGCTCCTCTGTGGGCAAGCTGTGGGGCCCTTCACCTTGCAGCCTCTGCACCTGGGAGTGGGCATAACGACCCCGCCTTGCCTGCTGGGAGAAACTTAGTGCTGGATGCTGCACACCATGCCCGGCCACTTCAAAGGGCTCTGGGGTCCATCTCAGAGCCAGGAGAGGCTGTACGGGTAGCTTCTGGAGTTGAGTCTGGTGCCTCGGTTTGTTTGTGTCTCAGCTCTGCCGGCCACCATCTGCATGACGACATTGATCTGTGTGATATTCTCTGTGCCTTGGTTTCCTCATCTGTCAAACCCTCATAACTTCATACATGGGGCAGTTGAGAGAACCAATGTAGTAAGTGCTCCCCAAGCATTAGCTTTTATGTGAGACGTGCCCCTGAGCCCAGCAGGCGGGCTTCTGGGTAGAACTGTTGGGCTGGGATGGGAGGGCCTGTGCCCAGCTGAGCACAGATAGAGGATGATCAAGGACTGAATAGAGCATCCCTCCTCTCTCTCTGCATGGAACATTCTGTGGCTCCCCATTGCCTAAAAGGAATAAAGTTTACCTCCATAGCTGGGCCCCAGGTACCTCGCACTTGGGCCTCATGCACTGTTCTCTCCCCTTGTTTGCCATCCTCCCAGCTGGAGCACACCACCTTCTCTGCACTCAGTACTCATGGGTAGGTCACGTTTTCAAGTATCTGCCATCACTTTATTCTGGATACTTTGCATGGATTAACTCATTTGATCCTCACACCAACCCATGCAAGGTTATCATTCCTAGTTTAGAGCCAAAAACTGAGGGGTTAAGGATCTTGCCTCAGGTACCAGAGCCTGGATTGGAGCCAGGGGTTGGGCTCCTACACCATCCACTTAACCCCAGCCCCGCTGGCTCCACTGTGCCTTCCTCCTCCTGTTTCCCACCTCATCCCTAAAGCCAGAGCACCTGCCTTCTCAGAATGCCTGCCCCATCTCTGTTTGCCAAGACCCTTACACCACCCTGGCCAAAAGGCCTTCCCACTCCACCCTCCCGCCGGGTCATCCGAGGAATGCTGGCGGGGCCCCAGGCACCCCTCTCAGGGTGTGGCCCTCCATGGTTGGCCTGTGGGGCCCTGGTCCACCTCAGCTACAGGCCAGGAGCTGGGCTGTGGCCAGCTTTGAGCCTCCCACAAGGTACTCACTGAGGAACTACTATGTGCAAGATGTGAGGACTCATATGGCAGGTGCCCACACGCAGCCTGGTCTTCTCTCCCAAACTCCAGGCCCATCCAGCTGATGCCTTTTGCCTGCCACATCTCAGCAGGTCACAAACTGAGCTCTTGAAATTCCTCGCCACAACCCTCCCCGTCTCAGGTAACAGCACCTTCATTTTCCACTTTGTTCCTCAGGCCAGAAACCTTGGGATCATCTTTGACGCCTGCCTCTCTCTCTCTTTCATAATGTCTGGCTCTCTCTCTCTGCCGCACCCCTCCTTCACCATCAGCAAATACCCCTGGTTCCACTTTCAAAATATCCCAGCAGTTTGGCCCCTTCTCCACCTGCACTGCCTCCCTGTACAAGTGCCACAGCCTCCTCATGGTTCTCCTGCTTCCCCTGTGGCCCCCTGGGACCCATTCTCCATGCAGCAACCAGAGCGGCCCGGTTAGAACTTCAGTGAGATTCAGCACTCATCTGCCCAGATCCCAGCAATGGCTCCCAGCTCATTCAGGGTCAAAGCAGGGTCCTGCCTGGGGTCCCCGCTTACTCCCCTCTGACCTCAGCTCCTGCCACCCCCCATCTCACTCACTGACCTCCATCATACCATGTGTATTCCCACCTCAGGACCTTTGCACTTGCCGTTCCTTTTCTCCAGTGCCTACTTCCTTCTGATATTTACATGACTCCCTCTTTTACTTCAGGGATCTCATCAAATGTCGCCTGCTCAGAGAGACATTCCGTTGCCGCCCTCCCCCAGCCTTTCCCCACTCTGTTGTTCTTTCCCTGCTCTGCTGCCTCTCAGCAACTATTGCCACTTGACCTTACATCATATATGTATGTATCTGTTACTAGAACGTAAGCTGCACTAGGGCAGAGGTCCGGCTGTCTTCCCACTGCTGTATCCCTGATGGTCAGTAAACATTTCTTGCGTGAAAAGCTAGCTGGAAGGACTCCATGCAGGGACGGCAAGTATTAAACACCTGCTCTGCGCCAGGTTCTGTGCTGGGTGCTGAGGCGACACATGTGAACAAGACCCCCTGTCCCACCCACAGCCGTAGTCTGGGTCGAGAAACCAACACTGAGCAAGAAACCACAAAGCAGGTGGAATGGGGTGGTGTCCGGGAACGAGCTCAGAGGAGGAATTGGTCCAGCCAGTTGGAGGGAGCTTCTTGAAGGATTGGGCATACACGGGGCAACCTGGAAGATGAAGAGGAATTGGGCAGGGAGGAGAGTCGGGTGGACAGGTGGGCAGTGTGCTCCAGGGGCTGAGGGCCAGCCTGGTGGGCAGGTGGTTCCCATTAAAGGTCAATAGAGAGCAGATGGGAGGAGAGAAGGGCAGGTTTTCCAGGTTGGGGCTACCACGTGGGGAAAGGCCCCAAGGCAGTAATGTGTGTGGGCAGTGTGGCGGATGGGAATGGATCGGGGAAGGTCTTAAGTGCTGCCTGGAGAGGTGTTAGGAGAAGCGCAGGCCCTGGGCTGGGATCCTGGCTCGCTCTCCAGCGGTGTGATCCTGGCTCGCTCTCCAGCGGTGTGATCCTGGATGCATTCCGTAGCTAGGTTTTCCCTTGGTTTTCCTGTCAGTGGACTCCCGACTTACATGCCTTTTCTGCTGCATGTCCTGCCTCACAGAGAGGGTGAGACTTAAGCCTGGAGGGATCCAGGGTAGAGAGGAGAGTGCCAGGAAGAGCATGGGGAACAGGGGGAAGAGAGTGTGCAAAGACATGGGGCCCTTCTCCCGGATGTGTTTCTCCAGTCACTCCCTCAGAGAGCAGAGAGGCAGGGAAGGCAGTGATGGGGGAGGCCTGGCTGTCCCCAGTGGGGGCCAGGCCTGGGGCATGTCCAGTTCTCCATGTGAGGGGCCACCCAGCTTTGGCCTCACACTCTGCTGAGCACCACAGCCCTGAGACACAGGCCCTGGGTGCTGGAGAAGCCAAGGCTCAGAGCAGAGAAGTGACTGGCAGCCACGTTACCACATAGCTGGTAAATGGCTGACAAAGGGCTTGAATCCAGACCGGCCTGGCCCCGCGCCCTGCTGCCCTTTTGCAAGACTGAGCCATATCCTGTGGGTGGGCCGGGTCTGGGGGAGCACAGGTGAGAGCCGGCTCATGCCAGCCTCCAAGACTGAGTCCCAGGCCCCCACCGCTGGGCTGCTCTGATCAAGGCCACTTCCTCCTTTGGGGAAGGTGAGTCAGGCCTCTGGAAGCCCTCTGAGCCTCTGCCCTTGGCTGGAGCTTCTCTGAAGACTCTGGAAGCTCCTAGAATGTTCCAGGATTATTGACTCCCTGAGGCCTCCCAACCACCCCTTGCACAGGAGCTGTTGTTATCCCCATTTTATAGCTCAGGAAACTGAGGCTCAGAGAGGAGCAGTTTCGCAGGGGAGGCACACAGGTTAAATGGGGAGGTCCTGCGGAGTTCAGTCTCTGAGGCTACTTTGGTGACAGAGGGCCTGGCTCCATGTACAGCTGAGAGCTGGTGCTGGGGCCTAAAGCGGGAGATTCAGGGGGCTAATTTCAGCCCATGCTAAGAACTTTCTTCCAGGTATGCCCAAGATGGAGTCTTTGCAGGAGTTTCAACAACCCCTGCAAGTAGAGGGAGGGGAGATTAAGGTCATGTTGGATTGAGCAGTTGAAGTTTCTTTGACCTCTCCAAGCCTCAGTTTCCTTATCTGCGAAATGGGGATATTCACACCTAGCTGTCAGAGGCATTGGTTGTCAAAGAGCCCAAGAAGGTGCCTAGTAAGTGCCACTGTGCCCTCCTGGGGCTCCCTAGCTTCCCCTATAACAGCCAGGCTTAGAGGGTAGAGTGGGAAAGGGGCAGCTCCAACAGCCCTGTCCCTGCGGAGCAGCTCTGCAAACCCCACTGCCCCCCAGGCATGGGAGTTGGAGGGGTGGGTCAGGCTGGGGGCCCCAGACATCCGCCTCCTGGTCTCATCTGTCAGCTGGGCCATGTGTTACCTTGAGTAATGGGGAGGCCCCATAATCACGTTTTTTTTTGGCTGTGCCTCACAGCTTGCAGAAATCTTAGTTCCCCGGCCAGGGATCGAACCCAGGCCCCCTGCAGTGGAAGTGCAGAGTGCTAACCACTGGATTGCCAGGGAAGTGCCCCCCACAATGACTTTTTGAAAAGCACAGCCGACCCAGGCCTCTTGCCACCACTGACACTGGCCTCCAGGAGGCAGGGCTCACATTTCATCTTTGTAAGAACTTCACTGCTCTAAATCACAGCCCCACCCAGGCTAAGCCCAGAGCCTCCCTGCCCTCCAGAGCTTCCTGGGTTCTTGGTTGGGAAATGGCTCAATGCCAGGACCCAGAGAGCTGGGGGAATTCCACTACAACGGGCTCTGTCTCAGTGCTCCAGGCAGTTGGTATTTATTGAGCACCTTCTCTGTGCTGGAGACTTTCCCTATCTTTGCTCAAATAATTCTTGAGATGGGCCTGTGATCTCATCTCGAGGGAGAAAAAGCCAAGGCTCATGTCGTGGGAGAGACAGCCAAGGCTCGGGGAGAAGCAGCAGCTCGGCTGAGCAGTATCAAGCTGGGCTTCTACCCCTGGGCGTGAGCGTTCTCTGCATCCTGCATCCCGGGGGCGGGGTCGGGGGTGGGGGTGGGGGCGTTCTCTGCATCCTGCATCCCGGGGGTGGGGGGGTGGGGCAGGGGCGGGCGAACTGGCTTCTCAGCCCTGGAATGTGATGGGTGAGGAGGGGGAGACTCTGGGCTTTGCAGGAGGACAGATCCAGACCCAGTCCTGACTCTGCGCTCGTATCCTTGCGCATTCTCTTCCCCCTGCTCATCATGCTTTTCCTGGCAGACTCCTCTCTACCCTGGGTCTCTCTTGGCTTAAGTCTCACCCTCTCGGTGAAGCCACTTTTCAAATCCTGCCCCCACTGAAGTTGGAAGGGAGGAGAATAAGGGACAGAGCATGTAAATGGGGAACGGCACAGGCAGAGGCAAGAGGTCGGGAGTGGGCCTTTGAGAGCCCATCATCTGGGAAGGTGGAGCCAGGCAGAGGGGAGGAGGCCTGGGTTGGGCTGCCCTGTCCCCACTCTGGGGCTTTGCCCAGGCTGTCCTCCCTGCCTGGCCTGCCCTGCTCCTTCTCCGCCTGTCCAAGCCTTTAAGTCCCTGCTCAGTGGAGTTCCCTGTCCATCTCTTCCTGAGCTACCCCCTCCACACCCTCCTTCCCCGGTGTTCCCACGGCCCCAGTGCCCCCTTGATGTGAGCAGTCAGTGACCCAGATCACACAGGTTTGTGTCCTGCCTGAGTGTGGCGGCAAGGTCCTCGACTCAAATCCTGGCTCTGCCCCTCGCCCACTGGGTGACCATGGAGAGGCTCCTTCACGTCTCTGTTTTTTCCTCTGTAGACAGTAGCCGCCCCCAACTCACCGGGTTCTCTAGGGGATTAAATGAGGTTGTGCTTATAAAGCAGCAAACCACACCGCCTCCGAAAGTCAGCCAGCTGGGACACACAGGTCCATGCACGTCGTTATTAGTATTTGTGAGTCTCTCGAGGGCAGGGCCTTGTGTCTGGTGTCTGGTGTCCTGCTCACTGCAAGGCAGAAGGGGAGGGGGGCTTGGCGATCGCTTCCAGGACAAATGGGCAGCCTGTTCTCCTGTGCAAATGTGAGCTCTAATAAAACTAGCAGTAACCTAAATAGTTATCGTGTATTGAATGCCTACATCATCTTGTTTAATCCTGACTACTCTTCAATGTGGGAATTGTTAGACCCAATTGGCAGATAATATAATTGAGGCTCAGAGATCTTAGGCCTGAAATCCAGAGAGTGAGGAGCTGAGTTGGGTTTTGCACCTGGGTCCGGCTGTGTGCTGGGTAGGACTCTGTCCTGTTATGCCCTTTGCTGAATAGTCCAGACACCCCCTCCTCTCCCTCCCGGGTGCCCTTCCCCATCGCCAGGCCACCCCTTGGAGTCACTGGGGTGAGGCGCTGTAGACTTAGGGATCCATGTGATCTATCTGTTCATGAGTCCTGTACCCTGGGACACACGCACACGCATGTGGATGTACATTCGCATACATATACCGGACCTCCTATGACACACGCACACATGTGCACATACATACACACACATACACTCAACCTCCAGGGCCAGTGAGCTCCCGTCACAGTCTCCAGAGCCACGTCTCCGCCACGCCTCTGCAACTGCATCCGTGTGAAGTCTGTGTGAAACGTTTGAGTCGAGCTGTCACTGCTCATCGATTTGTTGGCCTCAGTCCCCAAGCTGATTTCACTGGAGTTCCAGCCGGCTCATCATTCATGGGGTCGGATGGAGCTTGGGGACTCCCCACCCCGGTTCAGTGTCCCCAGTGCAGTGGGGGTGGCAAGGGAGGAGCCAGCACACTCCATCCAGTCTCATCGGGCCCAGCACCGGGGAAGCCTGGGACCTTGCTGGGGGCCCCGGGCAGCTCACGTAACCTCCCTGAGCTCCGGTGTCCTCATTTGTTCAGTGACCCCACAGCTCCAGTCCATCCACGCTGTCTACCCGGCCAGGCTGGATTTGAGGCTCAAGTAGGACAATGAATGTGGAGGATTAAAGGAAGAAGAGCAGAAGAATGGAAAGTGGTGGCTCGGGGTGGTATTCAGAGGAGTCCTGGCTGCTGGGGTCCCCCTGGGCCAGCTGGGGAAGGTGCTGCATAAACCGTAAGTGGTTCGGAACCAAGGTGGGGAGTGGGCCCGCCCTGAATCATCTTCCCTTGAACTCAGATCTGGGAGCCACCCGTAGCTGCACCCATCCCAGCAGCCTCTGACAGAGCGTGGGCAGCCCTCAGGCAGGGAAGGGGATTTGGGGCTCTTCAAAGTGGTCACGTGGTGGGCTCGAGGTGCCAGTGGTCAGGGGATAAAGGCAGTGATGGGGCTGGGAGGACCCACATGGGCATTGAGCCTCGGGCAGGCCAGCTCAGGGAGGAGCAAGCCTGCACCCTGCAGAGCTTCACTTATTCATTCGTTCGTTCATTCATTCATTCATTCTGCACATGTTTGTTGAGCCCCTCATTTGTGCCATGCAGACCCCGTGCTCAGTGTTGGGTACAGGGCAGTGAACAAGACCTCTGCCCTCATGGAGATCACTTTCTAATGGAGGAACACAGACAAAAAACACAATAAGGAAGTAAAATATATGAGGTCCAGAGTGATACGTGCTAAGAAGAAAAATAAAACAGGGAAGGAAAACAAGGGGTGGATTTTTTTTTTTTTCATTTATAAATAAGGTGTCCAAGGAAGGTCTAATTGAGAAAGTGACATTTGAGCAAAAACGGCAAGAAGGTGAGGAGGTGAGTCAGATAGCTCTCTGGGGGGAGAGTATTCCAGCCAGAGGGATCAGCCGGGGCAAAGGCCTGGAGCGGGGAGCGTGCCTGGCACGGTCAAGGAATAGCAAGGAGGCCCGCGTGGCTGGAGGGGAGTGAGGGAGGGGGAGGCGGTAGCAGATGAGCTCAGAGAGGAAATGGGGGCCAGATGGTGAGGCCTCCTGGACTCACCATTTAAAAGGATCCCTCTGGCTGCTGAGTGGAGAATAGACTGGGGGAGGGGCAAGGGCAGCACCAGGGAGACGGATAGGAGGCTGTTGAAAATAATCTAACAGGATTTGCTGATGGATTCGATGTGGGAGAGAGACAGAGAGAGCGAGAAAGAGCACATGAGCGGGCAGAGGTGTCAAGGATGGTTCCAGAGGGTCCTGGCCAAATTGTTGGAAAGGCTGGCTGGGCTTAGAGGCTCTGCAGAGACCCTAAGGGAGGCCAGGGATGCTGCAAAGGTGAGGGGTGGCTGAGCCCCAAACAATCAGATGCCACGGCCAAGAGGGGTCTCCAGTTTGGCAGCCCCTGGTGGACTAGAAAGCTGGGGCTTTCTGTGCCCACGGGGGCTACAGGGATCCCAGCCCAACCCCAGGAAAGGTCACCCTCTCTGTGCTCTGGATTGGGGCTGGACTTAAAGTGGTCCATGGCAGATAGGAACCCTCTCCACACATCCTTCCTACCCATCCACTCATCCATCCACCTACCCACCCTCCTCCCTGTTCCTCCTTCCCTCCTCCCTGCCCACCCACCATCCTTCTTCCCACCCACCCAGCCCCACCTCAGCACCCCAACTACTCAGGCACTGTCCCAGGCACTGGGGCTGTGTCCGTGAACTCAGCAGACAAATCTCTGCTCTCGTGGACTGACATCCAGTGCGTCCATGCCTGAAGCAACTTCTCCACAGGGCAGAATAAGACCGAAGGATACTCTTACTTCTTTCCAATTTAAGGTCACTCACAAGTTTGTGACTACATATGATTTGACTGTTGAACATTTCTAAGTCATTTCATACAAAGTCACCATCACTAAAAAAAACTTTGGTCAGGCCATGACTCCTGGTTTGGGTTCCAAAAAAGACTGGCAGAATTGAGGGCTCCATGCTGCTGAGACTCAAGGATGAGGGGTCCCAAGGAGATGGTCTTTATACCCAGGCACAGAGGGGAAGAGGGCATTTGGGGTGGAAAACACAGCACACCCAAAGGCACAGGGTATGTGGAACAGGGTGGGTGCATGGGGATAGGGGGAGACTGAAAAGCCAGCTGGGCTGACCACGGAGGGTCTCCTAGGCCCTGATGGAGCATCTGTCCTTTGTTCTGAGGGCAGTGGGGAGCCATTGAAGGTTTCTGAGCTGGGAAGTGACCCACCCTGTGCTGGAGGCACCACAGAGGATGAGAAATAAGAAAAAGCAAATGGTTTGAGGCAGGCAGACCAGTGAGGAGGCTGTGGCCTTGATCAGTAGGGATGCTGAGACCTGAGCCAGGAGAATGAGGGGTCCAGGGGGATGGATATGGGATCGGGGGTAACGGTATAGATCTGGTAAGTGGGGGTGGCAGTGCTTGTTGGGACCCTCCCAGTCGCCACGTCAGATAACCTCACACCAGACATGCCCCTACTGCAGCGGCCCCACCTCGGAAAGGTCCCTATCCACACCTGGCCCTCTGCCCCACCCGTACCTGGCACCATCCTGGACCCTCTCTCCCCTACATTGATGCCATCTCCAAGTCGCTTTGATTCTTCCCCAGTGTATCCCTCCTCCATACCTGTACAGCCCCAGGCTGGGCCCTGCCTCTCCAGGCTTGGACTAAGGCCATGGCCTCCTCATGGCCTTATGCCTCCAGCCTTGTACTTCTGGTCCATCCCCTGAAGAACAGCCAAAGAGATCTTTCTAGAGCCCGAGTCTGGCATGCCACCCTCCTCATCCTCATGGTGTTCCATTGCCCTGAGGAAAGCCCACCCAGCACAGGCCCTCCTCGGCCTGCCTGCTCCCCTCTGCAGCCCATGCTTTTCAACACATTCAGCCCCAGACTGAACTTCTTGTTCCTGCTTCACTCATTTAGCTAAGGTTTATTGTGTGCCTACTCCACGCTGGCACCACACTTGCATCGAAGGTTGGCAACTGTGTGAGAGGAGAGAGACTCGGTCACAGGGTCTGGGAACAGGTAAGGCTCTCTAAGGACAAGACAGCTGAGCTGAGAGCCAAGGGATGTGCAGGAGGAGGCGAGGCGGAGGGGGAGGGCGTTTCGAGAAGAAGGAGCAGCTAGAGCAAAGGGCCTGAGGCAGACACCAGCGGGACCTGTTGGCGGAAGCAGGGTCCTGTGCCCACATCAAGGCATCCACTACGTGGTACCCCACTCTTGTTCCAAGTTGGCAGCCTGGGAGGGGCAGGGGCCGAGCCTGGGCGGGTGGCAGAGTGCACTCCTGGGGCTATGGGGTAGTCTGAGGTGTGGGGCATTTTCTCATTTAAAAAATAGGTTTATTAAGATATTTATCATTTTATCATTTTTTAAAAAAGCTTTATTGAGATATAACTCACATACCATAAAATTCATCCTTATAAAGTACATAATTAAGTAATTTTTAGCATATTTATAGGGTTGTGCAACCATCACCACTGTCTAACTCCAGAATGCCTTCATCATCCCCCAAAGAAACCCTGTACCCATTTCTCACATCCCATTTCTCCCTACTCCCAGTGCTGGGTAACCAGTAAACTACTTTCTGTCTCTATGGATTTGCCAGCTTTGGACATTTCACATAAATGGAATCAGAAATATGTGACCTTTTGTGTCTGGCTTCTTTCACTTAGCAGAATTTTTTTTTAAGATTCATTCCTGTTGTAGCATGCATCAGTACATCATGCCTTTTTATGACCAAATAATACTCCACTGAATGGCTGGACAACATTTCCTCATCTCATTCATCCATTCATCAGCTGCTGAGCCTCTAGGTTGCTTCCACTTTGGGGCTGTTATGAATGACGTTGCTATGAACATTCCGTACAAATGTTGCGTGGATGTGTATTTTCATTTCTCTTGGGTAGAGACCTAGAGGTGGAATTGCTGGGTTATATGGTAACTCTTGTTTTGTTTTGTTTTGTTTTGTTGCTTTGTTGTTGTTGTTTTAAAAATAAATAATTTATATCTATTGGCTGCATTGGCTCTTTGTTGCTGCACGCGGCACGTGTGGCAGTTGTGGCAAGCGAGGGCTACTCTTCATCGCGGTACGCAGGCTTCTCATTGCGGTGGCCTCTTTTGTGGAGCACAGGCTTCTAGGTGCTCGGGCTTCAGTAGTTGTGGTGCACGGGCTTAGTTCGTCCGTGGCATGTGGGATCTTCCCAGACCAGGGCTCAAACCCGTGTCCCCTGCATTGGCAGGCGGACTCTTAACCACTGTGCCACCAGGGAAGTCCCTTGTTGTTTGTTTTGATTTTACTTTTTGGCCACACTGTGTGGCATGTGGGATCTTAGTTCCCCAACCAGGGATTGAACCCTTGCCCCCTGCACTGGAAGTGCGGAGTCTTAACCACTGGACTGCCAGGGAAGTCCCTATATAGTAGCTCTTTGTTTAACCTTTCAACAAGTGGCTAGACTGTTTTCCACAGTGGCTGCACCATTTTCCATTCCTACCAGCAGTGTATGAGGGTCCCGACTTCTCCACCTCCTCAACGAGCTGCGTTACTGCTTGTCTTTTGATTACAGCCGTCCCAGTGGGTGAGCAATGGCATCTCATTGTGGTTTTGACTAGTGACGGATGATGTTGGGCATCTTTTCATGTGCTTCTTGGCCACTTACACATCTTCTTTAGAGGATGTTCACATTCCTTGCCTGTTTTAAAATTGGGTTATTTGTCCATCTATTGTTTTTTGGTTTTGCTTTGTTTTGTTTTGTCTGTTGGTTTTTTGGCTATGCCGAGTGGCCTGCAGGATCTCAGTTCCCCAATCAGGGATTGAACCCGCGCCCCCGGCAGTGAAAGTGCCGAGTCCTAACCACTGGACCGCCAGGGAGATCCTGTCCTTTTATCGTTGAGTTGTAAGAGCGCTTCACGTCTCTGGATACAAATCCCTCATCGGGGAAAAGGAGTTGGGACACCAGGCCAAGAAGCCAGGCCCTGGGCTCCCCTGAGCTCCGTTCTGCCAGTCCTGGGGGCTGTCTCCATGGTCTCGGGGAGGGACTCCGGTGTTACCTTCTGCCTCCAGCTCCGTCGCGCCCACTGCCTTGATTCACCTGAGACCCCACAGGGTGAGCACTTCGCAGGGACTACCGTGCCTCCACGCACTGGGGCCCAGGCCTAGCTGCTGGTTTTCACATCAAGGAAAAGGGAAAATGCGGACACTGTCAGAGGTGACCGCAGAGAAGCCGCCACCTGTTCCCAGCCCTCTGCGACACGACCACAGTCTCGGCTGCGGCAGATGAGCCGCCTCTGTGGCCCAGAGGTCAAGACAGCGGCCTGCCCGGGCACACGCCCGACGGGCAGGCCGCAGGGGGAAGACACAGGGCTGTCTGCGCGAGGGACGCCTGCCAGGGCAGCCGCAGCCCCCTCGGGCCAGGCCCTCCCTCGCCCTGCTTATTTAAACTTTCCTGAACTTTCCACAGTTTGTAAGCTGAGCTCCTGTAACTTCGAGAATCAAGGCAAATGGTAAAAAAACAAAACCCAACCACAGCTGCTGGCTGATTTGGCTCAGACATTGGGGAGTTCTTTTGCTGTGGCTGCCCGGGGCTGGGTGCTGGGCTGAAGCTCAGGAGCAGCGCTGGCTGGGCCTGTCACATGGGCTCTCGCCTCCCTCGACAGCTCTCTGGACTGGGGTGTTTGCCCAGCCGGCAGCCCCCAGCCTCGCGCCCTTGCTTATGACTGTGTGTGTGTGTGTGTGTGTGTGTGTGTGTGTGTGTGTGTGTGTGTGTGTATCGGGGGTGTGGGGATAGGGAGGTTGGGTCTGGGCCACTGCAAAGCTGCTGCCCTCGAGGGCACAAGGTAGAAAGAAGGAAAGAGGCCTGACAACTCAAGGAGAGGGGCCCCAGGCACAGCTGAGGGCCTGAGGTGCAGCCTCTGGAAGCTAGGGCGGGATCGACAGGTGGGGGAGTTCTCAACTGTCCTTCGAGGAGGGTGACGATTTCAAAAAGGCCGTAAAGGCATTCAGGCAGAGGACAGCAAGCACAAAGGCCTGGCACATTGGGGAACTCACTGGGCAGAGCTGTCATCCCGGGGGTGGAGAGAAGCAGGTGAAAAGCCACATGAGGCTGACTGTCCCTGGGCCCCCCGGTGCCTGGCCAGGAGCCCACCTCCCCCACGGCTTTCCGAAGTGCTAAGGGAGCCTCCCGCCCCCTCCCTAACCTTTGCCCCGCCCCTCAGTCTGGTTCCCACATCTCTCCCCTCCAGCCCCGCTGGCTGCTCTCCCAGACAGCGTGCTCTTTCTTTGCAGGATTGGGCCTCGGGCTGCTCCTCACTCCCGCAGCGCCCCAGCTGGGCCTGCCACCCACCACCTGCCACCCGCCCACGTGGAACCCCCTCTGCCCCTGCTGGCGGCGGCGTTGGCAGGCCCTGGGCCCTGAGGCCCCTCTGCTCACGGATTACGCAGCAGCCGGTGGGCTCGGGAGCCAGAGCGAGAGATTTATTGTGGTTTTTAGGGGGCGTTTAGGAGCCGATGTGATAATGTCTGTGAACGCACTTTGTAAACTGTAACGGGGGCGTGCCATGCACACGTGAGGGGACTGTGGCTGGGGAGGGGGTGGTAGCCCCGCCCCCAGAGGACATCCTGGGACTCAGCCTGGAAACCCCTCCAGTCCCGGGGGTGGAGAAGCCCTGCCGGGCTCTAGGGCGGGAGTCCCAGGCCCGTCTGTGTCACCAGGCAGCTCTGAAATGAGCTGCGAGCCAGAAAATTGCCTGGGTCCCGCCCTCATCTGAGAGGCCCAGTAGCACTGCAGTGACAGTGACATGCTTCCTGGCTGCCGAGCGGGGAGGCCCCCGGCCTCGCGGCCCCCGCTGTGGGGGGACTGAGCTCACAAGGGGACAGCAGCTGGGCTGGGGTGTCTTCTGGGAAGGGAAGCTCGGCCATCCCGCCCTTCTGGCTCAGTGTTATCATCGGATCCCTCTTTTCGAGTGGCGAATGCTTGTTGAGCACCGACGAGTGCTTGGCTGTGACTCAGATACAGCAAGGATCGAGACAGACCTAAGTTCCCGTCCTCACAGAGCTTATGTGGAGGGAGGGCAAAGACAGACAGACCATCCACAGGTGAATAAAGATGATTTAAAAATACTGATCATTACTACAGAGGTAGGAAGATGGGAGAATCAGGGAGTACTGGAGTTAGGGGCTCAGGAAAGGCCTCTGTAAGGGTCCCTCACGCCTCTGTCCAGGTGGGCCTCTCTCTGTGGCCGCCCGGACAATCCTGGACACTGAGGGACTCAGCGAGTCCTCCCTCCTCCCTAGCAATCACTGCTAACCAAGGCCTGTGGGCTAGGCAGCCTTGGGGCTCCCAGGCCTGCGGTCAAGGGGCTGCCCTGGGTCTTTGAGCTTGGAACTGGCTGCCTTTATTAATCTTGATAGTAACGAGCAGGGAGCTAATGCTGTCTGAGTTTTCCTGGTGCCAGGCGCTGTTCTAAACGTCAGACCTGAGTTATCTAATTTAATCTACAGCACAACCAGATGGTGTGGGAACTGTCATTAATATTCCTATTTTAAAGACAAGGAAACTGAGGCCCAGCAAGGTTGTGTAACTTGCCTAGGACCACACAGCCGGCGTGGCGGAGCCAGGATGTGAACCCTCCAGGGCCCATGTTTTTAACTATTCCTGGTCAAGGTCACAAGCCTTGAACCTTATGATTGCCAGGCAGTGCTGAGTGGCTCCGCATGCATTGTTCCACGTCAGCCTCATTACAGTCTCTTAAGTCAGCTGATCATCTTATGACCTGCTCCTATGCTTTTTACAGAGAAGGAAACTGAGGCCCCGAGTGGGTGAGTCACAGCTGAGACGCTGGGAAGTCAGGATTCAAACTCAGACCAGCTCGCCTCAGAACCTAAGCACTTCACCTCCTGGCTCCTCCTCTTCCTCCTTGTCAGCTGTCTGCTCGTGCCCCCGAAAGCCTACAGAGGCTGGGTTGTTTCCCCATGTGGCAGATGGGCACACTGAGGCCCATCAAAACAAGGTGTTTTTGACTTGTTCATGGTTGCTGGCTGTTGAGCCAAACCTGCTTCCTGGCTCCTGCGCTGAAAGGGTACCTGGTCGGGCCACTGTGGCCAGGGGGTGGTTGAGGAGGTGGGGACAGGGTCCTGGGACGTTTGCTCAGGTGTGCGAGGCTCTGGGAGGGAGGCCTGCCCAGAACCAGCTCTGAGATTCAGGTGCCTGCATCCTCTCCGTTACAGACTTACCTTTGGATGCAGCCCTGAGGGGGTCTCACTTCACTGCGGGGCAGGGACACTCTGGAGGGCCACAAGGGCTCCTGGCTTGGTGCTCTACAGCCTGGGACCTTAGCAAGAGGACCCTCTCTGAACTTGTTTCTTCTCTGTAAGATGGGATCTGGGTATCTGGCTGGATTTGTGACACAGCTCTTTAGAAAAACCTATGGTGTACCTGGTGGCTGGAGAGGGGTGGCTCTTGCCTGGCGGCCCCTTGTCTTCTGTTCAGGAAGCAGTAGAATGAAGGGGTACCAGAGACACTTGCCCAGGGGAGTCATCACAGCTGCACCAGCCCAGGAGGGCTCTCTGGGCTACTCTGTTCCCCCAATGGGCACTGGCCAGCTGCTGCCCTCAGATCTGTGGCCCTGACCTCACAAGTGCCAGGGAGGCGTAGTTGGGCCCTCCCTGCGCCTCCTGGACACTCCCCAGGTGGACTGCACCTTCAGGGAGAGATCTGGTGCCTGTCTGAGGGCAGCAGCAGCAGAGGCCCTGAAACCTTGGCAGTGGGATTAAGATGGAGAAAAATGAAGCGTGGAAATCATTAGTTTCCTTGGTTGGCAAGAGCCGCCCCGAATGAACATTTGGGGCTTTTAAAATGAACATCAGCTGCAGGGACTCGTGCCCTGTGCCCGCCACGGCCCAGGCCGCCTTGTGGAATCCCGATCCCGGCTGTTCTTCTTTGGTTGCCGCTCAGCCAACACTTACTGAGTGCCTACTGTGGGCCAGGCCCAGAGCCAGGATGGGAGGGAGAATCCAGCCAGAGAGCAGCAGCCCCGTGGCAAGAGCGCAGCCGCAGAGGCCACAGTGCCAGCCGGCAAGGCATCAGGCAGGGCAGGGCAGGCGCCACCACTTCCTGGGGGGCTGTGGGAGCGGGAGGGGCTGGGTGGCCACTGGGTGTGTGTGTGGAGGTCCAAGAGGTTTCCCAGAAGAGGGGCCTTAAGGGGTGGGGCTGGGTATCCTGTGGGGAGGGCCCTGCAAAGGCACGGGGTGGGGGCGGGTGTGTGAAAGGCTGGGAGCCAGTGTGACCAGGCATGGGCCTCCAGGGCCAGGCAGGTGGGCCTGGTGGGGACTGGGGTGAGCTGCAGGCCAGTGCCTGTCAAGCCTGCTGCCAAGTGCAATGCAAGGGGAGAGGCTTCCGCCTGAGTCTCCTCTTTTCCAAACTAAGCTGGAAATGTAGATTTTTATGTGGAAATTACCGATTTTTAAGTGATGGGAATTAATTTTAATTAAAAATAAAAAATACTATGAGGTCAAAGCAAGCATGGCTTCAGCTGGATTGGGCCCGTGGGCCAAGAGTCTCTGATCTCCGATGGTGGTGGTGATGGGGAGGGAGCGTGGAGGTGGAGCAGGCTGGCTAGAAGCTGGGGGGGCTGTGGAGCGGGTGGAGGCTGGGCGAGGTGGGCCGGTTGGATCGTGGGGGATTTGCGAAGGGGGAGGTCGGGGTGAGTTGGACCGGTTGAGAGCAGGGGTCTGGCTTAACCCCCAGCAGCAGCGCCAGGGCTTGGGGCGGGGGGCGGAACTGGGAGCCGGTGGGCGGGGGCTGGAGGCAGGCACCCCCCCCCCCCCCCAGCCCGGCGCGCCGCGGCCGCCCGCCGCCTCCATCCGGGCCTCTCCCCACCTCCCGCCCGCCCGCCCCCGCCCGCGCCCCTCCCCCGCCGGCGCGCGCGGCTCCCGCCGCCCCTCCTCCGCCCGCCCGCCCTCCGCCCGCTCTCCCCGGCTCCCTCCCGGTCTCTCTTAAGTGCCATCGAGGGGCGCCGGGAATTGCAGCCAGTAAATCGCGTCCCACCACTCAGCAGCGGGGCCACCGCAGCGGCGCCGCCCGCGCCCGCCGGGAACCCGCGCCGCCCGGGCGCCTCTCCAGGGCCCGCGAGGCCCGCCCCCACCCGGCGCGGCGCTGCGCAGGGCCTGCCCCCGGGCCGGCCGGGGCGCGCGGGGCCCGCGCTGGAGGCGAGGACGCGGCGGCCGCGGGGCGCACGGCCCGGAGCGCGCGGCCCGCGCCCCCGCGCGCCCTGCCCGCGCCCGCGCCCCGCGCTCCGGAGCCCGGCCCCGCTGCCCGGGCTCTCCTGCGGGACCGATGCCGGCCCTCCGGCCGTCAGGGTAAGGGGGCAGCGCGGGCGCGGCGGGGTGAGGCAGGAGGGTGGGTGGGCGCCCGCCCGGGGGACCCGGTGCCCGCCCAGCAGCAGCGTCTGGCACGTGGGGGCGTCTCAAGTTCCCTCTGGAGGCCGGGCAGGTGGCGAGAACGCGGGGGTGTGATGCTCTAAGGCTGGCACTTACTGCGTGCCTACTGTGTGCCGGGCGTGACCGGCTCGTCTGAAGTAGGATTTTTTTTTTGTCCCCATTGTACAGATGAGAAAGCAGAGGCTAGGAGAGGGCAAATAGCTTGCTCAGGGTCCCCAGCTAGGAAGTGGCCGAGCCAGGATTTGACCCCCCAGGCTGCTTGACGCCAAAGCTGGAGCTCTCCCCACTAGGGCACGCACAACCACAGAGTGAGGGTATGAATATTTCATTGTAGAAAAGAAGGGAAAAAAATCAGCCATTGTCCCACCACCATAATGCAGCCACTGTAAGCGTTTAGGTTCTTTATTTCAGCCTTGTTCTTTCTCCCCCCTTTCTTTAAGAATGTGTGCTTTGGGGTCATTTATACCCTGGTTCCATCTTGACTCTAGCACCTAGAAGCTAAGAGGCTTTGAGCAAATCCCTTAGCTCTCTGGGCCTGGGTCTCCAGCCCAGGAAAATGGAAGACACTCCTAGGGTTACTGAGGAGATTAGATGAGACCTGGTGGGTAGCCCTGAAGTGGAGTGAGGTGGGGCCAGGACCTGAAAGAAAGGGGAGTCCCTTCAGCAGGGACTCGCCGAGCAACTATTAAGTGCAGAACCAGCACTGGGCTCTGGCACTGGGGGAGGTGGGGGCAGCCTGGCCCATGCATGCTTCTTGCAGGAGGGCTCTGTCCAGCATTGTGGGCCTGACTGCCTGGCTTCACACTCTGCCTTTGCCCGACCCCTGCTTCCTCCTGGAGCATCTGCGAGGGGGGGCAGTCCCTGGCTTCACCTTTGCCCAGGAAATGAATTGCCTCCAGGAGGAGGAGTCCAGCGCTGCTCAGAATTTTGCTCCCCAGGCCAACATTTGCATCCTGGCTTCTCCCAACCCCAGGCCTGGGTTTTTGCGCCTTCTGGGACCTTCCAGACTCACAAGTTTAGCATCAGGCCCAATTCCTTATCCTACCCCAGACCAATGACATCGCCTCCATCAGCACCCAAACTGGAGACCCCCAGGCCTGTGGCCTCCCGGATGCTTTTACCTACCCGTCCATCTAATCAGCCACAGGGTTCCCTTGGTTTTACCCCACAAGCATCTCTCCCTCCTATTACTCTTCTGACCTGGACGTTCCCACCTCTCTTCCCCAGCCTCAACCATTGGTCTGGGACACCATAGCCGAAGCTGTCTTTCTAAAAGCAGCTCTGAGCTTCTGAACTCCTCAGCTGTCCACAAACCTAAACTAGGCCAAACCCCTGGGCCATCTCTTGAGGCTAGGCTTCTCTGTGGTCTGCCCTGCCCCCCCCCCCCCCGCAGCCTCACTCCTATGAGCCGGATGTCCTTTGGTCACAGAGCCCCTGAGCACTGGGTCTCCCCTGAGACTGAGCTGGTCTCATCCCCAAACAGCCCCTCCCCCGTGTCTCCTGGCCCTTTGACCTTCTGCTCATCCTCAGGGCCTAGCTGTGTCCTCTCCCCATGATCCTCCCAGACCCCCACCTCTCTCGGGTGGGCGCCGTCAGTGCTCCTTCCCCTGGGCACCCCCAGCTCTTCTCGAGTCCTTCCATATGGGTCTCAGCACGGTTCAGCAGGGGGCAACACGCTTCCACGTTGGCCTCCGCAACCAGACTGGGAGCTCTGGCCAGCTCAGTGATCTTTGAGGAATGAATGCCGGGGAGTCTGTCAGAAGCAGATGAACCAAAGCTCCTTGGAGGGACTCTCTTAACCCCTTGGAAGTCCCTGAAGGGTGAGAAATCGCAAGCCTCCTGCCTCCTTGGGGTCTCCTGCTGGTGAGCAGAGTGCCCTGGTTTGAGGTGCCAAGGACCACATTTGCTCCCAGGTACCTGCAGGCCTTAACCCTCAGCCATTGCATTCAGGGGTCAAGGTCCCACCTGGATTTGTTGGGGCAATGATGGTGGGCACTCAGGTGGAGGGGCCTCCTTACCCTGTCCCTGGGGCCCCCCAGCCCTCTCTGCCCCATCAAGCCCACCCCCCATCGTCCTCCCGGGGAACAGGGAGAGTTATGTCAGGCCCTCTGGCCAAGTGCCAGGGCTCCCCATGGAACTATAAATTGACCTGTCGGGAGAGGGAAGAGATTAATGTCGGCCATCTTCATTAGCACGTCCCCGGGGGTGACGGCGTCTGCCCTGAGCTGGCTGATTGGAGAGGGTGTGAGTGAGTGAGGGGATTGGGGGGTTTGCACCCCCCCCACCCCCGAAAAGCAAGGTGGAGAGGCCAGGGCCTTCGAGAGAGCTGTGACCTCCTCCTCCTGTTAGAAGGGCCGTCCCTCTGGCCTCTGCTCCTGGCAGCAGGCGTGCGCTTTGATGGAGGACCTGTGTGCTAATTGGGAGCAGAGATGCGCGCCCTGCAGCTCCGCGGGGCTCCCAGGCTGACACCGCCAGCTCAGCGGCATCTGTGGGGCCTTCATTAGAGGCCTTTCCCCTGACCAGAAAGGAGCCTGCGGGGTTGGGGGGGGGACTTCCCGCCTCCCTCCCTCCCTCTCCCCCTCCCCTTCTTCTTTACTGCGTTGTGATGGAGAAGGAGGCAGCTTTGGCGCGTGGAATGGATGATGAGAATGGGAATATCAGAGGGATCTGAGACCCGTGCATCCCGATGACCATGTGACCTTGGGTTAGGCCTTCGACTGCTCTGTCCCCAAGGGTCCTCATCCGTGGGATGGGCATGGTCGTGCCCCCTGGGGTGGGTGGGGTCAGACAGGGGAGCACGTGTGGATTTGTCTTTAGGAATGAGGACAACTCAGAGCCTGGGGCTGAGGCACAGACCGAAGGCCAAGTTTCCGGATCTGAATCCTTGTGCTCCCGCCTCCCGTGAGGCCCTGGGCTCTCTGAGCCTCAGTGTCCTTGTCTGGCAGTGGTTGAGGGCCAGGGCTGGTCTTACAAGGCGGAAGTCCCCTTAGGCGGACAGAAGCAGAGCCTCCGCACTGGGTGGCAGCTGCTGTGGGAAGTGACTGTGGCAGCAGGTCTGGAACATGGGCTTGTTCCATCACTCATTCACTCACTCACTCATTCATTCATTCAGAACATGCCTCCTGCCCTGCAGTCTGGTACCCACAGCGGGATTCAGAAGTGGCTTCACCCTCTGGAGGCCTCCCTGGGGAAGCAAACCCAGGAGCAGATGAGCTGCTAGAGCCCCTAGAAAGGAGTCTCCCCAAGCCTGGGGATATCTGGAAGGCTCCAAGGGGACATCTGTGAGGTAAAGACGGTGCAGTCTTTCCTTGCAGACCTCATCTGCACTAGACTGACATGGGGGCGTCAGCTAGTCACCAAGTTCTTGGCCTCCGAGCCCCCTAACCAGGCTGTTGACCAGCGTGGGAGCAGGGGATGCTTTGCTGAGTGTGCAGGGCCCAAGACCCTCTCTTCACCCACTCCTGTCACCCAGCCTTTCCTGTGCATCCAGGGTTGGGGGAGGGGGTGGGCCCTACGTGGTTTCTGATATCACCGGCCTCCAGTCTGTACCTGGGACTGGGACCCATGAGCACCTGGCTGGCTAAGTGCCTGCTCTAGGCTGAGGGTAGGCAGCAGCTGGGTCAGGGCTACCCCGTGGGATTGGCGAATGGTTTGGTCTGTGCCACTCACTCACGGAGGGTCACTCTGTAAGGCATGTGACGTCACTTCTCCAAGCCTCAGTTTCCTCATTTGTACAACCGGGCGCCACTGTGCTATGTGCCAGGCACATGTCTGACCCACAGTGAAGCACAGCGAGCGCTGCTGTGTGGTCATGTCTGCCTTCGGCAGCTGCTCCCCAGAGAACCCTGATTAAGTGGAACATGGGCTTCTCTGCGGCCCCAAATCTCTCTGTCAACCCCCCCAGGGTGTACCAAGTACCCACTGTGCACTGTGGAATGTTTGAACAAAAAGCACATGGTTTTGGAATCAAAAAACCCAGCTCTGAGTCTTTGCGCTGTAGCCAACCAGCTGTGGGGACCGGGGCACATCACTTAACCTCTCTGTGCCTTCCTTTGCTCATCTGGAGCTGAAATGAGATGTTGTAAACTGAAAACCACAGGGCAGATGGCAGCGCCTGCCTGGTGTGGAGGATGGAGTGCTGGACCAGGACCCCGAGGCTGGGGTGGTGCTCCTGCCCCTTTGGTCTTGCACTGTGACTTTGGGCAAGACTCTTTGGACGCATCTGTTAAGGGGGGCGGTGGCATCTGCCTGCCTCATGGAGCTCTTCTGAGAATGAAAAGCTGTGTGGGGTTGGGGGAAGGGGCTGCTCACGGGAGGGCTCAGAGGGCTGGATGCTTTCTTGAAACGACCCATGTTTCCCCAGAGGTGGGTCACCTCCTGGGGTCCTCACTTCCTGTCTGAAGAATGGGAGCAGACACCCTGTCCACCCTGGTTCTTCGATCACTGTGATGCTGTGTTTAATCAGAATTTTAGCCGTTCTGTTTGTAATGCATCTGCATGGACTCCAGCCCGATGTAACATGAGATGTGCTGAAATCTACTGTCATCCGACTTCAGTATATTAAGACTGCCCTTTGAAAGTCACGTGTTGAGAGGCAGATGATGAAGAGGTGCCTATTGTTGCCGCCTTGCTGTGCCCAGCCCGTCCCGCCTGGCAGACTCAGTCGCAGGAGCTGGCAACATGGCTGTCTGCCTCCGCCTTCCCGAGCAGGCAGGAATCACTAACGCGTTAGCAGTTTCATTAAGCCTCTCGCCAGCCTCCCCGCCTCCCTCCCGGGCCTCCTCGGTAATTATTTTCCCAGCCCTTCCACTCGCAGCCCCTTAGCAAGCTCTTCGGGATTGGCCGAGGGGCGCCCGCAGGCTGGGCTGCTGGGACTGGGCTCTGCAGGGCCCCCCCACCCATGGGCACCCCCCTTCAGACTTTTTGCATTGCCATCTAAGCTTTGTGTCCCCCTGAGGCCTCCGTGAAAATGCAGATCTGCTGCCTGCCAGGGGTGATGGTTAACCCATTATTATACCCCCGACACATGTAGACTCCTCCGTGCAGCCTCCATTCAATCAGGCAAAAAGTTTCTCAGGCTGCCTTTTGGGGCTGTCACCGAGTAGGCCCCCGGAAACCAGCTGTGAGGGAGATAGGATTCCTTGTCCTGCAAAGTTGTGAACATCCGGGGCCCTGGTGGGTAGACAGAACCCACAGCATGGGGATGCATGGAGATGGGTGGTGTGTCCAGAGTGGGACCAGTGCCTGAGATGCTTGTCTTCCTGGAACCCAGAGGTCCTGGGACCCACAGCCTTCCATACCCAGGGAGAGCCCAAACACCCCATCCTCCTGGTCACGATTAGTTGAGAGATGGGCACATGGCCCATCTAAGCCTATCAGAGGCTTCCCTGGAACTTTGACTGAGAGCCTGTTGGGGAGACTAACTTGACTGTGGTTGCTGAACCCAGAGGATGTGCATATGGGACTGCTGGCTGCCCTCTTCCATGACCACATCTAAGTGGGGAATCTCCAGTAAGATCATCACATGGAGGGAACCAGAACTGAGATGGAAGTATATATTTCTTCATTTGGGCCTTTGGATCCAGCTATGCCTGCAGTCACCCCTGGAGTTTTCAGTTACATAAATGGAGGTGTACCATTTTTTGTTCAAGCTGTCTTGAGTCGATTTCTTTCTCCTGCAATCAAAAGAGTCCCGATGGATGGGAAAAACCAGGCAGGGTTTTACAAAAGAGGTGACATTTTGAGTTGGGTCTTGAAGGATGAATAGGAGTTTGTGCAGCAGAGAAAAGAATTCAGGCAGAGGGAACAGCAGGAGTCAAAGGCATGGAGATGCGAAAGTGCAGGATGTGGGGGATGCCAAATACTGCTGTGGCACTAGGACTTGTAAGTACAAATGACAGGGATGGAAGCTGATGCCAGGCTGTGAATTGAGGAGGGATATAGACTGAAGGTGCTGAGGACTGTGGGAGAGACAGGCAGGAGCAGGAGGCATGGGCGTGGGCAGGTCGGAGAAGGTGCTGTGGAGAGGATCAGTAGGACTTCGCTGGCAGAGAAGGGGCAGAGAGAGCATCCTGGCACAGTGTGAGTCTAGGAATCAGAGTGGGAGGAGGAGCCCTAGAGTCAAGGCTGGAGAAGTAGGCAAAGGGCAGATCACAGGGACCTTGGACACAAGGCCGCAGCATCCAGGGGGTCCCAGAAGCTCCCAGTGTGGTTAGGTCCAGCTGCACTGTGGAGACTGGCAGTTCATGGACTCATTCATTGAACAGATGTATGAAGTATCTACTGTATGCCAGGCTCTGAGGACACAGCAAGTGACCATTCAGACACAGCCACGGAGTCAAGCAGCTCCCAGGCTGTTGGGGAGACAGACGGTGAGCCAGGAGGCAGGTACGTGAGAATGTGGAAGAGTCAAGTGATGGTGACTGGAGTGTGGGTACCACTGGCCAGGGTGCTCTGGGGGATGCCTCTCTAAGAAGAGGCATTTGAGCTGAGACCTGAAGGATAAGGAGGGCCAGCCATGGGGAGATCAGGGGGAAGAGCATCCCAGGCAGAGGCAGGTACAAAGGCCCTGTGGCAGGTCTGAGTTTGGCCTTTCAAGGGGCAGAAAAGGAGGGGCTTGGGCTTTATTTTCCCTGTGATGGGGAATCTTTAGAGGGTCTCAGGAGCAGGGTTGCAGGCAGAGACAGAGAAAGGAGGGAGATGGCAGTGGGGCTGGAGCTGAGTGAGTCCACGTGGTTTGGGGAGGCGGGAGAGAGGAGGCCAGGAAAGGGCACCAGTTTCTGGACTGAATACCTGGGGGCGGGTTGGAGATTTGCGGAGATGAGATGCCTGGAGCAGGCCTAAGTTGGGGAACATCTAGATCAAGGGGTCCAGGAGCAGCTAGAGCTGGTGGTGCTTAAAGCTGACATTGTCCAAGGGGAGGGGAGGTGGGAGCCAAGGCCTGGCTTGGGCCTGGAGAAAGGGAGGATGTCTGGAGTGGTTTTCCCCACCTGCCCGCCCCAGCTGTGCCAGCATGTGCCAGGTGGTGCTGGTATGGGATGTTAGTGCTGTTTGCTGCCCTGAACACAGCCAGTTCTTGCCGCCACCACCACCACCACCTGCCCACCCCCTGTAGGTCTTGGCCAGAGCGTGAGTGACATAGCCTGCTGTGCATGGCCGTGCCACCCTCTGCAGTGAGAAGCTCACCCAAGCTGCTCTGTCTCTTGGTGCCAACTAGTTTGCTCTGCTGGAGGAGGCCATGGTAATGGGGCCAAGGTCACAGGCTGCAGCCTGCGTGAGTGGTGGGTGGCTCCCTGACCTGTAGGTGAGCAACCGTGGCTGTGCTCCTAGGGCCTGTGGGCTGAGGTGTCGAGCTGGGCGAGGCAGGGCTGGTCGGTGATCTGGATGCTGGAGGAGCCCTGGCCCAGAGTGGGAGCCCTGCAAAGAGCCCCCGTCACCCTCTCTGGGACCCTGCTGGCCTCCCAGTCTCACACTCTGTGTTCCTCTCACGCTCGGTGGCTGTACTTAGAGATCCCCAGAGCCCAGGTGTTTCCTGCCATCAGGCTTTTGCCTCTGCTGTGCCTTCTGCCTGAAATACTACCCCTTTCCCCAATCCCCCTACTCAAATCGGGACTAACATGCCCCCGCTGTGTTCTCACAACCCCTGGGCTTTTTCCTCTGCAACATTTGTTCAGCAAGTGGATTCACTTAAGGATATTGAGACCCTACTGTGTACAAGATATTGTGCCGGGGGGTGAGTTGCATGCACTTGTGAATGAAACAGACCGGGTCCAACCCTCACAATATGGCAGGAAAGACAGTCCCCTAGTAAGGAAGCAAAAGCATGTCTAGTGCCGGGCTGTGGGCAGAGCTGTGTAGGAAAGCTGAGGAATGCTGGAGAGCGGGTGTGGGCGTGGTGGACACTCATGGAGGCAGAGTGGTCTGGGAGGCTTTTATCCAAGACCTGAGGGAAGAGAAGTGGCCAGCCATGGGTGGTATAGGGGGAGAGCATTCCAGGTGGGGCTGTCTGCTTCCTTGTGTGTCTCCCTTACTCCACGTGCATCGTGGGAGCCAGCACAGAGCCGGGGTCTTCTCTGGGGCTAAGCTGATTGGGTAGGGTCCCCAGGGGCGGGGATGGTCTGCGGTGGCCCCACAGAGGCCAGATCCCAGGAATGTAGTTGAGGCCAAAGCCAGGTTTGGTTACAGGCCTGGGAACGTGCACCTGGGTTGTGCACCCAGCCGGGGCCTGAGCCTAAGACGGGATGGGCACGGAGTCCTGTGAGATAATGCGTGTGAAGGGCGGACACTCACTCGACGGACAGACAGGAACGAGGGGCCTGCAAGCCTGGGGTTATATCCTACTCCCCTTAGAGGCTGAGACCAGCCTCAGGCAGTCACTGAATTTGAGCCTCCATGTCCTTATCTGTAAAATGGGCATGGCCATGCCTCCCTCGTGAGGCTGCTTCGTGGATTAAACGAGATACTATTTAGTGCAGCCCCTGGCACAGGACAGGCACCGGGTGTGTTGCCCTTCCCACTGTGGTCATTCTTGGCATTTGCTGAGCGAGTAACAGGCAGAGCTGTTGTTGATTTGGAAGCTGTGTTGCAGCAGCTTCGTCGGGCGTTCTACCCCCAGCTCCGAGAACAGTGCCTGCGGCACACGGTGACTGCCTGGCTGAGTGAAATAGCTGTGAGTGAGCGGCCCCCAGGCAATGGGGAAGACCGGGCACAAAGCACACTGGCTTCTTCCTGTGGCTGGTGGACTGGCCACTGGGATCCTTGCTACCTGGGTTAGTCCTGCAACTCCACACTCCCCAAGCCTCGGTTTCCTCCTCTGAAAAATGGAGCTGAAGGTGATTCTGAACTCTGTGACCCATCCTCGGTCGTTGGCAGACTCAGGAGAAAATGTTATTAAAGGGGCCCCAAGGATAGCTGAGCCCGCAGGAACGTTGGCAGTGACACCCTCTGATTTCCCAAGGCTGCCCGAGGTCTCTGGGGGGCCAGTGAGACGTTCAGGCTCAGACAGGGGACCAGGCCTCTCCCTACCTCCAGAGGCCCCTCCCGTGTCCAGAGCGACGTTACATTGAATCGGCTTTGTTCAGGGCCTCACAGAGTCCCTGTCATAGGATTCTGTCCTAAGCTCCAGCTCCAGGCAGGGCCTGCCCCTCAGCCTGGGTTCCCACTGCCCCCGTGCCCATTGTCCTGAATCCCAGTGGGCCCTGGAGGAGCCACCGTGGTGGGTTGGTGCTCCTGCTGGAGGGGAGGCCCCGGGCTGGACCTGGCACATAGTAGGTGCCCAGAAAGGACCTACTATATGCCTGTAAGGGTGGATACCTGGAGGCCTGGGCTTGGCCTCGGTCCTGCTGTGTGTGGCCTTGGGCACTAGGTCGCTGGTTCAGTACCTACTGTGTGCAGAGCTGGGAGAGATGCCTGAGAACCGTGGGTGCCACTCTCTGAATTGTTTTCAGGCTTGTGGCTGGGAGGAGAGGGGCTGATATGCGCCTGGGTCTAAGGGTTTTTACCCCTTTTTCTCTGTTGCCCCTGAGCCAGATGGAAACACTGGCCCCTTGCAGATGGGGAACCTGAGGTCCTCAGGGGGCCAAGGTATAGGGGAAGCAGATGCGTTTCTGCTTGAGCGTGCCCTGTGTTCTCCGCGCGCTGGCTGTCGGCCAGGCTTGTGTGCAGCCAGGGTACACACCATCCTCTTAAGCCCTCTGTGCAGTGAGGCAGGTCCTGTCACTGCCCCGGTTTCGCAGAGGCAGAAACAGACTGAGAGGGGCACGGTGGCAGAGCCAGGATTTGTTCTTATTTACTTTGTTTTGGGAGGTATAACAATACTGGAAAGTGCACAAATCCTAGGAGTACAGAGGGATAGATTTTCACATACATGTGTAGCCTTGTAATCCCCAACCAGGTCCAGATCTAGAACTTTCCCGGCACCCCAGGAGGCTGCCTCACACGCCTTCCAGTCATCACCCACCTGCCGCCGACAACCGCTCACCTGGCATGAACAGTAGAGGCTGGCTTTGTCCCGCTCTGCTCCTCCAGGAACAGAATTGCACGGTGTGCCCCGCTCCGTCTCTGCCACTTTGGCTCAGCGTGATGTATGGGTTCGTTGTCCCTGCTGTGTTGATCTAGCAGAAGTTGGCAGAACTGGGATTCGAGCCCTCCCAGTGACTGTGCCCACGGCACCCAGAGATCACCCCTGCTCACAGCGCTCCAGTGACCCCCATGGCCCTTGGAAGAAAGACCCAAATCCTCCCCCAGGCCTCGCTCATGTCTGCTCCTGCTCCTGTCACTGCCCCCAGGCTCATGACAGGTCGGCCTCTCATCCTCACAAACCCTAACTCCTTCCTGCTTCAGGGCCTTTGCACATGCTGTTCCTGCCTCCTGTCCACCTGCAGCTTCCTTCCAGTGCCCACCTGGAGTGTCACCTCCTCCAGCTTGCCTGCCTGGGCTTCCCCTGACCAGGCTGGGCCCTCCTGCTGGGTGTCACGAGCCTAGTTCGTCTCTTTCTTCACTGCCCGTGTCATTTGTAATTAATTGTCTGTTAAGCATCTGCTTCCCCCACTAGACAGTAAACTCCAGGAGGCAGGGATGGTGTTTGCTGGGTTCACGGCTGCATCCCCAGCGCCATTCATTGATTCATTCACCCATCCTTCTTGTCATCTGTTCATTCAGCAAATACGGAGTCCCTGCCATGCTGCAGCCTCGTAGCTAGTATTTGTTGAATGAGTGAATGGGTGGATGAATGAATGAATGTCCATCTGCCTCTAAAGCCCATACTCTTAACACTGCATTCCGTCATCTCTGTTACTACCTCTGTGGGCCTCAGTTTCCCCTGTTGTCAAATGAAGGCACCAGGCCTACGCCTTCCAGCCACATTCTAATTTTGAGGCTGCGGGGCAGATGGGCTGGCTTTGGTCGGCAGATTGCCCGGAGGCAGCCCGGCTGAGCAGAGAGGTGACACTGCAGGCTACAGGGCAGATTCTCCCCACACAGCAGTGCCTGCCCGAGTGCTGGCCTCAGAGCTTGTCAGGGTGCTTTCCACACCTGCGTCACTGGAGCCTGTACTGTCCCTCTTGGGGTGCAGGGCTCAAGGCCCGGGTCCATCGAGGGGCTTGCCAAGGCCATGCAGCCGGCCCAAGCTCTGAGCTCCAGGCTTGGCCTGCTGGGCCTGGAAGGGAAGGAGAAAGTAGGGTTGCCCAGGTGTGGGAGGCAGTGGGAACAAGAGTGCTGGGGGCCTGGGGCTGAGCCTGGCTGCCCTCCCTTACAGCTGTGTGGCCTTCCCTTCACGAGTTCAGTTTCCCCAGCTGTAGAAAGTGGGAGTGACAGTCACCGTCGTCCCACCCTGATGGGGCCTCTGAGGGCCACAGGATCTTGGGGAGCGTGGGGTAGGTCTCTGTGAGACTGGCCTTCTCCAGGGCCCAGCCGGACCCGGCCTCAGCTGGGAGCCGTGCGGGAGAAGCGCAGCGCGAGGTGGCTCAGCGGCTTAGCGGCTTAGCGGCTTGTCAGCCAGGCGGGCGGGTGTCCTGGGGCCGGGTTTGATTAGTTCAGGTTGACAGTCGCGCTCCGCGGCGCTGCCGGGAGGGGAGCCCGTGATTACCCTAATGAAGCTTGAACGCAGTTTGTCATCCAAACAGCTGGTTCGGAGCTGCGCTGCTGCCAGCTGCCCAGCTCAGCCGCGCAAACGCATGCCCAGCGCCACCCGAGCCCCGAGTGGCCCTGCCACCGGGATGACCGGGAGGGGAGGCAGCGGCCCTGGGTGGGCGGTGGAGCAGTCCCAGGGGAGTGGGATGGGCCACCCAGGGGTGGGGGACTGTCAGAGCCTTGGACAATGGAGCAGGATAGCTTCTCAGGACACTTGGAGAGCAGCTCCTTGTCTCTAGACCTCAGTTTCCTCATCTGTAAAGTGGGTGTTCCTTGCAGCTTTAAGTATCAAGAGTTCAGGCTGACGAGTCACCGCCTCTGGGAATCCTTCTCAAACCCTGCAGGCTTAGTCAGAGGCCCTCGACAGGCACCCACAGCCCTCAAGACAGGCCCCAGCACCCTGTGTTGTCACTGAAGATCTGAATGGTTGTCACTGTGTCTCATTCATTCATTGAGCAAATATTTATGAGAACACACAGCAGTGTGCAAGCCAGTCGCCATCTTGCCTTCATGGAGTTTGCATTCTAGTGGGAGAGACTCATGGGACCTGGACCTCATCTGGGGAGCCAGGGAGGGCTTCCTGGAGGAGGTAGCAACTGAGCCCAGAGCAGCCAGTGGAGAGAGACAACATGGGGAAGGCAGGAGGAACAGTATGTGCAAAGGCCCTGAGTTAGAAGGGAGAGAGTATGGTTCTGGGGAGGAATGTGAGTCATCCAGAAACATGCTGAAGGTGTCAGTGCTTCCTGGGGAAAAGACTTAATTCATGCCCAGTGCTGGGCAAGTTCACCTTTCATTTCACCTTTCTGACAGCCCTGGAAGGAAGAATCATTGTCCTATGCTGCAGATGGGGAAACTAAAGCCCACAGCATGGGAGTATGGTACCCTGCTGGCCTCTGCAGCCTCAGGTCTACTTGGGGGCCCCCTGAGGGGCCCCAGACCAGGACCTGTCAGCTCAGTGTGGGTTAGAGTCCACACGGGCACTCAGATGAGGAGGGGGCTGAGCTGGGACTTGGGACCCTGTCCAAGGCCTAAGTCCTTGCACAGCAGAGGAGGGCAGGGAGAGGGACCAGCAGGTAGTGTGAGACCTCCACTGAACGGTGAGTGGGTTTCCTGTTACTCTGGGCCAGAACCTTGTATTTGAACCTAGTGGTTCCTGAGCCCACACTTTCTCTACCGCCCGCAGAGCTGTTTCCAAGCAGCTTGAGGCTACCCTTTGCTGAGGGCTTGGCTTGGATGGGGCGGGGGAGGGAGGGGGGGAGCCAGGGAGGGGACTGGCCAGCCCTTGGCTGCTTCCTGGTTTTCTCTGCTGGGCATCTACAGCCAGGCCCCACCTCTACCCTCCTGCACCCCATGGTGGCCTCCTCGGTGGCTTTCTAGCGTGTGTCTGCTGTGGCCATCCTGTCCTCACTTTCTGTCCTGATGCTCTCTGTCCCCCATACTGTCCATTGCTCCCTGCTGCCGTGGCCTCCCAGCCTCTTCCCCCACTCCTCTCCTCACTTTGCCCCCTTGCTCTCCTTGCTCTGCCCTGAATGACCACAGCTTCTTCCTCCTGGAGAGGGGAGCGTGGGGCCCTGGGTCCTGTGTGGCCATCTGTCCTGTGTGTGCCAGTCTCAGAGCAGGTGTGAACCAGACTCGACAGGCTCTCACCCCGCTGCTGCCAGGCAGGGGCAGCTGTGAGTGAGCAGCCCTCAGCAGCCTGGAGCTGGGATGGAGGACGGGTTTATGGCCTCATGCAGGGAGGGAGGAATTCCCACCGCTCTGCTCCTTCCTTATCACGCCGCCCGCTGCATGGTGTGATGGCTGCTGTCACTGCCGCCTGCCCGGGGAGGTGCTTCTCTGGCAGAGTTTATCAGATTCACCTGCCTCACCTCTGGGAGACCGCAGCAGGTTTCTGCCCTGGCTCAGAGAGAGATGGAGGGAGACGAGGCTGCCCGAGGAGGGATGTGGAGTGAGCCTGGGCTGGGGGGGGGTGGCTGGTGGGACGCAGGTGTGGACGGAGAGGGCCCCAGCTTGCCCTGGGCCAGTGGGCAAGTGCTACAAGCGTCTCAGGCCTCACGAGTGGTGGGCGAGGAGGTGTGGGCTGGAGTCTAGCCTTGGCGAGGGCTGGCGAGGAGCACCGGAAAACTTGTGATTCCTTGTCCCCAAGCCTGTGCTGTGTTCCTGCTCCCACCTGGTGTGCCCTTCCCTGGCCGAAGCGCTTCCTAGGGCTCTGAAACGGGCCCCAGCAAGTGAACTCAGCGAGAGGGGACAGTGATGCTCCCGAAGGTGTGTCAGGCCCTTACCATGTGCTGGGCCCACGTTAAGCATTTCATGTATATCATCCCCTTGACCCCCAACCCACAACCGGGTAAGGTAGTATGGTCCCTCTCCCCCTTTTACACATGAGGAAACTGAGGCCCAGAGAGGTTTAGTGACTTGCCCAGGGTCACACAGCCAGGGAGTGAGTGAGCTGGTTTTGATCCTGGGCAGTCTGAAGCTAAGGACTGGGCTTATAACCAAAAGACTGGGGGTAGGGAAGGGGACTGGACAGGTGACCAGGCTCAGGGTGGGTTGTGGAGTAGGAGCTGTGTTTGAGAACGGGCCTGAGCCCTGTGGCTTGACTGCTTCTAGGGTCTTGGGGCCAGGTTGCCTCCACACACACCCTTGGTGAGGACTGGACCTCAGCACCATCAGGCCCCTGGATCCTGAAGGCACCCGTTCTGTCCTGTCTCAGAAGTCCTCCTCCAAGTCACCCCTCAGGGAGGCCAGGGCTGCAGGTCATGTGCTGAGATGCAGGTTCTGGAGTGCTGGGCTCTGCAGGAGAGTTCTTTAGCATGGCTGGAGGGAACAGATGGGCAGAGAGGTACAGAGGTGCAGTCTTCCTGCAAAGGGAGCAGCTCACAACTCTCCAGGCCAGGCCAGGGACGGTGGTAGAGAGGCTGCATTAGTTCATCCTCTAATCTAAGAGAAGATGGAGCGTGATCCCACAACAGTAATGGCAGGTTAGGTGCTCTCAGATACAAAAGTAACAATGCAGCAGAGACAAGGGCTGCAAAGACTGAGGGAGATCAGGGAGGCTTCCTGGAGGAGGGTGCCCAGAGCTATGATGGGAGAGATGAGAATTAAATGGGTAGAAGCAGGGACCAGTGTGTCAAGCTGAGGGAAATCCTGTGCAAAGGCCCTGTGGTAGGGAGTACTGTACATCCAAGGATGTGAAAGGCTGCATGTGTGGTTGGAACAAGATCTGGGGGCAGGGTTGTGGTACCTTATGAGGCAGAACCACCAGGGGGTTGGTTTAACCTGGGGAGTGGTCAAATCAGATGTCATGTGTGTACTTTTAGAGTCTGTGACTCCAGGGAGTCCTCATAGCCCCACAAGCCTGGAAATCTCAGCATTCACGGCCCAGCTTTATCATTTCCTCTGTGTGTTTTCTTGGGTAAAGAAGGTACCTCTGTTTCCCCATCTATAAAATGGGCTCACTGCCCCCATCAAAGTCTGAATGTGAGGACTCCATGTGGAAATGTGTGTGAAAGGCCTGTGTGAGGTGTCCCCACCCCAGCCTTGAAGGTCCTACCCAGGAAATGAGCGAGCGCTCCTCCCTCCCCTATTTCCCAGGATTCCCACTCACCCTCTGAAGGTTGGTGGCGAGGCCTGTGCCCCCCACCTTTGGCTTCCATCTCATTGGCAGGTTGGGAAAAGGTGAGTTCATGGCCAAGGTCGGAGGTTCCCTCCCTCGGGCAGGGTCTTCTGAGGGCCATGGAAGGTGCCCACCACTGCCCACTTCTGTTCCTTCAGCACAAGGCCTCTCCGTACCTGGAGATGTTGTCAGGAGAGGTTGTATCCGGCAGTGTTCTCATTCACCGTGCCCCCAGCTTCCCGGCAGCCTGACCGCAGCAGGGCTGACCTTGGAGGCAGATGTGGGGTGAACCCTGGCTTGGTTCTGTGACCACTCTGTCCCTCCACCCCTTTCCTCTAAGTTGAGATAGTGCCACTTGCTTCATGCAGCTGTCATGAAGGTTGGAGGCTCTTGGGGACATGCCTGGCATACAGTAGTCATTTAATACACATTAATTTCTTGCCCCTTCCTGATCTGAGGCCACAGGGATTGGTGGAGAAAGATGTGCACTTTCCTCACCAGAAAAGGACAGAATGAATGGCTGAGAGGCCACTAGCAGAGCAGGGCCGGCTGTGCCAACAGCTGCAGGTCTGGGGTCACCTGGCTGTGTGATGTTGGGCAGGTTACGTGCCTTCTCTGGGCTCCTCTGTGGAAGCTGAGCGAGGCTGACGAGGTCTGGTTAAACCACCTGAGAGAGTGAATGTGGCAGCTCTCTGCCAGCTGGGGCCCAGAGGGGTGAAGTGCTGGTCTGGGGTGGCCCAGCTGGGGGTGCTGCCAGCTCCATGAGGCCCTGGATCCAGGGCTCCTTCACCGGACTGTGCTGGGGGTGCTCTCAGTGATGTCCCCTCTGCTCGCCCAGAACCTGGCAACAGCCAGAGGGACACTAGCACACACCCCAGCTGAGAGCAGCGCGTTTGATGCATGTCCGCAAGGTCTGTTCCAGGTGAGGCTGCAAGATCACCTGTGGCAAAGGTGCCGTGTTTCACGTCTGCTGGGCATTTGCTGCATGGCCTTGGGCCCCAATGAGATGGGAGGGGACACTGTGACCGTTTGGTTTCATCAGAAACAGACTCCAGGGTACCTGTGAGGGAGGCTTCCTGGGGAGCACTCTTGGAACGTTGCTTGTTGGGGGCACAGGATGCGACTGGGCTGTGACGCAGTCATAACAGAGGCCTCGGCCCCATGTGTGCTCCAGAGCTGGGGTGGTCCTGCAGAGCTGCACTGACTGATCACTGGTGCGGCTGTCCCTAGAGAGAGGGCGTGCCTTGGGGGTAGGGGGTTCCTTTCTACTGAGGGACACAGCTTTGAGTCCCCGACCACCAACACTGCTGGCAGCTGGGGAAACACTCACGTTGGCCCTGAAGGGAGTCGGGTGGTGCACAGGCGTCCTGTAGCATCACCAACCAGGCACCAAGTGGCTTGATCTTCTCGAGGATGGCAGTAGCAGCAGCCCCTGGCCCTTCTGTGCCTCTGACCGCCCCGTGCCCCGCCCCCACCCCCCCCAAAGCAATCCTGCGAGGTAGGACTCCTGATTGCCACTTTGAACCTGAGAGACCGAGGCTCATGGAGGTGCCCAGGCCCCCCACGCAGTAAGTGGCAGACTTGGGGCTCCGAACATGGCACCCTGCTCTCCATAGCCTCCGCTTCCCAGCGCACCACACGCCGTCAGACCCTGGCCTGGGCTCCTGCTGTCTCTTCTGCCAGGAGTGCCCTCTTCTCTCTCTGTTCAAGGCTGTCTTGGCTCCAGCACGGTTTCTCCTTGAAGCCCTGGCAGGTGGACGTTCTCTGTCCTTCTCGCTTCGAGGCTCTTTCCTCTGGTGCAGGCTCTTGCTGGAGTCACTCATGCCGATCTTTGACCAGAGTGTGAGCTCCTCGAGGTCAAGATCGTGGTATCCTGCCCACCTGAGACGCCTGGCGCAATGCCCAGGCCCATGGCACTTCACAAACACCAGCAGAATTGCATGAAGTCTTCAGCCCTCCTTGGCCACCCCCTGGCCCAGCCAGCGTGACTCGCTGCCACGATTGGTGAGGGCTGATGCCGGCCCCTGTCTCTCAGTGGTACCCATGGGGTGGGGGGAGTCAGGATTTGCTGGGCAGAAAACCGGGGTGTCGCTGGGGCAGTCAGGGGGCCTGGCCCCAGGGGCTCAGCTTAGTGAGGTGAGAAAGAGGAGTCTGATGAGGCATGAGGAGACAGGAGGGGACACTGTGGGGACCTTCTTCCAGGAGGTTTTGCCTCCCAAGGCCAGCTTGGCAGGGGCTGCTGCTGTCCTGGGCTCCTGGGGGAGGAATATCCCCTGGCCTGGTCCTGTCCTTGGAACAGCCAGGGGAGCCCAGTGACAGGGGATACTGTCCCTCGTACCTTTTGTGGCTTCGTTGTGCCCTGTGGGGAGGAGAAGCAGAGCTCGGGTCGGGGAGGGAAGGCTGAGAGGCCCGAAAGCGGGGAGACGTGCCAGGAACAGGGGCTGCCAGGGTGAGACTCGCGTTTGCTTGACCTTTGTTCATTCATTCATTCCTTCCTTCACTCATTCATTTAGCAGTTGTTCCTGAGACCAGCCCTGTGCCGAGCGTGGGACTGGGGGACCAGGCTGGGATTCTTCTGGCCTCACCTCGTCCACAGACCTGCTGGTGCCCTTGAGCCAGCCTTTTGGTCTCTCTAGGCCTTGGTGTCCTCACCTGCAAAATGGGGACAGTAGTACTCTCTGGGTGGCCGGGAGATCCCACGAGCCAGTGGCTGTGAAAGAACGTTAGTAAACCATACAATTCAGAACAAATGGTGATTATTTTCCCAATTGTAGATTATTTTCTCTTATCACTACTGTTTGTCTCCCAGCATCCATTTCTCTCAGCTCCTTACCAGGCCTAGTGAAATTAATTAGTGTTTACTTGTTACCGTTGATGGCTAATTTGTCCTCCTCCCTCCCACGTCCTTGGTTCCCTTGGTCCCTGCCCCTTCCCGTAATAACAATAACAATAACAGCACCTCCCGCACCATCTGCTCAGGAGCACGTTGACTCGTTTCATCCTCACATCAGCCTCCTGAAGTTGGTACAGGTGTCATCCCCATTTTACAGATGAGGAAACCGAGGCTCAGCGCTGGATTTAAACCCGGACCCTGGCTCCAGGGTCTGTGCTCTGAACCGTGGTGCCCACGGCATCTCAGCTTTGCCTGCATTCTTGCCTCAGTGAAGAAAATGTGGCCGCACTGGGCCGGTCAGCTGGAGCAGGAGGTCGGGTGCTGGTCTCCTTGCTCACCTTGCTCGCGCTCACCTCTTCTGACCCCCTCCTGCTCCTCTGTCCTGCTGGGCTTGTTCCTGCCTCCTGCCTCTGAGCCTTTGCACTTACAGGATCCCCTGCATGGAGGGCTCTCCCTGCAGGTCTTTGCACGGTTCAGCTCAGCCGTCACCTCCTCAGAGAGGTCACCCCTGACCGACCAAGTGTCCTCAGAACCCAGCTGCTCTTGTCTGAGTGCCCCCCACATGCCGGCCCCCCCTTCTCCTGGCTGTGGGCGGGGCTGCCACCCCGGCCTTCCATGAGGCTCCTGGATTTGGGTCCTGGAGCTCAGATGTCCTTGGAGTTGTCCAGTGGGAGCTTCAGTCTCTGAACTTAGAGGCCAGAGAAAACTGAGTGGGATGAATCACCCAAATCTGGGCTCAGCGCACCTGCATTCACTCACACACTCACTCATTCACTCAACACTCACGTCTTAGGAATCTTTCTTCTGCCCACATGCTCCATGCGGAATAAATGCTTCTCCAGTGAAGGAGTGAATGTCCGCCCTTACCTCTCCCCAGCCTTTCCTGTCTCTTCCGGCATCCTCCCCGGGGAGACCCTGGACCCTCCCTGGACGTTTGATGTCATGATCAAGCAGAGGGCCGTGTGGTGGCTGTTGGGACGCCCCAAGCCAGATCCGCAGCAGCCTCTGGAGGAGCTTGTGCTGTGTGTGGGGACTCAGCTCCCCTAGGGTCGTCTCGTGCATCTTCTGAGCATTCGCAGCTGCCCCTCGGTGCCCAGAATGCAGCCCGACGTGCACTAAGCCCTCAATCAGTCTTTTTTTTTTTAATTTTATTTTTTTAATTGCAGTGTAGTTGATTTACAGTGTTGTGCCAATCTCTGCTGTGTAGCAAAGTGACTCAGTAATACACGTGTAGACATTCTTTTTCATATTCTTTTCCACTATGGTTTATCCCAGGATATTGAATATTGTTCCCCGGGCTGTACAGTAGGACCTTGTTGTTTGTCCGACCTATATAATAGTTTACGTCTGCTAACCCCGGACTCCTGGTGCCTCCTTCTCCCTGCCCCTCCCCCTTGGCAACCACACGTCTGTTCTCTACGTCTGTGAGTCTGTTTCTGTTTTGTAGATGGGTTCTTTTGTGCCATATTTTAGAGTCCACGTATATGTGATGTCATGTGGTATTTGTCTTTCTCTTTCTGACTTACTTCACTTAGTGCGATAATTTCTAGTTGTATCTGTGTTGCTGCAAATGGCATGATTTCATTCTTTTTTATGGCTGAATAGTATTCCATTGTATACATCTACCACATCTTCTTTATCCATTCATCCGTCGATGGACACTGAGGCTGCTCCCATGTCCTGGCTATTGTAAATAGTGCTGCTTTGAACATAGGGGTGCATGTATCTTTTTGAATTATAGCTTTGTCCGGGTATATGCCCAGGAGTGGGATTTCTGGGTCATATGATAATTCTATTTTTAATTTTCTGAGGACACTCTTCCCTGTTTTCCATAGTGGTTGCCCTCAGTCATTCTTTACTACGTGGATGAACGAATTCTTCACTCCATTTCCCTCACTTAGGGGCCCCTTTCTGTGTTTGGTGCTTCCTCAGGCTTTTTGAATCAGAAGGGAAAATGATAAGGATGGTGACAGTAACTGCTGGTATTTACCGAGCACTTGCTACATGCTGGCCGTGGTTCTCGATGTTTCATGTGTGTGAATTCATCCAGTTGCCCCAGTCCTGTGAGGCAGGTATCAGTGCCCCCACTTACATGAGGAAGCAGACGCGCTGAGCCAGCCACCTGCCCAAGGTCACAGGGCTCCGACGTAGGGGGTTGGGATGTAAACCCAGCAGGGCCCCAAAGCCTGTTTTCTTGAATCAGTTGTTACAGACAGGAATCTGTTTTGCTGAAGAGGGGACAGAAGGCCTGGGAAGCTGCCCCGTGGCACTTGCCTCTGCAGACCGGACGAGTGTCAGGCTGTGTGTGGGTCCTGAGCCCTTAGAGTGAGCTGGCCTTAGAAGCCGGGTGGGGGGTGCGGGTACGTCAGAGCTGGGGGAGATGGGGAGCCCAGCTCATAGGGCCATGGGGCAGGGGTCTTCCTTTCAGCCCCCGATGGTGCCTCCCTTGTATCCCCAGAGGGGCCAGTGAGCTGCGTGGCCTGAGTTGCGTGTCCCTGGTGCCCGGTGCTCCCTTGTGCCCTGAAGGACCGTCTGTCTGAAGCCTCTGTCCGTCACCCTCAGGTCAGGGCGCAGCAGCCCCCGGGTCTGCCTCTGAATGAGAAGCCCTTAAATCCATTCCCAGCCCTCGCTTCTGAATTGCTTGTGCAGTTTTTACAGTTGCTTGGGGAACTGTAAGTCTGTGTTGCCTGACTCCTGTGTATTTAAATTCTCAGCCGTAATGTTATATTAACTCATTTTTTGCAGTTTCCTGGGAGGCCGTGTGTACATTGCTGGGCGGTGGGGGAGTGGGAACGGCTGTGCACGTGCACAAACACAGCTGTGAGTGTGCCTGGTCCTGGGGGCTGACCAGGGGCGGGTGGGGGGCACCTCCAGTGAGCCCCCATGAGAGATGTTTCCTGCCAGCCAGGTGCTTACAGCCCAGAGTCCTCCCCAAAGCTGCAGGTGCCGCCGTGTGGCTGGTGAACTCAGGATCCCGGTTACGGGTGGCTGCTGAGGCCGTGGGTCACGCGTCCATCATTCTTTATGTCCACGTGGGTCCGTCCCTTCATCCATCCCCAGGCACGTGCTGGGCACCTGTTGTGCACCCAGGCTGGAGACACGGCAGGCACACAGCTGACCGTTCTGTCTTCCACGAGGTGGTGTGCTGGGGTGATGGATGCTGACCTGACAGACGGATGGTGCCGGGGACTGGGATGGCCTTGAGAGGAAAGGAAGGCCGGGTGGGGGGGTGGGAGTAGGGTCTGCAGTTGGGGGAAATCAGCTGCGGGGCTGGAGAAAAAGGCAGAGACCCGAAGGAGGTCGGGAACCAGCCAAGTGGCTCTGAGGTGGTCATGGTAGCAGTAGCTGACGTCTGACTGAGGCCCCGCTCTGCATGTGTTAACTCATCCAACCTGCACAACAAGGCCAGGGGGGTCATTGTGCCCATTTTGCAGATGGTGCCCAACAAGGCTGGCATCAAACATAGGCCTTCTGGCTCCATCATCTGTGTTCTCACTGCTCTATTCCAGTAGGACTGCTGTCTAGGAAAAAAGGCATTTCAAATGGGTGGAACGGTACATGCAAAGGCCCAGGGGCCAGAACGTGGGTGCTGAGTTTGAGAAACAGAAGGCCAGTGTGGCTGGAGGAGAGTGACTGGGGGTGAGAGTGGGAGAGGGAAGGGTGGAGAAGTTGAAGGGGTTGCTCTGAGGAAGTGGGAGCTCACAGTGCTCCCTTGTCTTATTCCTGAGTCAAGGCAGCAGTTGGGAGGGGGATGGTAAACCGGAGAGGGCAGAACCTGGCGGTAGGGCAGGATCCAGGGGTTCCTGTGGGGCAGGGTGAGCAGGAGGGAAACTGCGGGGAGGAACAGGGCTGGGAGAGCCCAGGGGCTGGGGTGGGAGGGAGAGGGAGGCTTCCCAGTTGGGGGAGCCCAGTCACTTAGCCACACTGCAGCCCAGCTGTGGGGATCAGAAAGCCAGGACTTCTCAGGGACTTCCCTGGTGGTCCAGTGGTTAAGACTTTGCCTTCCAATGCAGGGGGTGTGGGTTGGATCCCTGGTCAGGGAGCTAAGATCCCACATGCCTCTTGGCCAAAAACCAAAACATAAAACAGAAGCAATATTGTAACAAATTCAATAAAGACAAAAAAAAAAAAAAAAAAAAAGCCAGGACTTCTCAGCTGGTTCCCTTGCCTGCACTCCGGAACATAGGCCTCTGACTGGTGTGAGGAAGGGGCTCAGAGCTCAGCCCTGATGCTTTCTTTAGTTGTCTACTCCCTGCCTCAGTTTCTTCATCCAGAAAATGGAAATCCTGATACTCATGAAAATTAGAAATAATGGTTGTAATATTCTGGCACTTCTTATTGACCACCTGCTGTCTCATTCAGTTCTCTGTGCTCAGATAGTGGCCCCGTGTTTTGTGTGTGAGTCTGTTTCTTTTTGTTGTTATAGTCAGCAGTTTGTTTATCTTTTAGATTCTACATATAAGTGATATCACACCGTATTTGTCTTTCTCTGACTTATTTCACTAAGCATAATACCCTCCAAGTCCATCCATGTTGTTGCAAATGGCAAAATTTCATTCTTTTTTATGGCTGAATAATATTCCATTGTGTGTGTGTGTGTGTGTGTGTGTGTGTGTGTGTGTGTGTGTGTACGTGTACCACATCTTCTTTATCTGCTCATCTGTCAGTGGACACTTAGGTTGCATCCTTATCTTGGCTATTAGGGATAATGCTTCTATGAACATCGGGATGCATGAAGTTTCCCCATTTTATGGGGAGGAAACTGAAGGTCAGAAAAGGAAGTGACTTGCTCAGAGCCCCTCTGGGTCCTAATGCGGCCAGTCGCAAAGGGCTATGGAGTAGGGAGAAGAGAGAGACACCTGGAATTAGGCCCCTGTCCCCGTCCACACATACATAGTGAGACCCGCATGGCCTTCTATGTCTGCCCAGGCAGGAGCAGTCTGGGGTAACTCAAGCTTGGAGCACTGGCAGGTGGGCCCAGCCCTCAGGTCTCCCTGCCTGTGGGGCACAAGGGCAAGATCAGAGGAACACCCATGCTGGTCTTCATTCACGCTGTGCTTGCTGCCTGGAATGCCCTTCCAATCCCCCAGACACATCTTCACTCTTTAAGTCTCGGCTCAGGCCAGCACCTCCTCCAGGAAGCCTTCTCTGATTTTATCCTCAAAGATCACACACCAGCTTGGTGCCCCCATAGCCTTGTGCTCACGTCACTCACCGTGGACCTTGTTGGTACTATGATCTGTCCTCTTCAGCCAGCCTGGGGGCTCCTTGCTTGTGGGGCTGTCCCCCAGCCCCCCTGCACCCCCAGTGTCCCTCACAGGGCAGGGCATGGAGCTGATGTCCGTGAATGCCTGTAGAACAGAGCTGGGTGGACCTCAGGACAGGGGAATGGCAGGGGCCTAAACCTTGTTGGGCAAGTGCCACCCCTGGCTGCCTTCATGGCCCCGGGCCCCAGCTGGCCGCACAGCGGCAGGCCTGGAGGTGGCTGATGCCCCTCTCTTGGGACAACTTCTGAACAGCAGGCCCTGGCGACACCCGACATAGCAGTGCCCTCCCAAGCCCTGGGCTCTCACAGAGTGAAGCTGGTCACCTGCAGCTTGGTGGCTCTGCCTGGAGTCCTTCCTCACCGGAGGCCCCGATGAAGGCTTGGCCAAGCAGCGCTGGGGGCCACTGGGCAGAGGGCCCCATGCTGCCCCCTTCAGTAGGCCTGAGCCCACTCTCTGGAATCATCCCCAAATACCAGCCTCTGTTTTTCCTCTTCATGGGGAAGGCTCTTCTCTCCTCCCTGCCATCCCCCCTTCTTCCTGGATGGATCTGCCATTCCGCTGTGCCACACTGCCCCCTCCTCCTCCCCTCCTTCCCCTCATAGGCCAAGGGAAGTGGAGGGTGTTATTGTATATTTTAGCCGATTGTTCCCCGTACGCCCCAGTCTCTTTGGGGTGGGGCTGGGGGGATGGGGGAGTAAGTAAATTATATATTGAACTCCTAACTGGAGCTGAGGCCTTGTGGTTTCCATGGCAACCGGGCTGGAAATAGCTCGGCGTGACATCAGCACGGTACAGGTATAGCCGGATCCAGCCGTTCCCCAAACAAGCTGGCAAGGGGAGCAAGGGATGTGCAGCTAATTAGCATATGCAAATAAGGCCTGGTGAGCAGGGTGGGGCCTGGGATGTCCCAGCAGGGCCTGTGGCCATGGCCCGGGCCTCTGGCAGGTAAGTGGGCTGGGGGTGGTGGTGGGGTCAGGGCCCAAGCCTTGCCTGGCACATGCCCTGTGCTGCGGCTGGTAGGGGCCTCCAGTGTGGGGCCCAGGCTGCCCGGGCCTGTCTGCCCCATGGGGCTCTGGGAGGGTGGCCAGTGGGGCTGCCAGGGGCTGGGCGGGCATGCATGGCACGGAGCCCGGATGGTTCCCTGCCCGGGCTCCAGTGGGATCTGGCTCCTCTTGGCTTATGGGTGTCTTTGAAGCCAGATACTTAATTGGGGCCTGTTGGCTTGCTGCCATTTTTCTCTTCAGGTCTGTGAGGGAGGGGTCACCCTGCACCCACCTTGGCTCCCCCCTCCTCCTCCAGGCCGTGGGAAAGGCCCACAGACTGCCCCCCAGGTGCTCCACGGCTGCACCCAACACCCCCTTTCCTGCCTAGAACCCAGCAGCGAGGAGAGAGCAGAGCCTTCGTTTGTGGCTTCACACTACCCACGGGTCTCTTGGCCTCTCTGAGCCTCAGTTTCCACCTCAGTGAAATGGGGGTATTGTTTCCCTGCCCACCTACCTCGCAGGGTGGTGAGAGGCTAACGAGGTGACACTGGGGAAGGGCCCGGGTGAGCTTAATGGGCCTGGACACACTCGGAGGGGGAGGAGATTTTCTGTCATCTCAGTTTACATCGAAGCTCTGTCACTCACCGGCACTGCCCTCCCTCCCCCAACACACACACACACACACACACACACACACACACACACACACACACACACACACACACACACACACACACACACTTTCTGGTGAGACTTGAGAACTTGCAGTAAATTTCTGGGCGAGGTGAAATACTGCCACCTTCATTGTGGTGATTTCCACACGAGGGCTCTTGGCTGAACTGCAGACATTCGAGCTGGGCGTGCTCTGTGGCTAAATGAGGTAATTTATTCATTTCAGCAAATGCTGAGGGTGTGCCGAGTGTGTGAGGGCGGGTAGGGAAGGCAGGGGGTGAGTCAGGTCGGGCCAGGCGGGAGGCATGCTCAGTGGGCTGAGGAGGCAAACAGACAGTGTCACCAGTGCACCCTGGGACTGGGGGGTCTGGGAAGGTTGTTGAGGGCGTGGGGCCTTCGATGCCTTAAGGCCGAGTCAGAGTCCCCTTGGCACGGAAGGCAGGGGGAGGACACTCCAGGGAGAGGAGCGGGTGGGCACAGAGGCTCAGTGATGGGAAAGGACACCCGGCATTATGGGGGAAGGGCAGTCCTTGACTGTGACTGGAGGAAAGTGATGGAGACACCACCAGAAAGTTCAGGTGCCAGCCCCAGAGGGTTGGAAGCCAAGGAGCTGGGATGCGGTGCCGGAGGCAGTGGGAGCCGTCCATGGCACTTGAGCAGGGGACTGACGTGGTCAGATCCCGATTTCAGAAAGAAAAGATGGGCTGAAGCAGGCCGGGTGTGAGGTGGACATAGTCATGGATGGTTCCAGGCCCTTGGGAGCCCTGTAGCCAAGAGTTGCTCTTTCTATGGATGGAGGACCAGGAAAGATGACCTGCCCTTGGGCCTCAGTTTCCTCATCTGACCCGTGGGGGCAGTGAGTACTAGGCTGTGGAGCCTGTGTTAGCACAATAGGTGTGAGCATTTGTTCTCCTGGGCCCCAGGCTCAGTGGGGAGCAATGGGAGGAAGAAGCCACTGCCCCAGATATTTTGGAGGGAGGGGACAGCAGAGATGGGCAGCGGTGCCGATTTCTTGCTGGGACTGAGGTGTTTACCGGTTGTGTGCTGGCCTTGGCACAGGGGCGGCTTTGTGTATTTGGAAGGAGGGAATCCTGCCTGGGCTGTCCCGGAGGCTCCTGGCAGCCCGTGAGGAGGGATCCCAGCTAAGGGGGTCCCTGTACTCATCACCTCTCCCTTTTCCTCCACAAACCTCATTTCCCCTCGGCTCATAGTTTCGGCGCCCCCGCTGGGTGTCAGGGCTGGACAGGGCCCTGGGCACCTGTGATGGCCAGATATGGCCCTGCCCTTGAAGGGCTCACCAGCGGAGCTAGAGATGTACAGACGAATAACTACCCCGCCCAGGGAATCGGTGCAGGGGTGCGGGCAGCACCAAGGGCCAGAAGAGGCCAGCACCCAGCCCTGGGCTCAAGAGAGGCTTCCTGGAGAAGGGGACGTTTGGGCATCTTGAGGGAAGAGTTGACCAGGCAGGAAGAGACACCATTCTAGGCAGAGGGCACAGCCGTGGCAAAGGCACCGAGCGGGGAGCAGGTGTGGTTTGGCTGGGCCAGGGCACAGGTGGGGAGCCTCTTACTGCCTCACCCTTCCAAGCACCTCTGATCCTCCTGGCGCCAGCAGGTTAATCTGTGGGTCAGTCTGTGTTTACTGAGTGGCTGCAGGGTCCCCCAGCTGGGAGACGGCCCTGGGAGTGGGTGAAATGCAGGCCCTGTGAGTCCAGAGGTCTGAGCTGAGGTGAGACCCCCACACTCGTGTACTTCTGGATGTCACATTTTCACAGGGTCAGCATTTGGGAGCTTCCTTGGGGCATCTCCTCCTCACCCCAGAAGCCTGCATGTCACTTTGCAGCCTGTGTTCTGTTTGTGCTCGGTGACCATTCTGGCATGCGGATGTGGCCTTGGGCACTCCCATCCCAGAACCTGCCCAGGTGCCTGGTAGTTGGATAAATGATAAAGCCTGAGCCCCTCTCTTTATGCGACCTCTTGTCTTCATGTTCTTGCTTGCATGGTTCTCTCAGCCTGGACACCCTTCCTCTCTCCTCTGCCTATAGACGCCTCTGGTGTGAGCTGAAGATTGTGTCAGGGGGGCTGGGAGGTGGGTTCTAGCCCAGGTTGGACCGTGATGGGGGTCTCATCCTGCCATTTCCAGCCATGCAGTCTCTCCCTCCCTCACTGGGTCGGTGCCTGGACGGGTAGGCGCTGGGTGGCCAGACCCCCCCTGCCCTCTGCCCTCCTTGTTGACTTGGCAACTCTCTCCTCTAGCTGCTGGTGTGGTACCCTCTGCAGCTTTCTAGAATTGTCACTTATTTGCTCATTGATTCAACAAGCATTCACTGGGGGCTTGTGCGGTGCCAGGCTCTACCCTGGGCTTGGATGTACAGAGGGAATAAGAGGGGTGCGGGCAGGAGCCCCCACTCTCACCCAGGGGAGGCAGGACACCCTGGGGGCAGGCCTGCTCCAGCCTGAGAAGTGCAGGCTGCCCGGCCTGGGAAACAGCTGGGCCAGGTGCAGGCGCCTGTCTGGCTGCCTGCCTGCCTGGCCGCCCGCCCGCCCACCCACCCCGGGAGGCATCGCTGCCTGGGATTTGCGCTCCTCCGAGGGCCTGCGTCGGGCCGTGGGGAAATCATTTTCTGACAACGGTCATCAATTTTGCTGAGAGCCCGTCGGCGCTCCAGCAGCCTGTCCCCGGCAGCGGCAGCTGGTCCGTGTCAAGCCCCTCCGTGTCCTGATGACAGAAACGATTCACATTAGGCGTCTGCCCCAGAGCACACATCCAGAAGAGATGGGTTCCGGCCAGCTTCACACGCGCGCCGAATCACCTCCAAGTCTGTCCTTAGGTCCTTGGGTTAGTGGAGATGTCTCCCCCCATGTTGGGGTGGCCCTGGGAGCCCTTGGTGGGACCAGTCCCCAGCAGGAGCCTGGGGCCCCTAGGAGTAGAGCACCCCTGCTGCTCCGTATCCGCCGTGTTGCAGACACTTCTAGGTACAGCTTTGAGCACAACAGACAGAGCCCCTGCTGTTGCCTGGGAGGGTGACATTTTAGCTGAGAGGTGAAGGCCAGGAAGGAGACTGCCATGCAAAGATCTTGGGGAAGAGCCTTTCAGGAAGAGGGAACAGCACGTGGAAAGGCCCTGAGGTGAGACTAAGCTTGCTGTGTTTACAGAACAGAATTCTGTTTAGGCTGCTGTGAATCTCAGGTGCCCAGGAATTACCCAGGGTTAGAGCCAGGGTTCTTTTCTTCTTTTTTAAACAAATTTATTTATTTATTTATTTATTTATTTATTTTATTTTTAGCTGCATTGGGTCTTTGTTGCTGTGTGCGAGCTTTCTCTAGTTGTGGTGAGTGGGGGGCTACTCTTCGTTGCAGTGTGTGGGCTTCTCATTGCTGTGGCTTCTCTTGTTGTGGAGCTCGGGTTCTAGGTGCATGGGCTTCAGTAGTTGTGGCACGTGGGCTCAATAGTTGTGGCTCGAGGGCTCTAGAGCACAGGCTTAGTAGTTGTGGTGCACGGGCTTAGTTGCTTCGCAGCATGTGGGATCTTCCCGGACCAGGGATCAAACCCGTGTCCCCTGCATTGGCAGGCAGATTCTTAACCACTGCGCCCCCAGGGAAGAAGCCCAGAGCCAAGGTGCTAACTGAGCCCTGGAGGTGTCCCGAGGCAGCAAGAAGAATTTTGGCAGGTGATTGAGGAAACCCCTGGAGGAGGTGGTGTTGAGCTGAGCCATGAAGGGCGGCAGGAGTTTGCCCAGTGGAGTTGGATTCGAGGACGGGCCTTCCAGGAGGCGGGAGCACCATGAGTGAGGCCTAGACAGTGGGAAGGACAGTGCCTGCTGGGCAGGGCTCTGTTTGCAGCTGTGCGCTCCTCTCCGACGTGAGGAGAGAATGCTACATGGAACTGGGTGATGGCAGGCCACCTCGGGCTCGCAGAAGCCTTTGGTAAGCTCACCTGGTCGACCACACACCATCGGCCCCAAGGGGCTCAGCAGCATTGGGGCTGAAGTCCAGCCAGGGAGTCCGCCCACATTCCAGCAGCCACCTCCACCCATCACAGGCCTACCAAGTGCCAGGCACTGAAGATGCGCTGGACACCGCCCACAGGTGGGCATTGTCACCTGCACTCCAGGTGGGGAAGCTGAGGCCCAGAGAAGCTCAGAGGCTTGTCCAGGAGCCACATGTGCTGGCGTGAGCCAGGAAGGGGAGCCTGACCTGGGAAGTTTTCAAGCACCTGGTTTTCCTGAACATTCCTGGACAGGGACTGATGACCCACCCCTGACACCTGTCCCCAAATCCAGCTGTCCTCTGGGCACCTTTCCCCTGAGCTATGTGGACGTGTGCTCGGAGGCCTGGGCGTTGGGATGTGGGGCAGGGGCATGGGGAGGTTGGAGGCCGGGAGCTGGGCACCCCATGCCCTCACCTGCTGCTCAGACACGGGGAGGGCAAGGAGACACTCTATGTGCTTACCGGGATCTGCGACCTCCTGGCTTCTCATGGCCGGGGTGACCATTTACATGTTGCGGATGAAGAGCCCGAGGCTGAGAGCAGGAACGGGAGGAGAGGGGCTTCACAGTAACGATGGCTGAGCCAGGGCAGCCATGGAGTCTGCCCCCGTGGGGTACAGTGGGGGATGGTAATAGGGATGGTGGTGGCCATGAACATGTGCCGTCATTCTTGGGCTTTGGTCTTGACACTTGTTCTGCCAGGGCAAGGAGAGAGGATTCCAGAATTGAAGGTCTGCCAACCCCTGGTTCCCTACACCCACCTTTATAGCTCCCTTCATGGTTTCTTCTAAGGCCTGGGGCCCCACCTGGCCAGCAGGAAACAGCCAGGGGTAGAGACCTTGACTCTTTAAGCCCAGTCACTTGCTCACTCATTCATTCTCAATGGGCACCTCCTACGCATCTGAGAGTCTCTGTTTTCTCTATGGCCCCGTCCCTGGTATAGTACCAGCCATAGAGTGCATACCCTGTAAAATACTGCCCATCTCTACAAGTGATTTCAAAATCATAGGAAAGTCTTTCCCTAACCTTCAATGTCTTCCTCTCATGTCTGTACCAGTTGGCAGAAATTTTTACCATTAATGATTCTTTCCTTTGGCATAACTATTGCCCTGTCCAAGTTCCTCTTCTAAAAATGCAAACTCTTAGAATCTCAGTATGCTCTTCAGGGAGGAGACCCTTTCTACTCCCAGTTTCTGGGTAACCCATGTGGCCAGGAGACTAACACTGCCTTGAATGTACAGGGCTGTGGCTCAGGGGGTTACAAGAGAAACAAGGAAAAGAGGCAGAAGTCAGGAGGACAAATGGCAGGTGCCTGGGGTTACATCTTCTTGCCCTTACCTGACACCACAGCCCTGGGCTGAAGGTGTTTTTGTTCCTGTTTTGCAGGGGAGGAGGCCGAGGCCCCCTGTGGGCCCCTCAGCTGGACTCGGGTCTTTGTGGCTCCCCTCCATGCTCTTTACAAGTGCACCTCCATCCTGCCCAAGATGTGGCTGTGGGGCACTGGCAGGGCACCACGGGCAGCTCCTCTAGGCTCGGAGCTGCCTAAGGAGGGCCCAGTCCTCGTAGCCTTTTGAAAGGCAGACACTCCAGAATCCGATTTGAGCCTTGCAACCACCCTCTGAGGCAGAAATGCTCCCATTTCTCTGATGAGGAAATAGGCACGGAGAGGCCAGGGGCCTCACGCATGGCCTTCCAGCGAGGGGGTGTGAGAGCCAGAGCACCCATTCTTCCAAAACACCACCCAGTGCCTCCCCCGACGCCCTGCATGGTGGGGGAGGGTCTCAGGGCTGGTCTTGGTGCTGGGAGATGAAACACTCAGACAGCCCCCTTCTGTCTCCCTGACCACAAGTCCAGTTGCTGGCCCTGCGGGGCTTCCGGCTTGGCGCTGGCTGCGGGTGGGGGAGCCGGCGTGCAGGTTCTGGGGCAGCAGCGAGCCCGCCCACCTCCTCCTCGGCTCCCACACTTCCCGCACTCATGTGTCCACCTTCCCGAGGGGAACGGTCCATGGACACCGCTCTGGCTGGCCCTTGGTCAGCTGTGCAGCTGCTAATTGGTCCACCCTCCAGGCTGTATTTTCTCAAATATTGATGAGCCACTGTCAACCAAGATGTAGCCAGAAGCTGAGCTAAACTCAAGACAGATCGGGTCTCCACCTCATCAATCTGCCCGTGGCCACTCTGCTGGGGAGGAGAGGGCGGGCATGTGGGCCGGGCTGTGGGGGGTTCTGGGCTCTCGGTGTGGTCTTCTTAAACCACAAATCTACCTGTTGGGGCTGATTCATTGCTCCCTGTCCAGGAATTTGCAGGGTGGCCAGGACCTGGCAATCTTCCATTCTCAGGCCTGGCTGCCCATTGCCTGAGAGGTGAAATCCAAACTGCTCACCTCAGCCCCCAGGCCCTGCCCCTCCACACTCCATTGTCACCCAGTTCCCCATCGTCATGTTCCAGCTACACAGGCCACCAGCCACTTCCTCCCACAGGCCACACTCCTTCCCCTCCAGGGCCTTGCCTGTGCTGTTCACTCTGCCTAGAATGTTCTCTTCATGCTCTGTCCCCTCCTCTCTGCTAACGCCCTGTTGTTAAGGTCCGGCTGGAGCACCACTTCCTCAGAGCTCCCACCCACACCAGGCTGGATCCTGCTACTGTCAGTGGTCTCATGGCACCACTTACCTCTCCAGCTGAACCCTCCACACAGCTGGAATCAATGAATTATTTATGAGAAGCTCTGCTACTCTCTTGTCTTCCCCCACTGGAACATCAGCTCTGTGACCCCAGGACCACATTTGTCTTGTTTTCCAGTGTATCCCCAGTACCTGGTATGTAGTAGGCCCTCAGCAAATGTTTGATGAATGAATATCAGGTGACTGCCATTGCCCTAATTAAAAAATTTGTTTCCCACTGCCACTAGGATGAGGTCCACACTCCTCAGTGTGGCATTTGAGGCATCTCGGGTCCAACTGAAACAGTTCTCTCTGCCTGGAGTTTTCTCCTTGTCTGTGCCCTTCTTGGCAGACTCCTATGCATTCTTCAAAACCTCAAAAGGTAGTACTTTTTCTATGAAGCCTTCCTGGCTGCTCCAGGCAGAGTTGGTTGTTGTGCCTTTTGATTACAGCAAAGGCTGGGCATCAGGTCCTACGCAGCGCACTGGGGAGACAGGGCTGGGAGGGATGGAGATTAGGATCAGTGAGGAGTTAGCCCTATGGACCGCAACCTCAGAGCACCCGGATGGTGATGGTGGTGATAAGAGCCAGGCACTGTTCCAAGCAATTGTCTTATGTTTTTCTTATTTCCTCTTCATCACCACACTGTGAGGCGCCAGTATTACCCCATTTTACAGATGAGGACAAGGCTCAGAGAGGTGACGGAACTTGCAGCTAATTCGTGAAAAGTTGGACTTGACCTCAAAGCTGCATTCCTTGTCACTTGCTGCTGTGCTTCCACTGAGGGGAGAGTGAAGGGCTGTAAGAATGTAGAGGAGCCTTCTCCTCCCATGTCTGTGGGCCAGGGATGGGGTCACACAGAAGATTTCACAGAAGAAAACTGTCTAAGGTGAGACTAGAAGGAAGAACAGGCATTTTTCCCGGCAAAGAGGGTACCAGAGGGCACTGCTGGCACTGGGAGCTGTGTGGGCAAGGGTATGGGGTCGGGGGCTAGGGTTAGGGGTGTGCAGGAGGCGTAGGGGTGGGAACTCCTGAATGTGGGGAGGCTTGGTAGCCTGGGGGCCGCAGGGGCAGGGAGAAGGGGAATGATAAGGAAGGAGGCTGGGGAAGTGGGCTGGCCAGGGCGGGAGGCCCAGGACAGGGGTGCTTGCAGAGGGCCTGGGTGATGGATCGGAGCTCCTGGTATGTGGTCTGTTGCTGTGGTCCTGGCATGTGGCCACTGTGGGCTCTGGTTTCTGGCAGCTTCCAGGCTCCACAGTCCTTTATTTCTGCGCGTTCAGTCTCCACCCTGTTCCCTCCAGGCTGACAGGGGGCCCTGGGGATAGTTTGCTGTCTGTACATCCTTGGGGGAGAACAGGAGAAGGAGCCCAGTGACTGTCGCGCAGCATTTTCTGGGTCCCTCTTTACCTGTCCTCTCATTTGCATAATGGGCGTGTACTATCTGCTCCCCCCAGCCCAGCCTTGGGCCACCTCTCTGAGGCCCAAGGTCCGTGCTTCTGACATGGCTCCCACGCCAGTAGCCTGGGCCAGCTGGCCTCTCTGGTGTGTCCCGTCAGTCCTCTACACCAGGCTGTGGGCACCCGCGTCCACCCTGGGTACATGGTGGGCAGTCCCAGCCCATTTCATCCTCACCTCGGCCCAGCAAGGCAGGTGTTACCACCCCATTTTCACCGAGCTGGAAACTGAGGCTCAGAGAGGTTAAATAACAGTGTGTGATCACCCAGCCAGTGAGGTGGAGCCAGGATTTGGACGTAGGTCTAACTGGCTTCATGGTCCGGCTGCTTCGCCAGCAGCCCTGCCCAGGGGAGCCCTCTCCCAGCCCCGCCTCATATCTGCTCCCCCAAATCCAACCATCCTTCAAGGCCCTGTGTGGAAGGACCAGACTCAGTTCTGGCCTGTGGCTGAGGTTCAGGGTTCTTCCCTCCGTTCTCTCCATTCATTCCCGGACGCTGTGTCCCCGCCTTCCACCTCAGGCACCCTTCTGGGCACTGGGGATCCTACACAGAGGTCAAAGCCCAGACGCTGTGGTTAGCTTTCATGGCTTCGCCCTTACCTTCGCTTTGGGACCTCCAATAAATCCTCCTTCTGAACCTGTTTCTTCATCTGTGAAATTGGGGTGACATCAGCGCCCACCCCTGGGTTATTGGTCGGATTGAGTCTCTGTGTGTAAAGTGCTAAGAACAGTACCTGGCACAGAGCAGGCCCTCTGTCCATGTTACATGTTGCTATCTCCAATCCCAGTTTTCATGAGCCCCCTCCTCCAGGAAGCATCCCTAGATCCTCCAGGTTGGTGAGCATCTCCCTCCTTTGAGCTCTGGCTCACTCACTTCATGTCCCAGTGGTGAGGTCTGAGGGTCAGGTGGGTCCCCTGCCTGACCGTAGGCACCTTGGGGGCTGGGGCTGCCCGCACCGTAGCCCCCTCACCCCACCCCAGCTACCAGACCAGGGCTCTGCACATAATAGACACTTAATACATGTTTATGGAATTGAATTAACGATAAAATGAGATAATGGCCTGGAAGGAGCTTGAGCTGTTAGGAGGGAATACACAGCGTAAAAACTAGGCATATTTTTTTAAGCAGATTCATCTGGTCTTAACTCATTCTAATAGCCTGCGCCCCTATTGGCCAAGGCCATTATAATAATATACGGCCAGGGCCGTGGAGCCGGGAGAGAGCAGTGCCTCAAAGTTTGCCTTCCGAAGGATATCACAGCAGGCTGCCTCCCAGCTCTGGGAGCTGGAGCCCAGGGAGGCTGAGGGACTTGCCTGGAGGCACACAGTTGAGGAGGGGAGAATGAGAGGAGACTGAGGCTCAGAGAGGTCTTGAGGCTTACTCTAAGATGCACATCCAAAGAGGATGAGCTGGCACAGGAGGCCAGGTGTTCCTCTGGGGTAGTTGCATTCTATTGTGTTTGATGCTTAGTGCCGGGACTGGAGCTACCAGATGCTCATCCCAGGGGGCTCTTCACCCCTGTGAACCATCATCCTTACAATTAGGATGTCAAGTTTAGTGCTTCCTTATGTATAAACCCGAGAGGAGGAGAGATGAAGCTGGTATCAGTCATTCACACCTTAGTCTGAATTCATATCCTGATGAGGGCTGAGATCTGAGGGGGATCTGTGGGCTGTTGGAAGGGAGAAATGGTCTGACTCAGGTTAGGTGGGGCAGTGGGACCCAGAGCAGTGGCTCTGAAGTCACCCTTCTGAGCTGTCCACTGCCTTAGGTCTGGATACAGGAGGCAGGCCAGGATCAGAGAAGTTGGCTTGATTACGGAAGGAGAAGCTTGGGGTGGTGACCAGGCAGGGAGTGAGGATGGCCATGATTTGACAATTCTGTGGCACTGGTCAGATGCAAGTCGTAGCTACTGTGGTGGGTGTCCTGTCCAACCGTCCTCCCTCAGCTCATCTCAGGAGCTGCCCTCTGCTGTCAACAGAGTCCCACTGTTGCCACCAAATGGCTTGGGTTGGCACCCAGTCCTGCCTGTCCCTTATCCTCAGCCTTGGACAAGTGTTGCTCTCTAAGCCTCCATTTCCTGGTCTGTGAAATGGCCACAATGGCTTCATCCCAGTGGCGTTGTGGACTCAGTAGGTGGAGGCACCTAGTACAGCCCAAGGTGTGGGTGAAGCCCTGTCAGTGCCATTTCCCTAATTCTCCCACTAGCCTACGAGGACCCCAGCGCCTGGGGGTGGGGGGATGGGGGGGGTACTTTTAATGCATGGGGCTCCACGGGTCACAAAAGAGGCTCACTGACTGCCTGTTGATTAAGGGGGCAAGGAAGTTTCTCTCAGCTGGAGGTTTCCCCAGTTTGGAGGTTCCCAGGAGGGACTGTATAAGCCTGGGGTCCCCTCCAGATCCCCCCCGCCGTTGCTTCCCACCTGCCTCCTAGCTGGCAGACAAGGTCCTCAGCTGCCGGCCCAGCCTGGCAGGGCGGCTGCCGCTTTAATCAGCCATCGCACCACTTTCCTTGGAAGGAGAAATTGCAGGTGGCAACTCGTAATTTCCCAGGCTTCTCCCTTTCATTAATTTCTCCCTGCAAAATGGAGGCTTTCTGCTGAGCCGGGGAATTGGCAGCCGTGCGCAGCATCTCCTGGCCGGCCGCGCTGTCTGCTCAGGGCGGGGGGTGGCTGTGGGGGCTGCAGCCGCCACCGTGCTCACACTGTTTGCCGTGCCCCCTCTCAGAGGCCAGAGGTTTGCTCCGTGTTCAGATTGGCTTGCCGAGCCCCACTAGGTCTGGGACATTGCTTGGTTCGCCCTACACTTGCTGCTCCATCACCAGTGGGGAAGGGAGGTGGGGGCGGGGACCTGCCAGGGTCAGCCTTCTGTGGACCGTGAGGGGACAGAGGTCCCTGAGCGCCCAGGGGCACCCCTGCTCCTGCGTTTGGTTCCTGAAGGGATGAGTGTGGGGCGGCCAGGGCCTCGAGCATCCCTCCTGAGAGGCTTTTCCTGCCTGCCAGCATTTGAGTGCCTCTGAGGGGCAGGCCCCACGTGGGGATGGATGTGGGGAGGTAGATGAAGGGCAGGCACCATCTGGTCCTCAGAGAGCTCCCCACCATAGGGAGGCAGACGACACACCAGCGATGACACCTGGTCAAGGGTCACTGTCAGACCAAAGGGATGGAGTCTAGAGAATGGGGAGGCCAGGGTCTGGAAAGATGGATGGTAGGGGGGACGGGACAGAGATTCCCCAGTTCTGGAATAGCATAGGCTGAGGAACTGGACTTCATCCATCCATTCAGCCCATAGATGTCAGTCCAACAGCTGCTGGGGAAATAATGACGTGGACTGAAGGGCAAGCCAGGTGTCCATCCCAGGCAAGGCGTTTGGTCTCCCCTGGGAGCTGGGAGAGGCTTGGTCTGATGCACAGTATAGAGAGACTGATGGGGCGGCCAGTGGAGAGTGTCTGGGAGGGGGACATAGGAAGACCAGGAAGAATGCTGTGGGTTGAGGGGATGGGGTGCCCCAGGTAGATGACAGTGCCATTTCTTGAGAAGGAGGCAGGAGATACAGGAGGAGGGAGGAGGGGTGTGGTCCTCATCAAGAGGAAGGGGTCAGCCACTACCTAGTATGAATTAGGCAATTGGCCCAGCTCATTAACTAAATCTCACCCACAGCCTTAGGGTCCAGGAGACAGCGCTGGAGGAGCGGGACTGACATTTCCTCCAGCTGTGTTTTAGGACCCAGAGGGTGTACAGTAAATGTCCTGCTCTCCCTTCCCACTGGGTGACCGGGAGAGGGTTTTATTGTGTGCCCAGAGTTCCCCAGGGGCTGTGCATCTTCTGTAGGTCTCTGAGCTTACTTCCTTGGTTTGGAAAGGGCACAAGCATGGAGACAGAGCCTAGGGCGTGGGACTGCTGGTAGAAGCGAGGACCAGGTAAGCTGGAGACTCTGGGGACTCAGTCTGGAAGAGGGTCCAGTGCCTGCCCCCACTGTATAGGATGTGGCTGTCAGCTTCCCCGGGGAGACTGACACCTGGTTCATGTCCCACCGAGACCACCCTGAAGTGAGGGTGTGGTCCCCAATGGAGACCATGTGCCTCAGTTTGGAGGAGTGGACACTGAGCCGCCCCAGCCTGCAGCTGCTCGCCCCCCACGGGGCAAGTCATCCAAGTCCTGTGCCTCAGTTTCCCCAGTTATGAAAGGAGATGCTTCTGTCCACCTCACAGCATTGCTATGAGACTGAAACGTTCATCCGAGTACCTACCTGGTGCAGGCCTGGCCCGCAGCCGGCCCGAGCTGTGATGTGCTGATTACAATAGATACAGACTGATCTGTAGCCATCGCTCTCCCCCAGGGCTTGCCGTGGGGCCAGGGAGGATCTCAGAGGGCATCGTGGATGTAAAGGCAACAGGCTTTGTGAGCCAAGGGGACGGTGAGAAGGGAAGGCTCAGGGGAGCAGTGTGGGGCAGTGCTGTCTAGGTAGGCAACCAGGACCCAGGATGAGATGTGACCCCAACCCCTGCTGTCCCCAAGTCCAGGGCTCTCTCCCTGCTGAGCTCCTGAGCCAGTCACCCCAGCACCCACCTGGAAGCCTGGTCCCACGTGCACCTGCCCAGCCTCCCCACTTTCTGGAGTCACCACTGCGTTGGGCTCTACCTACCTCTCCCCCGGTCTGTTCTGGTTACGGAATTTCTGGGCGGGAATCTGGCACGGCTTTGATCTTTTCCAAGGGAGGGAGGAATGGGCAGCTGAGGCCGGCGGGAGCTGACTGTATATTTTCTCCCGTAATGGGGTATTAAGTAGACAACCCAGATGGGGATCTCGGGCAGGAGGGGGTGGGTGCAGCCTGCTTTGTATCAGCCTGAAATATGGCCCCATCTCTGCCAAACCTCAAAGGACACTACCTTGGGGCTGGCTGGGAACCAGCTTTGATGTTCTAGCGGCAGGGGGCTGGGCAGATCTTCCCTGGCACGGGGGCGGGGGGGGGGGGCTGGGGCCTTGGTCCTAGCTGGACTAGAATGTGGCTCCTGAGGGAGAGGGGCCCCCTCCTCACTTTCTTCTCCCTTCCTTCCCACCCCCTCTGCTTCCCTTTTCCTTCCCCCCTTCTCCCTCACCCCTTTTCCCTTCTCTTTCCTCTCCCTCCCCCTTTCCTTTCCCTCCCCTTCCTCGTCCTCCCTTTGGTCAGAGCCAGTACAGACTGTGCACACCTCCCATCCACAGGCCAACTCCTGGCCTCCATGAGGGTCCCCTAAGTGAATGTGCAGAAAGGGCACAGGCCACGGGGACCAGCCAGGGTGCGCGTCCTGCTTCCTCCCTCACCAGGAGGCCGTTAGAGGGGAGAAGGTGGTTAAAGGTGTGGACTGGGGCCAGACAGCCTCTTATCAGGCAAGTTACCAAAATTCTCTGTGCATCCAGGTCCTGGTCTGGAAAACGGGGACACAGTAATAGCTGCCTAAGGGGTTGTGGTGAAAGTGACACGAGTAAAAATACAAGGTGCCTGGGTCTCTGCCGTGTGTTTGCTGTAAGTCACGGTTTCCCTATGACTGAGGGGAGGGGCTGGACCTCTCTGAGCCTCAGTTTCCTCCTCTGTACAATGGTGTGAATAACACACTCCCCACCCACCCCCTCATAGGATGGGGTGGTGAGGATGAAAAGGACCATGTGTTAGAGAACTAGCACATGGCAGTTTCCGAACCCCAGTGTTTCAGCACCTCCTGCTGTGTGCAGGGCTGGAGGCTGGGGTTGAGTCAGGCGGGGCCCCAGCCCTGGAGGAGCACCCAGTGAAGAAGTCATCCCAGAGCTGCCTGGCAGGAGGGGGCTATGTGCTCTGCAGGTTGAGGATGGTGGGGAGGTGCCCTGGGAGAGCCTGTCTGGGCCAGGGCCACCAGTAGTGCCAGTTTCTTTCCTTTTTCCTTTCCTTCTTTTTCCCACCTTCACCCCCGAAGTGAGACATCCAGGAATCCCACTAATGACAGACCAGGGAACAGAGGGCTGGCGCCTGGCTCTGCCTCTCATTGACTGGTGACCTTGGTAAAGCATCCTCTCCTCGCCTTGGTTTCTTCATCTGTAAAAGGGGGGTTGTTGGGGGCTGGCTGGTGGGGTGCGGGCTCCTTGAGGATAGAGATTGGTCTCCTGAGCTCCACCTGCCCCAGGGCTGGGCACATGCTGGATGAATGGATATACCAGTGAGGAAGACAGGATGCCCAGGTGGTTTCCCCTCCACCCTCTCGGCCCCCACCCTCCGCTGTCCGTGGATTGCCCAGGACTGAAGAGAAACCCACCCACTCTCTGGACACTCTCCCCAAAGATCTTAGGCTTTGTCCTAGAGCAGCCCCTCTGCTGGGGTCCATCTGCTCTGTCCTTGTCCCTTCCAGAGGCCCTGACTGTGGGCTCTGCCAGCCTCAATGCCTGTCCTGACTCTGCTGTGGGAGCCCTGCCTCAGTTTCCCCATTTGGAGAACAGGGCTCATAACACCTTGTAGTGCTGTTATTGGTGGCATCGAGGGGTACCCTCCAACTCCCCCAGGCCTGGCCCCTTTCCCCACTGTCCCCTTAGCTGCCGCTCTGATGCTGGCTCCAGGGCTAGGGGTCGGGGTCATTGCCATGCTAGGTCCATTGTAGGGGTTCTCTCGAGCCCCCCAGGAGCTCCTCTCCAGAGGCTCAGCTTGAGGGACTCGCCGGAGGTCATCCAGCTGTCTGGGCTGGACTTCGGGCCTGTCTGTCTGAGACTTGCTCACACCGGCCCTTGTGGCTGCCCAGCTCTGTCTGCTAGAAAGTTTCTTAACTGGAAATGAAGTCTGTCCGCAGGAACAGCTGCCCATCTGCTCGGGTTCTGCAGATAGAAAGGGGGTCCTCCCTCCAACCCGAGGTCGCCCCACCCTGTAAGCATCAAGGGTGTCTTGTTCCCTCCCTCCCTGCCCCCATTGCCCTTCGGATAAAGTCAGGAAGCTCTGGCACCTCGGCCTGGCTCCTGCCCACACCTCGGCCTGCTGAGCCACTTTTACTGCTGATACTTAGAAAAGCCCTGCTTCGTCTCACCTCTGGGCCTGTGCACCTGCCGCTCCCTCAGCCCTCCCCTTGCATGTGGGCTTCTACTCGGAGGGACAAGACCAGCTCAGTCCAAGTCACCTGTCTGCCCAGTCCAGGCCCCATCACAGCCCACTCAGCCTGCAGCGGTGTCTGTGGTGTTCACACGGCCTCCCTCTCCTCTGTCTGCCTGGGGCCAGGCACGGAGTCAGTGCGCCGTGAGTACTTGTGGAAGGAACAGATGGAGGAGCGAAGGACTTCCCAGCTCCTGAGACCCCACAGCGAAGATCCCTGCTGCTCGGACACCTCCAGGGGCCCCCAGTGTCCTCAAGAGAGACTGTCCAAGCTTCTGAGTCCGGTTTTCGAGGCTCCCACATCCACCTCCCACCCAGCCTTACCTCTAGCCACTAGTGACTCTTTACGCTCACACCCCCCCCCCCACTCTCCCCCCACCACATTCTGCCTAGAATTCTCTGTCCCCTGCCTTTGGGGAGACCCCCCTCACCCCAGTCACCACTCCACAGAGGTAGCCGCTGTCTCCTTGGAAGCCCAGCCTCTCTGTCTGAACCATAGTCCCCCGTCCTGGCCTTATCTGTGGGGCGGGAGTGGACAGCGGAGTGAATGAATAACAGTGCAGCTGAGCCTGGGGCCTCAGGGAGTGAAGGACTTCACTGGATGGCTCAGGATGAATGTGAGAAGCGGGCAGGGAGAGCAGGCTGAGGGGCAGGTCTGGGGGAGACGCGTGGTGGGTGCACTGGCCCCCGGCTGGACGTGGGGGGGGGTTCTGACACCATCCCCTGCCAACTCTTTCCCCATCAGCCACAGCCCTGCCCGCCCCTTGGGCTCTGGGACCCTCAGGCTGGCCTGTCTGCCCGACCTGGAGGTTCCAGCCTGACCTTGAGCCCCTTCCTCTCTCTGGGCATCAGTGTCCTCAGCTGTGATACAAGTGGTTTGGAACCCAGCAGACTAGGGTCCTGGACCCAGGTCGGCACGTGCTCTGTTTAGCCCACGTGGTGTTCATTCTTTCTCTCTCCCTCTTTCTCTCCCCAATATTAAAGAGAGGAAGCCTCCACGTAAAAGTCCAGATTTCCGGCTTCCCTGGATAACTGGGCTGGCCCTGCCACAAGCCTCCCAGCAGCCGGCTCAGAGTCCCTGGGTGGTCCTGGCTCTTGGCCACCTGCCCAGCGGCTGACCAGAGGCCCCTCCTGCCCTGACACTCTTCTTGGAGGGAAAGGTTTCAAAACCTGCCTTGAGACAAAGCTCTCTGACGGCACCCCCCCCCCCCCCCCCAATATTCCAGGCAATCTGCCTCGTTTTAAAATTCCTTCAGCAGCCCCGGGCCCAGCGGCTTCTCCCAGCGAAGGAACGAGAGGAACGAGGCCGCGCACGTGACTGAGCTCTGCGGCGGGGAAGGCTTTGATGTTGCGGGATTTCAGACGCCCCTCCCCCTCCCCAATGCTCGCCTCCTCCAGCTCCTCTCCCCTTCCCCTCCCTCCCCTCCATTCTCTCCTCCCTCCCCCTGCGCTCTCCCCCTCCCCCTCCACTTTTCCCTCCTACCCCTTCTCTCTTCCCCCCTCCTCCCTCCTCCCCTACTTCCTCCTTCCCCCTTTCTCCCCTCCCCCTCCTCCCTCCTCCTCCTCCCTCCTCCTCCCTCCTCCCCCTTCCCCTCCACTTCCTCTTGCAGTTCTCTCTTCCCCCCTCCTCCTCCTCCTCCTCCAGGTGCCTGCTAATTGCTTTCCATTCCTGACATTACAGGCTTGGCCAGGTCACCCCGGAAGGCTGAAGTTTTGGGGAGGGGGCTGCCCTGCGGCGGGGGGTGGGGGGGTGCAGAGGGGTTGTCCGAGTTGCTGGCTGGGGAGAGAGACAAGAATCCCTGACCAATGGGGGTTGTGTCCGCTGTGGAGGAGTGACCCCCACCGCCAGCATCTTTTATTCATGAGGTCTCGAGGCCAAGGCTGTCCAGTTGAGGGCCGCAGCTTTTTTGTCCTGGGGGGAATCTGGGGCCTGGGGTGTTGGAGGCCCACTGGCAGGAGGGAGGGGGGAGGGGAGAGAGTGGACTGGGAGGAAGCGATTTGGGGGGAAGTAAGACAAGGAAGGTAGGAGAGGGCAGTGCAGAGGGCAGAGGGGGCGGAGGTCAGAGGCGGGAATGAGAGGCAGTCGGGAGGCTGTGAACACCCAGGGGAGGCTGGAGGGAGGGGAAGAGAGGGGCTGGGAAGGACCCCTCCGTCACCTCCTTCCTGCTCTCTCCTGCCCAGTGAGTGTTCTCTGGGGTCCCCAGTTGATTGCCCTGGGGGGCCCGTGCCATCTGCCCACCACCCCTTCCTCTCTCCCAAGCCTTCCAGAGGCTGACTCCCCGGGACCCATGTCCAGATTTGTCTGGTGGCCTCATAGAGCCTTCATTTCCTCCCACCCACAGAGGGCAGGGGCGCCTGCGATTCCATCCCCACCCCAACCTGGGTTATTTACTGCCCAGTGCACTGGTCCACAGTCACTGAGGCTGAGAACATGTGGGCGGGGGCCTCCTCTGGGCTGGCTGGCAACAGGGATGGAGTCCAGGGTGCTGGGCTGGCTGGTTCTAGACGGGCTTGAGGAGGGCGATTTGTGCCGTGGGGGAGGGACATCCACCAGCCGGCCCCCAGGCTTTGGCCTGTCCCTGCTCTACTTTCTGTGGTTAAATTTGTCCTCCTGGCAGGCGTGTCCATGAAAGGCAAGTGCAGAGACTAAGCAATTAGGGCAAAACCTGTAATTGTGCTAGCGGGCCGGTAGGCCTACTGTGTGCCCAGCGCATCCCAGGAGCGGTGAGGGGGTCGTCTGTCCTGCTCCACCACCGCACAGATGAGGAGCCCAGTCTCAGAGAGGTGCCAAGACTCGCACAGTCACACAGCCGAGACGGAGCCCAGACCCTCCTCTGCCCCCCACCCCCACCCCGGATCAGGGTGCCTTCTGCTGCCCGGGTGTCTGGGAGGAGGGCACAGGGCAGGCTTCTGTGATGGCCCTGGGACTTTGGCCGTTTCCCGCCAGCGCTCCCATTGTGGATTCACCAGAAGTGCTCCTGGCATCTGCCTGGTTTCCCTCCCTAAAGCCTCAGTCAGTGATGCTGGGGCTGGCTCCTGACGCTGGGTGCCCAGTGGGCACCCCCAGCCACAGTCAGCCTGTCGGGGTGACTGTCCATGTGCCATCCTTACCTACCCTCTCTCAGAGGACCTCTGCCCACCCAGGGTGTCGTCCTTTGCAGCCCTTCCTCTGCTCCCCTCAGCACCGCGGAGGAATTGCTCTGGGGGCTGGGCAGTGGCTCTGAGCCGGAAGGCTTAGTCCTCCCTGGGTTAGGGCATCTGGTGATAGCTGTGCCAGGTTTGCACCCTGATCAGCTGTGTGGCCTCAGATAAGGCACTGTCCCTCTCTGGGCATGTGGGAAATGGGGACGATGGCAATATCATCTCTCCTATGGGCTTGTTCTGAACTGAATGAGAGAGATGGTTAAAAAAAAAAAGAAAGTCCCCAGCACTTTGTACAAATGTGAGCAGCTGGGCTGAGTGGTTGCCTTTGCACCCTCAGTGCCTTGCCCTGAGCCTGGCACATACTCACCAGTGACTGCTCTGTGCCCTTTCTGTGAGACTTTGAACCAGGAATGGGGGGCCTTGCTTGACAGTCCCCAGCTGCTGGGGGAACAGAGCGTCTGGGCGGAGAGACCAGGGGGATCACACAAGAGATGTGTCTGCACACGTTTGTGTAAATCCGTTGGCCCATTATTCTCTGGCCAGTCTTTCCCGAGTTTACCTTCTCGGGGTGGGGAGAGGCAGTTACAAAGGGGCAGCTCCTGAGGCTGATCTTCAAGGCCCTGGCTTGGTGGGCTTTCACGGTTGGCCCTGGGAACTGCCCCCCCCCAGCGCCCACTCCCTCTAGCCCAGTCGTGGCCATGGAGGGTGCTCAGGAGGCTGGCAGGGGGAGGTGGGGGCAGGCTGGTGGAGGCTCCGATGGGATGGGCTTTCCCATCCTGGGGCTCCCTTCTCCTCATCCTGCAGCTTGGTGAATATGACCAACCCCAACCATGTTTAGGGAGCATGACCTCTGCCCAGGCCTGATTTTCTAACTTCAGCCCCTGGTCAGCTGTACAGGGTGGTCCTCTCTGGTGGTGCCCATTTCACAGATGGGTGGCTTCCTTGCAAAAGGCCACCCAGCTGGACTGTCCAGTGTGGGCACCTAGACCTGCCTGAACCAGTGGAGTGGAGGGGTTGGGGCACAGGTTTTGGAGCCTGAGTTCAAATTCTGAAGTCTTCCCCAGCTTGCTATGCGGTTCTGGGTGAGTTGCTGCACCTCTCTGAGCTCAGCTGCCACGTCTGTAGAGAGGGGATAATAATAGCATCTCCCTTTGGGAGGAGTCAGTGCAGTCACACATAAAACACCTGGCACGGAGTAAGTGCTTGCTAAATGTCAGCTGTGGTTGTTGCTGTTTTTATTATTATTTGACTTGAAAATTCCCTCCGCTCCATGTGCTACTTCCACAGTAGTGAAAAGCTGAGCTGAGTAAATGGGAACGAGTCCTCCTGGGTCCCCATCCGGCGACATTACGTCCCCAAGCCCTGCTTGGGGCTGGCAGCCACAGAGTCCCCTTGTAGTTGTGGCGGTGAGGAGCTTGGCCCTGTCCCGGTAGCCTGGCCAGGGCCCCGTTCAGGGGCGGGGGTCTCTGCCCTGCCTGGCCTGCTTCCTGGCTGACAGCTCGGGTATCGTGAGCTGGCTGCCAGCCAAGCTGCCTCCTCTCCCGGCTGGCTGGCATCCCGGGCCCAATGCCAGGGGGCCGGCTGGTGGGCAGCAGCTCGAACGCCGCAGGGCTGTGATCCCAGCCAGGAGGCTCCAGGCAGGGCTGGGCGTTGGGGCCTCCAGCCGCCGCACGCAGCCCTCGGGAGCTGGAGACAGCTGCGCCGGCTATCAGCACCGCTCCCCAGGTTGGTGCCTCTGAAGAGCTGGGAGAGCTGATTCACAGAAGGAGCAGCGAAAAGAGCATAGCCGGGCAATAGGTTCACAGCACGGCGGCAAGCCTCCTGCAACCTCCATTTCCTCCTCTAGAAAAAGGCACCACTTCTACCTTCATGGCCTGTCTCACAGGGTCAGACATCTAACCAGTGCTCACTGGTGCGTACACGTCTAGGGCCTGTGCTGGGGCCAAAGGATGCAGCGTTCAGTCAGCTGAGGCCCGGCTAGGGGAGGATGGGCTGATGGTGATTCTGGACAACACCGTGCACTCACTAGGTGCTGTTCTAAGGCCACTACGAACTGGGGACTTACCCTCCCCCCCCCCACTTTATAGATGAGGAAACCGAGATTCAGAGACGTGCATACAGCTAATAAGTGGTTGAGGCAGGATTTGAAGCAAGAGGGCTTCAGCGTCAACACTCAGTGATGCCTAGGGTCTGAGTGTGGAGGGAGGCCTGTACCACATGGGGAGCTGGTCACTCTGTCTGGGGCACGGGCAGGCTGCCCAGAGGAGGGGATGGATGTGGGGCTGGGGCCAGAGGCTGCACAGCATTTCTGCCGGCAGCTGCTCAGGGCCTTTGACAAAAAAGGCTGAGGTAGGAAGTTCAAGGAAGCCTTATCCGAGGAGGGGCCCTTTGGGCTGGGATCTGAAGGACACGAGCCAGTTGTGTAAAGATGTAAGGGGAATCTGTCCCAGGGAGAGGGAACAGGGAGGTGGGAACAGGCTCAGCCAGTCAGAGGGAGCAGAAGGAAGTCCCCTAGCTTGGGAGTGTGGAGTGGGTGGGTGGGTGGGAGGGCAGGGAGGGGCTTGGGGTTGTGTTGGGGCAGAGGCAGCCATGCAAGTCCCTTCGGGTGTTGTTATCTTTTCCCTCGTCCAGAGGGGAAGTGCTCAGGCCAAGGGTGGGAGGCTTGGCTTGGGTACCAGGCTGTGCCACACCCTCTCCTGAGGTGCGTTTCCCTGCCTTCATCTCCCTCGGTGGCTGTGGGCGTTCATCATGGGGGTTTCTGAGCCCCCTTGCCCCATGACTGGTCATGTTCTGCTTCTGCCTTTAGGTTCTGCATGGATCCCCTTGGGCAGCCTCTAGCCAGCCAGCTCCTGGCTTTGCTGTGTCCCTGGCCCAGCCCATCTCACTGCGCAGAAGCCACTGCACACGGTTAGACCTTTCCTGGGGTTCATCCCTGCGCCCTCAGACCTTCCAGCCACACCCCTGGTTTGTGTCTCCTGCTGCAGGCAGCCAGGCACTCTGCCTGTCGCTTCGTATAGCTGGACAGTTGGGGCTTGGCTGTGTGACCACGGCGCGCCACTGCCCCCCTCTGAGCCTCCTTGTCCTCACCTGTACAGTGGCGACATCAGTGGCTACCTTGTGGCTGGCTGTGAGGCTTAAACGAGATAATCTCCAACAGTCCCTGCCAGGAAACTAGCCTTGCCTCCATCAGTGGCCGCTGTTGCAAATATGAATCCTAAATTCTTGTGACCGCCAGACCCAGCACCCTGGACAGCAGCGGCCTGGCCCTGCCCTCTCCCTGAGTTGGAAAGGAAGCTGCTTCCCTGCCTCCGCCTCTCCCACCTCCATCAGCCTCCCCTGGCCTCCCTCCCGCTCCCAGAGTCTTTAGTCTTCGGCACAGTCTGGTAATTAAAAACCTTCAAGGGGGACTTTATTGAGTTAGCATTAGTTATTTTGTCAGGCTGGGAGAGAAAGAGAATTATCTGTCCTCTGGGAGAGGGGGCTGGGGTGGGGGCCGTGGGCTGAGATTGGCAGGTGCCTGCCTATGCTCCCTTAATGCACCGCACTGCAGGCTCGGCAGGCAGGATGCTGGCAGGGGGTGATTCCCCACCAGGAGGCTCATCCCGTGGGGATGTTTCCACTTCCCAGCCCCCTCCTGGCTTCCATCCTAGGGCTGATAAGCTCCTGGCTTTCAATACAAGCCCCAGCCAGAGTGCAGGACAGCTGCAGGCTTGGGGAGGCAGGCGGTGGGGGGCTCTTTTCTTCCTGAGATGGGGTTTAGGGTTTGGGGCCAAGCTAAGCCTCTTGCCTCCCTAGCCTGGCCCTCAGGCTGGGGTTGGCCAGTGAGCTGGTTTTTGGTGCCCCAGGCCTCGCTGCCACCTCTTTGCAAAGTCTGAAAGTGCCCACTTAAAGAGTCAGGCAAGGAGCACCTGGGAATTGGAGCTCCATGACCTTGGGCAAGCCCCCTCACCTGCCTGCCCTCAGTTTCCCACCTGTAAAATTAGAACAGTAGTCCCTCCCTCTCCAGGCTGTCGTGAACCGTAAAGGAGGCCAATGTGAATTCCTTTGTCCAGGGGAGGACGTGTTTTTATTTCCCTGGGTCTCTTTAAATGCCCAGCCCTCTTCTATTTGTTACTCTCTTTGACAACTCATCACTCGGAATCTTCACAATAACCTTGCAAGATAAGTGTGGCCAGTCCATGTTTTGGATGAGCAAACTAAGGTTTGGAGCTGAGAGGTGTTTGCTCAGAGTCTCAGCCAGGAATGGGGAAGCTGGGCCGAGACCTGGATCTTTCCCTGGCTGGAGGAGACGGGAGCCAACATTTGAAACTGTTGAATCTCTTGGGTGTTGGTGGCCAGAAAGAGCACTTGTCAGCCTCTTCCAGGGGCTTGGGCCTGACCAGGAGGCCTCCTGTGGGGGGACTGGGCCCCTGGTTGACCCAGGCTTCATGCCCTAGACCCTCCCTTGCTCCAGGGCTGAGTCTAGGGAAAGCCTAGAGCCTGACTCCCCCGTCCATCTGTCGTGCCTGCAAGGGCCCAGTGCCAGAGACCCAGGCCCTGCTGCGCCTGGTGGGCCGTGCCAAATGGGAGGTGGTATGTGGGATTGGAACTCAGGGGCACACCAAGCACGTGTCTATGCCACCATGGTTATATTGGTCATTCAGTTGGACTTTCATGGAGCTGGGCCTTCACTGGGTTTGGCCATAGGCATAAGGCTACAGGCCACAGGAGGCAGAAGATAGGGGTGCATAGAATGCAGAGGGGCTGGCCTGGAAAGGGGTTGGGAGGGAGGTGGGGGCAGAGAGATGAACCTAGGCCCAATCTCCCTTGAAGTCATGGGGCCCTGTGTCTCACGTGTGTGGAGCTTTGCAGCTCACACAGGTCTCCTTGCCTTCTAGGTTGCTGTCAAATGCCCCCTTTTCCAGGAAGCCGTCTGGGACTTTCCCAGGGTGACTCACTGCCTACCCTCCTGGGGTCCCATGATCCACCTTGGTTATAGTTAACAGGCTGGGCTGTTATCTCCTTGAGGGCAGGGCTGGGCCCTGGCTTGTCCTCGAGTCTCTCAGAATATCTGCTGGGTCCCAGCTAAGTCCCAGTCCTGCCTTGGATTTCTCAAAAGTGAGTCCAGGTATGGAACTGGTGCTTGGGGACTGTAAGGGCAGGAGCAGGGCGAGAAGGTGTCCTTTTACTGCAGCCTGGTCTCTGTGTGCATGTTCTGCTCGGGAACAGCGGGGCCTGGGAACAGGACAGTGAATGCCCAGGCCCAAACCTAAGAGCCATACGATACCATCCTCCTGAGGGTGCTCCGTCCTTGTAATCCCACCCTTGAGATTATGGGCAGAGAGCCTGGCATGTGTGAGGGCCGTGAGTGTTCTTTTCCATCTGTGCTTTGTCTCCTAGCTTCATTTCTTATCTGAGAAATGGGTGAGAGACCCCTTGCTTCTCTAATGCCTATGAGAGGCTTATGTGAGAGGCGCCGGACACCTGCCCAGCTCAGACACCTCGGGTTCACAGGGGAATGGGGGGCGACTGGCGTCCCTCAGGCTAGATGGGAGTTGGCTGCTGTGGGGGAGGCCAGGGGCTTGAAATCCATCCCTCACCTCTGTGGGTTTTTCTGGCCGCACCGCATGGCCTGTGGGATCCTAGCTCCCCAACCAGGGATTGAACCCCGGTCCTCGGAAGTGAAAGTGCAGAGTCCCAACCACAGATCACTAGGGGATTCCCACCTCTGTGGTTTCAACCTGGATTCTCTTAATCTGTCTGTGCCAGAAAGGATTTTGGTTGTGCCCCAAATCCTCATGCAGCCCCCTTTTGCTCACTTCGTTCGTCTGGACCACCTTTTTGGGTGTTCTTACAGGCCCTGCCTCCCGGTTCTATCCCTGGACCAGGAGGCAGGAGACCCAGGTTCAAGAGGCCCCCTTCTCAGCCCTACGTGGCCCAGGGCCCTGCCCTTGTCTGGCCTGGGCCAGTCTAGACAACCTAGTGAGGTAGTGGCTCCGCCTACCTGGATCCACACTGGGCTTGGCCCCGCCCCACCCAGCTCACCATCCCACCGGCAGCCACACCCTTCCTGCTCTCATCTGATTCCCCACACTGAGGCCGCCTTCACTGTACCACTCACAAAAACCACTCTCAGCCTGCTCTGTCCACTCTGGTCCAGACTCCAGGGTAAGGATCCCTTCTCCTCAATGATTGACTCCTCCAGGAAGCCCTCCCTAACCCCCAAGGCCACGGGGGAAGGCACCTACACCTGGGGCTCAGGCTGGAGTGTGGTCACTGGTTTACTTTTCTTTCCTCCCACCAGACTGTGAACTCCTTGAGCAACACAGCCTTATGCATTTCTGGATCCTTGGGCCTGGTGCACAGTAGGTGCTCAATAAATGCCTTTGCTTGTTGGCCAGGATGTAGGAGCAGGAAGGACCTTAAAGGTCATTTTAGAGAAGAGGAGATGAAGTCCTGGCGAGGATAGGGACTGGGGCATGGAGTGAAGCTGTGCCCTGGAGAGGAGAGGGCCTGGCTTGGAATCCTGGCAGCCTGGGGACCCATCTGGCTGGGCCTTTGAATTCGGCTCTCCATGCCTCAGGTTCCTTAGCTGTGAACTGACGTGTTAAAGCTGCTTCCCTTGGTTGTACTGAGTTTGAACCAGGATAAGGTAAGACGGGTGTTTCCCGAGGTCCCTGAGGATGTGACACTTCCTGGGGCTGTTCTGGGGGCCTCAGGGTGAGGGTGGGCAGGAGTCATGCTCCCAGCGCCTGTGCTCCGGGGGGGCTGTTGTTTTCCTTGAATTGCTGGGCACTCCCTGAGGACAGGCCAGTGTCTCGTCCCCAGACCCAGCAGCATACGCTTCAGCCAGAGCCAGTGGGCCCAGAACAGAGGTGTGCTCCCTGTCCTCAGGGACCCTCCACAAGCTAGAAGCTGTCCCCACCAGCCTTGCCTGGGCTCCTGTTATGAGTGGCCACACTGTGGGGAGAGGGTCCCCTACTTGCGCTAGGCAAGGGTCAGGTGTTGCCAGCAGTAGAGGCCAGCGCCCTTCACCCCTCCAGGCTGGGACAGACCCACAGCAGAGCCCAACTTCCTTCACCTGAGTCCCCTCCACCGCCCACGTTTTTATATTTTGAGCAGATGAAAGACTTCCATTCCTTTTTGTGTGTGTTCTGTTTGTTTTTTGTTTTTTGGCCAGGATTAGCTGGTCTATAGCTGCTCGTTTCCTCAAAGCTCTGTTGTGTTCAGAGCACATCAGAGGACTCGTGCTATGTGGCTTCTCAGGGACCCTGAGCCTCCTGCAAGTCCAGGGGCAGGGGGCTCTGGGACAAAACTGGGAGAAGAGACAGGGTGAGCGGGGCGACCCTCACGGCAGGTATGAGCCACCTCCAGCCCTGCGGTGGCTCAGGTTAAAATGCCAGCCAGGCCTCAGGGGGGCGACTGCTTCCCACCAGGCAGGCCCCAGCCCCCAGGGAGGGTTTTGGACCTGGCTTCTGCCTCCTGCTGGCCCCCTGTTCCCCCTGCCCGGCCCCCTGATCCCTGAACAGCAGCCGGCCACACAGGGGGCGCATGCGTGCAGCGGGAGTGAGCCGGCGGTGGAGAATTAATATTCCTGGAACATCGCCCCGGCCGCCTGCACACGCCGAGGAGAATATTACGGCGATTAGCGGTGGGAGTTCGGCCTGCACGCAATATCTGGATGGAGAATTCGGTGTGATTAATCTGGCGCTAAGTAGCAGCCTCCGGGGTCCGTGGGGCTCTGGCATGTTTGGAATGGGAAGAGAGCTCGGGAGCGCAGAGATTCTTCGGGGGGCTCTTTGGGGGTCTGCCAGGGCGGCAGCTGTGCCAGGGGCAGGCTGCAGGCCCCTCATGGTCCCCAGGTGGGCAAATCACCCCTCATTTGTGGCCATCAGCAGACTGCCAGCAGATAAAAGTGTGCTCGGTTCAGAATCTCAGCCCACCCCAGACCTTTATTTGCTCTTAGCCTCCTACATTAAGTGTCACAGACCCATGTTCCAGTTGTGGCTTCAGTGCACTCAGCGCCACCTTTCTGGGCCTCGGTTTCTTCCTCTGTAAAATGGGATGCATGATTCTTGTCCTGCCATCTCAGGGAAGAATAATCACTATTATTCCCATTTCAGGGAGGAGGAAACTGAGGCTGTAAGCATTTGCACAGCTATTATGCAGATGTTGGGAATTATTTTTTTTTCTCTTATAAATCTATTTATTTATTGGCTGTGTTGGGCCTTCGTTGCTGCACATGGGCTTTGTCTAGTTGCGGTAAGTGGGGGCTACTCTTCATTGTGGTGCGCGGGCTCCTCACTGCCGTGGCTTCTCCTGTTGCGGAGCACAGGCTCTAGGCACGTGGGCTTCAGTAGTTGTGGCACACGGGCTCAACAGTTGTGGCTCATGGGCTTAGTTGTTCCTGGCATGTGGGATCTTCCTGGAGCAGGGATCGAACCCATGTCCCCTGTATTGGCAGGTGGACTGTTAACCACTGCGCCACCTAGGAAGTCCCGGGGATTATTATTAATAATTCTACTACTAACCTGATTTCAGTAGCCACCCAGTTCCTCTAGGTTTGTCTCTGCTTTGGGCAATGACAGATGATGTTCAGAATCTCTCAGTATGCTGGGGAAGGCAGTGGCAGGGAGAGAGTACTTCTCTTATAGATTTGAATCTATAGCCCCATCTGTAGATGGGTATAAAAATACCTCACCTCCCTGAAGTGGATTTCTGTTTTAAGCTCTGTTGTTCAGGGGCTGTTTACAAACTGACTCAGGGTACTAGTGGAGGTGAGATGGAGGTGGCGGTGGTGGTGTGGGTTGGGGGAATGTCTGCCGACCTTTCTGCCCTTGCAGCCCCATCAGACAGGAGCACCGAATGCCAGGGCTGGAAGGGAGCTTCCCGGTCTTGTTTCTCAGTGTCTTCGCTTTAAGGAAGGGGAAACTGAGGATCAGAGAAGGCACTAGGCCTGCCCAAGGCTGCACTGAAGTGGAAATGTTGAGGGGTGACCACAGTCTTTGGAACCAGCCAGGCCTGTGTTGACTTTGGGAAAGTATTCCTTTTTCTGTTTCCTCTTCTAGGCAGTGGGACAGTCATGCCAACCTTTTGGGTTAGCACAGTTTAGTGGGCCTGGAACAGAGCAGGCACTCTGCTATTAGCAGGAGAAGGTCTGGGTCTTCTGGGAGCCTCCAAATGCTATCTGAAAGGATGCCCAGTGCATGCGACTGGCCTGCCTCCTCCTTGCCCAGGGGGCTGGACTTGTTGAAAGCTCTTGTGGTGGCAAAACTCAACCGTTGCACTTTTTCGCTTGATTGCTTCAAGCCCCGTGTACTGTTTCCAAATCTGATTTACAGGATTTTTTTTTTTTTTTCTTTTTGCCAGTGAGGCTTTGGACCTCCATGCAATTCACCATTCTACCCAGAAATTGATACTGGATCAATCGTCGTCAGTCCCCCTTTCGTAAGCAAGCGGCACAGTGGCCTTTGGAAGGGGGTTGGTTTGTGGTTTCCCAGCAGTAGAGTGGTCTGTGGTCTTGAGCAGCTAAATTTGAGACCAGGCTTTTCAGGAGGACGGGTTTTAGTGAGCTCCGAAATGGCTGGGCACAGTACAAGGCAGCAGGGGTCACAGAGAGGCGGGCAGGGCTCCGTGGGGTTGGCTGTGCATTTACTGCTGATTCTCGAGTGCCTGGAGCAGTAGGAGCTCAAATAAATACTGCTCGAATGAATGCACGCAAGCTTAATTGGGTGGGTGGGTGCTATGATGAGAGCAGTCGGGTGTATTGATTAAGCGCCCAGACTCTGGGGCTAGGTAGCCTGGGGTTGAATCCTGGCTCTGCTCTTTATTAGTGTGACTTTAGGCAACTCAGTTAGTTCCTTGGGCCTCAGTTTGCTCATCTGTAAAATGGGGATAATGGTAGACCCTCACCAGAGGGTAGTTGTGGGGCTCGAAGGAGTTCTTCCTAAGCAGCTAAGACACAGGTGCACACAAAAAGCACTATGTAAGTACCATTAACTTATTGCCATTATCATTAAAAGAATTCTGACCCAGGGGTTACGAGACTGAGCGTAGGCCTTAGCTCTGCTGCTAACCTACCATGTGACCTTGGTCAAGTCCCTTCTCTCTGGGCCTCAGTTTCCACATCTGTAGAATGATTGGGGCAGGTGATTCCAGCATCCCACCCAGCTCAGTTACTGTGGTCTCTGTGTCGTTGGCCTGTATCCATGACCACATGCCCAGCACAGAGGCTTCATTCTCAGGGAGCCGTCCAGCTCAGCCACTGTGCTGCCAAAACCCCATGTTCCCAAACAGAGGCAACAGTGCCCCCTCTACCCACTGAGTTGCTGCTTTGAAAGGTGCTTTGCTTTTGAGGGGTTGGTGCCCCACCTCTTCTGTCCATGCATTTGCTCCCTCCTCCCTTCCCCTGAACCTTCCTGACCCAGCTCACACACCATCTCCTCCAGGAAGCCTTTCTGGGTGCTCCCCCAGCTGCCCTCCCTTCTAAGCCTCTACTCTGCATCTGCTGCTCCTGACTTGTGCTCCCACCTCACCCATGTTGAGATGTTTGTGAAAAGTTACCGAATAACAACTGTCCATGTGGGTCCATAGTTCGAGGGGAGTGAAGGGAATCTGTATTTATTCTGTATCTAGTGAGTACTCAGCTCTGTGCTAGGCTCATTCATACTCCTTGTCTGCAGTTACCCAGCTAGGAGCATTAGTTACATTCCTTCAAGAGTGGGAAGTTGAGGCTCACTGAGGCTGTGTCGGAGCCCAGTCTGTGTTCTTTCAAATCCCACTTCCTTCTCACTGTCCCACCACATCTCTCTCAGCCTCCCGTCTGTCCTCTGTGGCACCTCGCTGGCCCAGATCACATAAAGTAATAATGACGGTAGCAGACACTCATCTGGCTCCTGCTACGAGTCTGCACTGGTCTAAGCATTTTGCCTCCCTTCTCTCATGTAATCCCACAACAACCTTATAAGGTAGGTTCTATTCTTATACCCATTTTACAGGTGGAGCATATGAGGCTCAGAGTAGTTAAGTAACTTGCCCACAATCACACAGGAAGGAAGTGGTGGAGCCAAGATTTAAAACCGGGTACCTGCCGAACTGAATTGAAATGAAAATCCACTGTGTCAACCAACCTTGCCTAGTTTCCTCAGTGCATATTTCTCCAGTGCCCACTGTGCCAGGGGTCAGAGGACATAACAGACCTGTCTCCTTGACTGGTTTAGCAGCCTGGCTGGGGAGGCAGGCAGGGGAACTAGCAGGCACAGTTCTGCTGGGTCTGGTGAGGGTCTGCACTGTGCTGAGACCCTCCCCACGGCACTGCTGTTCTCACCCCCACTTCACAAAGGAGGAAACAGACTTAGAGGGGTCAAGTGGTTTGTCTGGGGTCACACAGTGAGTGAGTTGGGGAGTCGGGATTTGAGCCTGAGCAGTCTGCCCTGGAGCCCCCATCCCTTTCCACTACTTCCTGCTGCCTCCCAGACACTGAGCAAGAACTACAGTGGAGGATGAACACGGAAAGCTTCATCTCACTTGGACGTGGGGGTCAGGAAATGCTTCTCTAGGAAGTGACATCTCAGTCGAGACCCTCATGTAGCCAGTGAAAGGGTGAGGGTGGGGTGAGGTGTTCCAAGCAGAGGAACAGCAGGTGTGAAGGCCTGGAGGTGAGAGGGCGCATGGCTTGATCAGGGAACTGAACGGAGATGTTTCTTCTGGGTTTCCTAGCTGGTGTTTGCGCCTGCGCGCACACCTTTTGTGAGTAGGGTCAATTTACTGTGAGGCTTTACTGAGTGCCTGGTGTGGATTCTGCACCATGTCAGGTCCTGGTGGGGAAGGACCGGTGTAAAGCATGGCCGGAGTCCTGAGAACTGAGGTGGGGACATTAGCTCCGGGCTTTGGGGAAAGCCTGGGAGAAAGGGAAGTACCTTCCAGACACTGGGAGCAGCCTGGTCTCCTGGCCTCTAATCCTGATATCCTGGATGTGGGAAGGATAAAGTGAGGTAGCTGGAGCCTGGCGCTTAGTAGGCCCTCACCCGGTCAATGCCAGGCCCAGAAGCTCAGATGAAGTTGTGAGCCGAGTTAGGGGCAGCCAGTGGTCAGCAGCCCAGATACTCCTTGGTGCCAGGGAAGAGGGTGCTGCAGTGGTGGGACTGTCACACCAGGGCCTGGTGGGGCCTGAGCTGGGCTGGGGTCTTGAGCTGAAGGGAGCACAGCAGAGTGGGTTGAGTGGTGTCTCTTCTGAGGGCAGAGGCTAGAGCACTTGTGGTTTACTTAAAGGAAGTGGACATTGGGGATGGTCTGTGCAGCTGTGAGTAGGAGGCTTAGGCCGAGGGCGTTGCAGGGCCAAGGATCTGGCCATGGTCTGGAGCCCAGGCACTGGACGCCTGGGTCTCTGTTTTGTCCCACCATGTCTTGGGCCTCAGTTTCCCCACCTTGACATGGGGCTTTTGTGTCTACCTTTTAGGCATTGGCACGGAGTAAGCAGGGGAGTGTGAATGCCTGGTGCTGGGACTGCATGTAGTAGTAGGTGCTCAGCCCACTGAACTGGTGCTGCTAGCCACATGCTGAGGGCAGGCCGCCTGCTGCTGCCACCCCTGGAGATGGGATTTGAGGTGACAGGGACTGCTGCACTCTGCCTGCCTCTACTGAAGCCCTTCTTTGCTGGGGGGTGGCCTAGGCTGAGTAATCAAACCCAGGCCTCGATCCAGCAGCTGGTGAAAGGCTTCAAAAAGCCCTGAAGCTGCCTAGCTGGCCCTTCAGGCTCTGGGCCCCGTTGCTGGCTGTGACTGGCCCTTTCCCACCCTCTTTGCCCCCTGCCTCAAATCCCAGCGCATTTTCCTGCTGCACCACCTCGGGGAGGCCCTGCCCTCTCTGAGCCAAACCAGGTATTTGCGATCACTGCCCAAGATGTGGGTGCGAGTTCCCGCACACAGTAGGTGCTCTGTGACCCATCACACTGGCCTATACCCACTGGGTTCCAAGAACAGCGGTGAGCTGTGGTTCTTGCCTGTGGTGGGCGTTCACCCCTTTTAAGCCGTTCACTCGGGGCCAATTATAAATAGACACATAATCGCCCCTATCTATAGAGATAAAACATATTTTTCGGAGATGAGCCACCTGCCCCTCCCCTGCCCCCCCCCCCCACGCTGGCACTTGCTCTCTGCATTTGAGGGCGATGGAGGGATCGGTGCTCCCCTCCCTCCTCCATCCATCCCCTCCTCCCGCTGCTCCTCCATCTCCACCCTGCAGAGGTGAGATCTGGCAGGGGCCGTGATGTCAGAGGCTCGGCTGATGTCACCGCCCCGGCCCTGTGACTTCACTTGCCGGCTCGGGCAGGAGGAGCCGCGAGGAGGCTGAGAGACAAGAAACTGCCCCCTTTCCTTTCCCTTCTCCTTCTTCCCTTTCCCCTCCTCCCCAGCCTCCTCTCTCGGAGTTGTTTTCCTCCGGCCGGTCGCCGGGCTGTTGGAGGGAGTGTGGAGCAAGTGCCGGAAGGATGCTGCTGCAGAGGTAACGCGGCGTGCGCGGTGCCTCTCCCTCCGGTCACGAAAGTTTGCTCTGGCGTGTGAGGCGTGCCCGCTGGGCGCTCCGCCGCGCCACGCTGCCCGGCCCGCGGCTCCCGGCGTGGCGGGGTGGGGGGGGGGGGCGGGCAGGGCCAGGGCAGGGCGGACAGGGGCCTCCCGGGCGGCCTTCGCTGCCTTGTCCCCATCAAAGGCCGCAGCTGCTCGAGTGGCGGCTGCAGCTTTGAAACTGCCATAAAGAGCGATGGAGGGAGGGGAGCGCGGGGGATGTTCGGAGCGGTGCCCGGGAGGGTGGCCGGGAGAGGAGGGGTGAGGGGGCTGCTCTGGGAGCGCGCGGCCCGGCGGCAGCAGCAGGGGCGTGAAGGGCGGCAGGGCTCCGGGTCAGAGTCCCAGGGGCCGAGTCACTCTTGCTGCCCCCGTCCCCTCAGGTCCAGCCAGCGTCTGTGGCCGGGACCCCAGCAGTGCGGGTGCAGAGGCGGCGGGGGGCGGGGGCTGCCTTCTCCCCCCCACCCACCATTATTTCCAGGCTTATTCTTCCACCTCCTGCAGGCCATTTGTCAGCGGTGATTCGGGACAAAGGAGGGGGCAGTGGGTGGTCTGCTCCAAGTTGGGCGAGGGGCACGGAGCACAGGCCGGAGAGAAACGCTGACAATTAAGAGGCAGATCGAGGGCTTTGCTCATTCAGGCTGTCGAGGGAGCCGTCATTTTGTGTTAGCGTGTGTGTGTCTGAGGTGGGAGGAGGAAGAGAGGGGAGAATGACAGGAGAAGGATTATGACATTGTGTTGTCTCTGTTTGTGGTAAATGCAAATTTGGCACCAGCAGCTTCCCGGGAAAAGCAGCAGCAAGTAACCCAGGCCAAGGCCTTGGCCCAAACCCGCTGAGGGAGCCTGTGTGGGGCGGTTTGGGTTTTTTTTTTTTTTTTCCTCCTCCCTTTTTTTCTGTCTGGCGTGTGCTTCTTCCATTTATTTTTACAGTGAAGTGCTGGAGACAGACAGGCCAGCATGGCGGGGAGGAGCTGGTCCTCCCTCCTCGCTGGCATGCCAGCCCCCTCCTCACTCTGCAGGAGGCCCGGGCTTCTCTCCTGACCCCCAGCCATTGCCCCATCTTGGCTGCCTCCCTGCAAGGTGTCTCTGTCCCTAGCCAGGGTCACGGTCCTGTCATTCTCCTAGCCTGGGCGGCCTGAGGTCTCAGAAGGCTACTTCTGCCCACAGCTGCTTCCCAAGGGTAACCAGAGACAGAGAGCCAGGGACTGAGGCTCAGATGGGTTTGAGGATACAAAGCCAGGGCTGGGCCTGCCCCTGGCCGAGGCTAGCAGTGGGTTCCGTGGCCAGGCCAGTGTTGACAACGTGTCCCAGGACCTTGTCTCCTCTGACAGACCCATGAGGGCAGAGAGCTTGGGCTGACCTAGGCTGGGAAGCAACCACAGCCCTAGGCTCCGGGCTGCAACAGGGCTCAGGCAGGGGCAGTGGCGTGCACACAGGTGGTCAGTCTCTAGAAGAGGCCTCCAGAGAACACAGAGAGTGGGCTTTCCTAGGGCCGGGCCAGGCCATTCATGGCTCAGGCCCCAGCAGAGATGAAAAAATCTGAGCTGAGAAGCCGAGGCAGGAGCCCACCTCAGAAGGAGGGTCAGGTGAAGGCTGTGGCTCTCTGGGTCAAACCTGTCACACACTCAGGCCTTGGCCCTCATTCTAGCCCTCCTTCCCCAGGAGCTGGTTCCTCACCTGGACCTCACTGCCTCTTTGGCCTGCTCAAGTCCTTCCAGACTCAGTTAACCTCCTCTAGGAAGCCTCCCCTCCCCTCAACCTGGATGGCCTGGGGACCTGTGCCCTGCCAACCACCCCCCCCCCCCACACACACACAGGGCTGATCACACTGTGATCACTGTCAGACCCTTGGGATTTTTAAGGCATCCTCTCAGTGTTCCCAGCACCTGCCAAGAGCTCAGTGCAGAGGGGGTTTGTGCCTGGAAGTCAGCGGAGCAGATCCAGACCTGCTGATACCCCAGGAAGGGGGGCCACAAGGATGGAACAGTTGCTTCTTCTAGGGTGATGGAATCACTTCCTTCGGGCAAACCCACTGGAAGGGATTTTTTCCCCATGGAGCTTGACATGTGGGGACAAGCTATAACTATGCCTGTGACCAGGACATCTGCCCCAAGCTGGAGAGCCTCATGTGGCTAATGTCCCTTTGGAAACTGGTGGTGGGTTCGCTCAGCTACCCCATCACTTCCTTCAGGTCCTGGGCCTACAAGCCAACCTGCATAGGGGAGCCAGGGAGCTGTGTGTGAGGCGCAGCTGCCCACCTGGCCTTCACCTGTGGGGCTCTGGTGCCCCATGGAGCCTCATTTGCCAGATGGAAAAGGAAGGAGCAGTGGATAGACCCTCCTCAAGGCCAAGATGCTGGGTCCATTCCAGGCCTGGGGTCAAGACCCTTCTCTCAGAGGTGCTGGGAGTACCAGGCGAGGTTCCAACTAGCCGGTCAGCTCATTTCAACCAGCCTAGGCTCACAGAGCCTGCCCACTTGGAGCTGTATCCCTACCCTCCTGGCATACATAGATAGGAGAGGCACAACAAGGCCCTTCCCTCTGGATGCCCCCAGTTTGATAGACCCCAGGAGCTTTGGAGTCAGCTGTGAGTTGCAGTCTTCCCTGGCTACTTTCTAGCTATATGACCCTAAGCAAGTTACTTAATCTCTCAGAGGTGCAGTTTTAAAAGGCAGTGACTTGGTAGTAGTAAAATGTACCTGCAGGCTTGTTATGGGGACTGAGGAGACTGCAGGTGCAGTGCCTGTACACAGCAGGTGCTCAATTAACGGCAGCTGTGGTTATGAGGGAGCTGGCTGTGCCAGCACCCTAGAGGCACAACAAAAAGTGTTTTCCCTGGGGTAGCCTTGTGAACTCTGACAGGTCAATCAAGAGGGCCTTCAGAGAGGAGGTGGCTTTTGAAGGTCTTGGAGAATGAGTAGGAGTTTGCCAGGTTAAGGTGGGCGAAGGTGTACTACCAGAAGGAAGAGCAAGAGCGTAGCTGAAGGTATAAGAGGCCAGTCACCTTGAGTGGCTGAAGCCCGGGAAGGGGAAGGGGGAGAGGGAACACTTCCTTTCAGCAGTAGGAACCAGTTCTGAAAGAAGGGAGAGCCTGGCTTGATAAGAGTGGGCAGGTTGCATACGAAGCTGGCTAGTTCTAGCTCCTCTCAGGCTAGCCTTGTGGTGTTGGGATTCCCGGAAAGCCTGGGAATTTAAGGACCAGCCTGGGTCTCCTTTTAACTTGGAGTCTCAGGACTTCTGGCGTCCAGGGCCAGCCCAGGCCCCACTCTGAGCCAGGGCCAGCAGTGCCGGGGAATCAGGGTAGATGCCTAGTCCCCAACTTGGGTGAGGGTTCCTGGAGCAGCTTCTCTAGCCTGGGACCCCCAACGGGACTGGAAGCTCCTGCAAGAGGCCAGGGCTGCTACTCCCCCCAGTTCATCGCGGGAGCCAGGCCGCCTGGGTTCAACCCTGGCTCTGCTATTTACCAGCTGTGTTGCCTCAGGCAAGTCACCTGCCCTCTCTGAGCCTTGATTTCCTGGGGTAATAATAGTACCTAAGTCATAGGGCTGTGGTAAATGTTAGGTGAGATAACTCTCACAGAGCAGTCAGCCCAGAGCTTGACTCCCAGGAGGCACTCAGCAACTGTTAGCTCAAAGAAAAGTCAGCCCGGGAGAGTCAAGGCTCTAGCATCTAGTGTCTGTGGGCCAATCACTCAATCCTTCTGAACCTTGGTTTCCTGAGCTATAAAATGGGGAGGATAATTGTGCCTGGTAATAACAGCTGACGTTGGGAACCCCCCTGGCGGTCCAGTGGTTAGGACTCTGCACTTTCACTGCTGAGGGCCGGGGTTCAATCCCTGGTTGGGGAACTAAGATCCCACAAGCCACCTGGCGAGGCCAAAAAAAAAAAATAGCTAGCATTTATGAGCACTTACTGTGAGTCAGGCAGGCTCTGTTCTAATTGCATAACTATGTAGTAGCTTAATGAATACAGTCTCCCCTCACTCTGCCTAACATGTGAGGGTGGGGGTAGGGGGCAGGGCATCCCAGAAGCCAAAAGCATGCAGGGAAGGGCCCCAGAGAGTTGGTGTTTTCTGGGCGAGGCTAAACTGGCACCCTTGGTAATGTGGGCAAGACCAGAAGGAATTGGACGCCTGTGGTGTGAGGTATGAGGACCACAAGGGCCCACCCACCACTGCAAATGGGCCACCTGGGACTGGCCACCCCTCACACAGGGCAGAGCCTCGGACACACTGTGGGGCCCCGAGTCAGTAATGGCCCCACCTTGGGCTTCGGTTTTCCTATCTGTCTGATGGGGGCTTGGGCTCATTCACCTCTCAGCTGCTGTAAGGGGCAGTGATTCTCTCTCCTCTTTGGTTTTTTTGGATGGCTTCCACATAGGTTGTGACTTGGGCAGTATCATCTGTCCATTGATTTTGCCAGAAAGGATGCTTTCTTCCCTTCTATTCTGCAGTCAGCCCACAGTTGAACAACTTCGGTGTCTAGCCTTCCCCCTGCTCCTCCTGCCTCTACCAGCACACTTCACCTGGACTGGGGAAGGGGGCTGAGAGGGTCCAGCAAAGTAGTGGCCCCAGGCGGGCATGGGGCTACCCCAGCACCAGGCGATGTGCACCATTTGGGGAGAACCCTGGGAGTGGGCGGAGACAGGACTTGGGAGCCACATCCAGCCCACACCTGGCAGTGTGACGCTGAGTTGCGTGGAAGACCCAAAAGCTTCATTTACTCTCCTTCCGCTCCTCCGTTCCTGCTTCGGAGTTGGACAGACCGCTCTCTCCTTGTCCCACTGTGCTGTCCTGGGTGGTCAATGCTGGGAGACCGTGGGCACTGTCTTTCCCTGAGCCTGCCTGCTTGCGGGACGAGTGATTCCACCTCAAGGGGCTCCTGAGGCCAGAATAATGGAACCAGGGCTTAGGTGCAAGGTCACAGATAAAGCACTTGTGTGGATGTAGCCCTCCGTGGCGGGCGATGTTCATGTCCCCATTCCGCAGGTGAAAAAGCTGAGGCTCCAGAGCTTAGGCAGCCTTCTCAAGGTAGCATCGCCCTCTGCCCTCCCTTTCTTTTGTACCCCCCACCTACTACCAAAAAGGAGCTGGGGCGGATTATGATGCTGGGAGCCCACGGCTGGCAGGACAGAGACCATGGGGTGGGGGGTCAGGGGAGGCTGGAGAGACACAAAACCTCCCATAAGGTAGTTACCATGCCAGCTTGTCATTGCTTGCTCACACAGGACGTATGGGGGATGGGAATAAGTCATCAGGTGTGCAGGGGAGGGGCGCTCCACGTGGTCACGGGCCTCGAGGATGCACTTTTGCTTTTCCCTCTGCCAGGGACGTTTCTGCCCGCCTTCACTCAGCCAGGGCGTGGGGTTACTTAAAGGGTTCGAATCCCAGCTCTGCCACTCACTGGCTGTGTGATCGCAGGCTAATTCGTTATTGCTCTGAGCCTCAGTTTCCACACCTGTAAGTGGGGATAAAGGTCATACTCACCTCACAGGCTCGTTGTGAGATGACCTGAGTTCAGGCAGGTAACTCACCTAGCATGGTTGTGGGCACACGTGAGAACTGTAGGAATGTGCCCTGTTGTCATCCCTCCAGTCAGCTCAGGTTCCCCTGGAGAACGCTCTGAGTCTCTGGAGCACATGCTCTGTGCCAGCACCAAGCCCAGGGAGCCAAGGCTTCATCACTCAGGCCCCTCCCGTGCCCTGGGCTAAGCCGCCAGCCTCTGGGCCTGGGGCTGAGTGTGCAGATCTGACAGGCAGGGGGAACGGCCTGTGAGAATCGGTGTGTTGGCTCCCACTGCTGGCGTGACAGACATCCTGATGAATATGTCACTTTAAAACGTTTCAAAAAGAAATTTCCGGAAAGCTGTCTTAACCTCCTGGGGGCCATAAGTAGCCTGAATGGTTGTCAGGTTCTGGTCTCGGCTTTGACACGACTTGCCAGAGACCCTGCCTTGTCTGGGCCTCAGTTTCCTCATCTGTAAAACGGCAGCAACTGTATCCACCTGAGAGCGTTGACCCCGTGTGAGCCTGCTCGTGTGAAATGTGCTTTGTAAACTCGAAAGCACCTTATAGCTGCTGGCGTCTTTCGGTTCTGTTTCGGGTCATTCAGGACGCGGTCATGGGCAGATGCCTGTGCGGTGTCATGCTGGATGCTGGCCCTGGGCGCAGGCATCAGGGGGATGCCGGCTCTATTCTCAAGGGCTCACCGAGTAGTGACCTCACTAAAACCCTTGAATTTTGTGATTTCCAGAGACCATGGAAGGCCCCCCAGGCAGCCTGGCCCCTTCCGGGGGAAACGCTGGTAAGTGTCTTATCCGTTAGCTCGTTCCACAAATGTTTTTTGGAGCAGCTCCATGTGCTGAGGAGGACGTGGGAGAACTGGAGGTCAGCCCTGCCCTCCTGAGCTCAGTCCAGGAGGAAGTGAAAACTTCACCCCCAAACGACCAGATGGCCAAGGTTCAGGGGTGGCTGGACGCAAAGCCTAAGTTTTTCAGGAGACGATCAGCCACAGGTCAGCTGGCAGGATCCTTTATAAATGAATATTGACTATTCTCTCTGCTCGGAAACCTTCCTTGGTTCCCCCTTTTGTCTTTGGGATAAAGTCCCCAAGCCCTTCTTGGTCTGCACGGTCTCGCTCCAGCTGCATCTCCAGCTTACTCATTTCATTTAAATTGCACTGGCCTCCTTTCCCTTCCTGGAAATCTACTCGCTCCCTGCTGCCTTGGGGCTTTTGCCCATGCTGTGCCCACTGCCTGGAGCCTCTTCCAACCTCATCACGTGGCAACTTCCTATCTGTCCTTCAGGTCTCAGCTCAAACGTCCTGGATCCCCAAGACCCAGCATCCCATTATATACCCTCTGTGCACCTGCCCTCTCTCTTACTAATGTGTATCATGCTGTTACCAAATGATTATTTATGTGCTGATTTGTTTACTCTAATGGTCCCATGGGAGTGTAAGCTCCATGACAACAGGGACCCTTGGGCTCAGTGCCTGGCGTATGGTAAGGGCTCAATCAATGTTTGTTGAGTGAATTTATGATGAGTATTAAGGTAAGGCTTCGTGGAGGTGGTGGCATTTGAGTAAGACTTGAAAGAGGGTACAGTTTCAGTCTGTAGGGAAGAGAAAAGGGCTTTCTGCTTCAGGTAGCACATGGTGGGAACACAACCCAATTGGTTTGGCAAAGAAGCAGAAAGGGACATGTGAGAGAAGGCTGGAGAGGTGGCTGGGGCCAAGTGAAGGCTTTGCGTCCCAGGTGGATGAGAATGTACTTGGATTCTGAAGCTACTTGGGACCCATCAACAACCTTTGAGCTGGGGGGAGTAGGGTCAAAGCTGGCTTCTGGAAACTGTAATGAGTTTGCTGCAGGGATGGGTGGGCCGGGAAAAGCGGCTGCCATCAAGAAGACCAGTTGAGAGTTGGAGACTCCATTGACTCTGCTGCTTTCTGTTTCCCCGGAATCACACATGTGCCTTGGAGTTATCCTGTGAGCTCCCGGGGAGATGCAGGGCAGTGATGAGGAACCTCACAGGGCCTGACTGCTTCCAGAAGACAATCACCTTGGTGGCAGAGCAGCCATTCCTGAGTCACTGGAGGGAGAGATGGAGTGGAGGGACATTGATGTCCACACTTCTCACACCTGTGTCCTAGTGCCTTGTCTGCGGCCCGGGAATAGTGACACTGAGGGGCCAGCCTGTGGCAGAAGATGAGCAGAAACATTTCCTTCAAAGTCCAGCCGACAAGACCCACCTCCGTGCCCCCCACGGGGGTGCACCTGATGTGGTCAGAAGAGCCAGGATGCTCAAGAAGGACCTGGGGACAAATCTCAGATCGACTACTTAGCAGCTGCGTGCCCTTGGGCATCTTGTTAGCCACTTAGGGCTTCAGTTTCTTTAGCTGTGAAGCGGGGGCTGCTTGGGTGTTGTGAAGGTTAAGTGTGAGGACGCACGTGGAGCCCTAAGCTCAGGGAACACTGGAGGCGCAGGAAGTAGTGGCTGTATCATGGCCGCATTATTCTCCACGGTTTGAATTCTTCGCAGGAAGCTGGGGTTTCAGGCTTAAAGTGAAGAGCATGTCAACAAAGCAGGATGGAACAAAGTCTTTTCCCAGCATGCCTCAGCATGCGGCCCTGCCTTCCCATGGAGCCCAACAGTGATGGGGCTAAAAGTCTTGAGCTTTCAAGCAGAAATAATCCCGATGGAAAGGAACCTCCCTATTGTTCTCTTGTGATAACGCGATGCAGGGGCTCTGCAGCCCGACCTGCCGGGGTTCAGGTTCCAACTCTGCTGAGCTGCTCTGTGACTCAGTTTCCTCATCTGCAGAATGAGGTAATAACAGAATCCACCTTGTAGGGCTGGTGTAAGGATTAAGCAAGTTAAGCCAGGTGAAGTGCTTAGAAATGGCTTTGTCGTTACTATTGTTAGATCATTCCATCTTTGCCTTAACACTGCAGTGCTGTGACTCAGTAGGGGGCCAGAAGGCTGAGTTCAAACCAGCTCTGCGGTTTGCTAGCTGTGTGACCTAGGGCGAGTCTCTTAACCTCTCTGTGTGTCCATTTCCTGATCTGCACAATGAAGATGACAATCCCTGCCTCATAAGGTTGCTGGGAGCAGTGAATGGGGTCGGCCAGGTAAGGGACCTGACTTCCTGGAGGCAGGCAGACCACTCGGCCCCTCCTCCCATACATTCCAGTTTCCAGATGAGAAACAGACTCAGAGCCATTGGGTGATTTGCTGAAGGACACAGACCAATGAGACCAGGTTAGGCCCCCAGCTCAGGGACCTGCGCTGGCCCACCATGCCAGGGCCTTCCCAGGGAGACTTGAGCCACTAGTGGCAGGAGCGCTGAGTGGGCTGAAGGGTGGTCTCCTGTGCAGCCAGGTGGCAGGGGCCTCCCGTTGCTCAGCTGCGTCTCCTCCGATGCTCCGAGTGCGCTGATGCACGGCTCCTGCTGCTTGTTGGTTAGGCCCGGGTCTCCCAGGCGTGGGGTCTGAGGGTCCAATGCCTGCAAACTGCCCGGTCTTCAGGGCTTTACCATGTTACCTGTGGGGAGAGGCTGGCGCCGACCCTGCTGTCCCCTCACGTCTCTTTCCCTATCTGTCTGCGAACTTTGGGACCCACCAACTGTCTGTGTCCCACCATCTTTCCAGTGTTAACTGAGGGCTAGGAAACTTGATGGTTAAGCGTGCAGCCTCTAAAGACCTGGGTTCAGATCCCAGCTTGGCCTCTTCCACGCTCTATGACTTGGGATAAGTTGTTCGACTCTCTGCCCCTTAGTGGTCCTGTGTGTAAAGTGGGGAAGAGAACAGTAGGAACCTCATCATGTCACTGCAAACACACGGTGCCTGTTCCTAGTAAGCTTGGGTTCTTCTGGGCTGTGTCTCATTATTAATGTTATCATTTTTATGGTTGTGGTGCCTTACCCTGCATAGGATGCTGGAGGCCCAAGGGAAGCAGAGGTGTCTCCCCTGCAAATGCTCGTGGTCCTGTGGGAGAGACGGATGCAGGCACAGACAGCCCAGTGTGACCAGTGAGAACTGAGGAGGAGGGAGCCACAACTTGGGCCCTGGAGAAATGAGGCGGGGGGCAGGGTTGAGGGCAGATCTCCTGAGCAGAGGTCACTGTGAGACTCTGTGAAACCAATTCATGCCAAGTGTGTCACAGATACAAAGCCCTGTAGGACCCCACCCCTGCCCACCTCTGCAGCCTTATCTCTGGTTCCCCTAGCCCCGCGCTGCACACAGCCCTCCTGGGAACTGCAGTGGCTATCCCCACATGCCTAAGGCTTGGTATTCCCTGACTCTCTATTTGAAGCCTTCCCCAACCCCTTTAGCCTTAGAGCCTGCCCTGCCCTGACCCCAGAAGGACTTACTCTGAGGCCCTATGTTCCCTCCATCAGGGTTTACAGCCCAGCACACAGCAGGTGCTTTGTGTGGAATGAAGGCATGCCCACAAAGGTTCTGGCCACCGCTGCTGCTTGTGCTTTGCGTGGGAGAAGTGCCTGGCTTGGGACAGGCTCTGCCGGATGCTTCAGGCGGGGGGTTCCCCACTCTGTTAAGCAGAGGCTTTTTTTTGTAAGTTGTCTCCTGGAGGACTGTGAGCAGGAGTTCCAGGAGGCCTCCCTCTTGGCGTGCTAGAGTTAGCAGGAGGCCCCTCCCAAGAGGAAGGAGAGCTGGGGCCCACTGAAGGATAAAGGTGAGGGCGGTACGTTCGCTAGAGAGAGCCAGCCAGTGAGAGGAAGGACATCCGCCTGCCACTGAAGGCACTGACACCTGGCTCACTTCGCACAAGTCACTGATCTGCTGAGCAGGGCCAGTCTCCTCAATCAATCCGTGCTGACAGATGGTAGCAGAATCAGTGACCTAGAGGCAGAAGGCTCCATTTGTAATCCCGGAGTGGCCCAGGCGCCCGGAGGAAGGCAGAGGGGTTTGTAATAAAGGGAGTGACATGGGGTTTCCAAAAGCCATCTCAGAGCTGGAGGAGGAGGGAAAGGATTAATTTTGCTTCTGGAATTGAAACCACTGATTCAATTCAATAAGTATTTTTTGAGTGGACTGGGTTAGAAGAGAGAGAGAGAGAAAAAACAAAAAAACAAAAAACTAATCTACTGTCTTTTAAAGTGTGGTAGGAAAAACAGGATTCTCACAGATGAGACAGTGAGAGAACAATAGAAGACACTAATGTGTTCAAAGAGGAAGGAGCTCCCAGATACTGTGTTCTGGCCACTATGGAATTTTGAGCAATGACAACCTCTCTGAACCTCAGGCTGCTTGTGTGTCCACATCATAGAACTGTAGCTATTGCTAATGTGTGTCTGGGACTGTACTGAATTCTTTAGGCATTTCTCTTTAGATTCCCATCGCACCTTATGAGTGAGGCCATATTATCCCTATTTTACAGCTGAGGAAACCAAGGTTCAGAGAGGTGAAGTGACTAGTCCAGGGCCACATAGCCCAAGCGTAACTCAAATCTGTCTGTTGGTCATAATGCCCACACATGTTCTTTATCCAAATGGTAGTGAAAGGGAAAGTGATAGGCTGGTAGGGTTGAAGAGGTCCAGGCTGGCCTGGCCCTAGGACTGGGTAAGTTTCCAGGTGGAGGTTAGCTAACCATTGTTCTGGCAGTGTCCAAAGGGGTGGGGAGGGGGCTGTAGGGTCAGTCTCAGGAGGCAGAAACAAACAAGAGCCTGGACTTCAGTTTTCTCCCTGTGTTCCTTCCCTTCTGAATGAGGCTTTTGTACAGCTTGTCCCCATCAATTTCACATTCTGGTCCCCTATTCTGAGACCAGAATGAGCTGAGGAAGAAGGGAAAGGATGGGGCAGGAGACTCTAAGGAGATGGGCTTCCCTTTCCTTCATGAATTCTCTCAAGAAATTGAGGGTGCCCCTAACACCAAGTGGAAGCGCTCATGCATCTTTCTGTGTTTGTCCAGAAAACATGGGTCTGTGCTGAGAGTTCCTTCTTTCCCTCTGTAGCTCTGACTCAAGCAGAAGCCAGCACTGGTCTTTTAAGTCTTGGTGCCAAAGAATTTGAAAATGAAACTCAAAGAACAATGGGAACAGCCAGAGGGCAGGGCTTGGCGGCCTGTTCAGCTCTGCCCCGGAAGAGACCGGCACCCCGCCTGGCATGCAGGAGGTGCTGGGGAATCAAGTCTCCAAGAATAGCCCTGACCCACATTGGAGCCGGCCCCCACTTTGTGTGATTGGACAGAAGCCAGGAGAAATCACTGCCTTCCCCAACCACATCCTCCTGGGGTGCCAGAACCAACTCAGACCCTGCCTTTGATCCCTGTGCTGGGGGCAGGTGTTGCCACAGCCAGGACCCTCTTTGGGTGGCCCAAGGCAAGGGAAAGCGTTATGTCTCTGTCTAGGTGGGGTGAGAGGTGAAAGGGCAGAGCCATGGACCTCAAATACACTGAAAGTGGGCCCTGGGCCACACGTGGTTCCTATCAGCCTCCACCTGCCGCCCTCTTCTTCCAATTCCAATTTACTTTCAAGTTGGGTTGCTTCAGGAAAGGAAGCCACATACTCCCTTAACATCTAGGGCAGATGGGGGCCTAATTTAGAATCAGCAATTTTAGTCAACCATAGGGACATCTAGTCCACACTCTTCTGCTTCCCATTGTACCAACGGGAAACTGAGGCCCAGAGTGGGGAGAGAATTTGGCCAGGTCTCTGGGTGAGCCAGAGGGAGGAAACACCACTGCCCTCACTGGTCTTCTCACTTTTGATAGCAGTGGGTCACGGGGAACACACATCTTTTTTTTTTTTACAACTGAAATTTTCTTTAAAAAAAAAAAAAGTCAACCATTCCTTTGCTCCATAAAACCTACAATGCGATTTGCAAAATAAGGCTGGGAACGGCCTGATGCCTTGGCACCGCAAATCCTCCACCTTATCTTCATATTAATTCTGGACCCTGGGTCCAGTCAGCCAGGCGCGGTGGCAGCTTTTTAATGCCGCCTCAGGCGAAGGCAACTGGCGTTTGGTGAGCATCTATTTTACATGCGAGGTTGGTGGGCCTCCCCGCTCCTTGCTTTTATTGCGGAGGAAACTGAGTCCCAAGAGGGCCCAAGTCATTCATCCAAGGACACGCGGCGCCAAGGGGCGGAGGCGGCAAGGGAACTAGGCCTGAGGGCGCTAGGCGGGCAGAAGCCGGCACCACTAAGCAGGTTACGGGGAGGCGAGCGAGCCCTCGCCCACGGGCTCCCCAGGCTGCCAGAGGCGCGATTCTGGCTTTGGCGGCTCCAGGGAACTCCAGAAATCCCAAGGAGAGATTCCGGGCCACCAACTCCCCAGAAAGTTGGCTTGCGGCCACTCCCGGGACGGCCGGGAGCTGCGGGCCAAGCAGGCACAGGGCGAGCGGCGAGACGCGCGCGCCGCACCCCGCCGGTGCCGAGGGGACCCCAGCGCGCCCCAGGCCGCCAGGCGGGGCGGGGCGGGGGGGGTGGTCTCCTCCGGCGCGGCGCGCGCAGGCCTCGGCGCCGCCGCACGCGGGTGGGCACGCGCGCGCCCGCCGGCCCCGCCCCCCGCCGCCCCGCCCCCGCCGCGCGCCCCGCCCCGCCCCGCCGCGCGCCCTCCCGCCCGCCCGCGCGCCGCGGCCCGGAGCCTCCCGATTGGCCGCGCGCCGTCACCTGACGCTCTGTTATTTCCTGTGTGTTGGGAGAATGGAGAGAAAAAACCCCGAGCCGCTCCGCTTTCGGCCCCTACCAGGCGGCCGCGGCCTCCGCCGGGGGAGCCCGCCCTGAGGCGCGCCCGAGCGGGGAGCGAGCGCGCGGGCCGGAGCGAGCCTCGAGGGGCCGCGGCCCCGGCCCGCCCCGCCGCCGGCCCCGGCGCCCGAACTGGAGGCGGCGGAGGCTCCCCCACCCCCACCCGCGCAGCGCCGTCCGCCGCCGCTCCCTCCCCTCCCGCCCCCGGCCGAGGCCGAGGGACCGGGCGGGGGGCTCCCGCAGGTAACCGCCGTCCGGGCCTGAGGGGGAGGGGCAGGGGTCCGGCTTGAGGAGCTCGGGCCAGGCCGGGTGTCTGGCCCCTGGGGCTGGGGGCAGAGGTCTTTGCTCGGCCGGACCTGGGAGTGCTGAGCCCCCGGACTCCGAGGCCGGGGCTCGGGGTGCTGAGGGGAATGGCCCGGCCGGCTCGGCCCGGCCCGGGAGTGCGGAGAGGAGCGGCCTGTCCTGGCCTCGGGGCGCTGAGGGGAAAGGGCCCGGCCTGGCATCAGGGCGCTGAGGGTTCTCCGTCCGGCCCGGGAGTCTGGCCGGGCTTGGGCACCGGTCCTGGCCTCAGGGTGTGGGGGGAAGGTACCTGCTCCGTCGCGGCCTCGGGTGCAAAGGCGGCGGGTGTGAGTGGGCGGCGCCGGGGCTTCGGCGGGGTCAGAGCCGCACGCCCCGGAGCCCCTGGCAGCCCCGGGTATCCCGCGGTTCTCGCCGCTTCGCTGGGGGCGAGGCGGGCAGGCGGGCCGGCGGAGGGCCGGGCTTGGGGAGGGGCCGGGCGGGCGGGCGCGGAGCTGGGGCGCCGGAGCGCGCCCCTGCCGCGGGAGGGCCGGGGGCCCGTTTATTGCCATGTGAACACCTGAAGCCATGTGGACGCGGCTGCTGCTCGCCTATTGGGGGCGGAGAGCAGGTACCGGCCGGCCGGGCGCAGGGTCCCGGCCCTGGGGGCGGGGAGAGACGCGCAGGACACACTTCCTGCGTGGGGTTTTCTTCCCCTCCCCCGCCGCGGTGAGCAGGGCGCGATGTTTGATCCGGTGGTCCCCGTGTGCGAGCAAACGGTCGTTTGGGGGCCTGGGGCTCTAGGCATCTGGTCCTTTAGCGGGGGGAAAGTGGTGGTTGAAGGAGAGTGGCCGATCCGGCCCAGCCCGCTCTGGCAGCGGCGGGAGGTGGAATGTCTCCCGTGCGCCGGGATGGGAGTGGAATTTAGTGGCGGGGGGAGTGGGGGGCGTGCAGAGGAGCGGCCGCCTTCCTGGGCCTGTGGGTGGGGATTATTGTCTGTTTTTGTGGTTGTGGATACTAGCACTGTCGGCCCTTTAGTTTGCCCTTAGGGGACAGATCAAAATTAGGGTTCCCCCCCCCTTTCCTCTTTGCTCTTTTTCCCTCTCGAAGATTAGATGACTCTGATAACTGATGTAAAATGGATGGAATTTTCTGGCTATTATCTAACAGACAGATCTTTGAATGATAATTGGACCCTTATGTTAACAGCCTCAGTGAGGAGTTTTATAAAACATCTTAAATGGGGTGGCAGCTTGGTGAAGTGGGAAACTGCACTGACGTCTATTGATACTTCCAGCTTTACCACCAAATAAACTGTAACCCTGGCAAAGTTACCTACCTCCCCAAGGCTCCGATTTTTTTCACGCATTCAGTGAAGGCTCTCCTCCAGGTCAAACATTACGGGAGTTTTAGGTTGTGTCCCCCATCTTGTGTTTTGTTTTAGTCATAGGCGACTTCCTGAGAAATTCAGGATGTCCTTTACCTGGCTTTTAAAAGCTTGTCTCGGACTTCCTAGGTGGTGCAGTGGTAAAGAATCCGCCTGCCAATGCAGGGGACACGGGTTCGAGCCCTGCCCTGGGAAGATTCCACATGCCATGGAGCAACTAAGCCCATGTGCCACAACTATAAAAAAAAAAAAAAAAAAAGTAAAAAAAGCTTGTCTCACCTTTTAGTATTCAGCCTCTTCCTTTTCCAACGGAGTGTAAGACTTGGTCAGGGTACAGTTTTTCCTCAAATCCCAGATGCAGTTCTGTGCTTCCCTGAAAGTGTGTTCTAGCCTATGCTGAATGTGCCTTGTATTTTTTGTCTTTGCAAGAAGGAGTTATCAGGAAAAAGGTATTTCAGAGAACATCTGACTACTTGGAGTTGTGGATAATGTGTATTTGGGTCTGTGTGTGTTGGTTGGCTCCAAAGAGTTCCAAGATCTTTCTATGCACGGTATTGTGTGGAGGGATCGTATTTAAAGGTCTTTCAAGGGATACTTGGCATTTGGCTAACTTTTGAAATTTCCAGCTTTAGTATTCTCAGAGTAGGGATAAAGTGGAATTCCATAATATCTCCTTTGAAGTGGTATGCTAGTGGAATTAACTATCACCTCAGGGTGCACTAATTATTTGCATCCCCAATTTATTCCTTAATGGTGGCTGGATGCTTCTTCTCAGATGCTGAAGAACCCCAGTTAGTTTCACTGATTTTATGGTGTATGAGGGCATTAGGCCAGGACTGGTTAGTCCTTCTGGACCAACCTCAGAAGTTGGTCTTGTTTGCCTTAAATTTCTAATACTGAGATGCTTGAAGGATGTGTGCCTAATATGGTGTAATATGTCTTTCTTAGACAACTTTTTATTCATTCGGTGCAAACAATTTCAAAAAGGGTCACAGCATTGGGAGGTGTGCTCATAATGCTGACTTGGAAGGCAGATTGGTACACCTTTTCTTGTATGTGAACATCAGGCCTGTCACATAGGTAGACACTTTCCTATGGCTACACAGATTGATTATTTGGAGTTTCCAAAAATAAACAAATTATTCTATGTTGGTATTTGAATTATGACCTTGTGTTTTTTGTGGGCTTTTAAAACCTTATGGTTACTTAAATTGTAAACAGTTATCACACTCATGTAAATTTATGTTTTTGTTTTAACTTACGAGGAAAAAGTTTTAAAACTCAACTCTTACAGAGGTAACATTTTGTTTGTGTAGAAGGTTGCCAAGGTGGTAAGATGTCAGGAGATATGGGTTTTAGGTTCTATAACCTTTTTTTTTTTTAACCTTGATAAAAGGTAATGGAATGTAGACCAAGAAATTAGATTTGGACTTCTGGTGACTTCAACCTTCTCTTCATAGAGGAAAGGATGCTAACATTGTTTTAAAAAACAAAACCAGAAACACCCCAGAATGCTAGGTTCTGTCCGAGGTATTTTAACTTATCTTACAAAATCCACACAGCAGACCTGAGAGATGTATCACCTCTCCTTTTCCTGAGAGGTCATGAGGCTAATGAGGGCCAGGGTTTGATTGGGACTGTCCTCCCCTTGGCTCCAAAGCCTCTCCTAGATCTGTTATTCTTCACTGCCAGCTCAAGACACAAATCAGCTAGTGGTAGTTGGCTTTGGAATCCATATTTCCTGCTGTGTCCCTCTTCTTCCTTCCTTTTTCTTTCTTTCCCTTTCTTTTCTTTCTTTCTTTCTTTCTTTCTTTCTTTCTTTCTTTCTTTCTTTCTTTCTTTCTTTTTCTTTCTTTCTTTTTTCAAGTTATAATGAATCTGAATTATGAACTCGGGCAAAATATTGAAAAGGATGGTTTTTGTGACTGTGCCATGTAGTTTAGTGACCCCTGGGAGTTTTCTAAAATTTCACTTTCTCCGTACCTGGCCAGTTTTGCCAGTGTACCTGACATTTAATCTAAAAAGTTTCTCTTTCATACCCAATTCTGCCCTTCTATCTTGAGCTGAAAACTTCTTGTGTCAGATCAAAGAGTAATACAATTTATAAGGGGCTGTGTCTCTTCCTGTGTTATTGGTTTTCAATGCACTTGAATCATTATCTGGTGCCTGCTCTCAGTTTAACCAGATGGGACTCAAAAGGTACATTTACAAAAGCCAACCCTTTCCCCAGTATGCCTTAAGCTCTCTTCCTCATAGGGGCTTATGTTAAAGGCACCTTAATGTTCATTAAATCTGCCTGGGGCGTCTGACTCTCCTGCCTTCATTTTCTTTTTGAGGAGGTAAAAGTAACAAAACAAAACAATAAAACCCTATTTATATTGGAGCAAAACTGTACATGAAAGTCATACATTTGAAATATAGTGAAATCAAGGCTTTCATAGAGCATAATTTGCTAACATTGCACTTAGACTGAATAATTTTTTTTTATTATTAGACTTGAAAGTCCTCTTAATACCTATGGTACGTGCAGTATGGATGGAAAGATTCTCTTGGAGACAAACACAATCAGTACTTTCTGCATTAGAGTTGTGTTTACTTTTAGGTAATGTGCATGACCCAGCAGGAAGATGAACTATAAAGTGACTTACTGGTGTATCTGTGGCTTGTTATCTGATACTTCGTTGTGGGGAAGTTAAGAAAGAGAAAACATTAGCTACAGGGGAAAATAACCTTGTTGCAGTCTGCCTATGTAAGCTGTTCTGTGGGAAGGGGTGGAAGTTCATTGGAACACTTGAATATCAGCCTGATTGGAAGGTGGTTTCCATGTTTGAACGTCACATCCCTGGACATGGATTAAGGTCCTCTGTGTTCTAATTTTCATTAACAAGCTTTTGTAGGCACTATTCTAAGCATGAGGGATGCAGTGGTGGGCAAGATAGAGAAGGAGTCTGCTTTGGAGGTGGGCTGTAGACAGTAAGAGTGTCTGGCGGTGATAATAGCTATGAAGAGAATAAAAAGACAGTATGATAGGGACTCAAGGGATGCTGCTTCAGAGCGGTGGTGAAGTTGTACCCTCTTCTGAAGCATTTTCTGCCAGCAGGGCAGTCAGACTTGATCTGTGGGATGGATGAAAATGACATTAAACAAAGTAAATAATTAGCTTTAGTCCAGAGCATCTTGAGAAGTAGAAGAGGGTTGGTTCAAGTCTTCCCTCTGTTTATATCTATGCTTTCTGAATGGGGACCTGGCTCAAAAGAACTTGAGAGATCATTAGTGGTAACTTATAACAAGTAAGAAAGAGGAATGTGTTTGCTTTATGAAAATTGTTCTGATAAAAAGAGATGTGTAAAAGAAAGAATTGGGGAAAAAAGAGAGAGATGTGTAGGGAATTCCCTGGTGGTCCAGTGGTTGGGACTCCAGGCTTCCACTGCAGGGGGCACGGGTTTGATCCCTGATTGGAGAGCAAAGATCCCAGGAATGTGGCTTTAAAAATAGGAAAAAAAAGCCAGGGATGGGTTATTATATTGATGAGTGTTAGGCATTATTAGAAACATTGTTTATGTTTTTTGTTGAGGAGTTGGTTTGGGGTATTACAATTGTACTTTGTTAAGGCTTCAGATGAAGCCAGCAAAAATGAGTGATATCTGTATGCAGTACACTTTGATAGGTGTTGCTTCAAATGGAGGATCCCAGGTGACCTTGGGTAGGGGCGGAGGGAGTGTTGTTGGAGGAAGCAGCTGTAGCCAAGAGTGGGGTCTCTGGCAGGAGAGGAAACAGCACAGGTCAGACAGGCTTTGTTATCCATAACCAGGAGGATTTGTCCTCTGCACTTTTCCCAGCCAGCTGGTCGCATCCTACATACATCTTCACCCACCCTTTCTGTGCTCTCTGGTAGAATTATATAGAGAACTTAAAGAAACCTAAGAAATCATCTAGTCTAGCACTTTACAACTTTTTTACAACTCAGGAAAGATGCCAGGAAGGTGGTGACCTGCCCAAAGCTATGTGGCTTTACATTGACAGTCAAGGCTAGGACCCTGTTCTTGGCAGAAAGGCTAGTGTTCTTTCCATCATAGCCCATGTGCTGACCAGAGGGTTGATAGTTAACAGTTGCTCTTGAGTAGAAAAAGAAAGCCTCTGGGTGCTAATGTACTCATTTAGGAAAAAAAGACTGTGTGTATTTCCAATCTTAAGAAGTCAGGGGAAAAAAAAAAAGAGAAAGGACAGCGCATCGACCTTGAAAGCAGAGAACTACTGTTACTTTTCACAAAGTTATGTAGTATTGGTTTCTTCGGCCCCACTGAGACATAGTCTCACCCTGATTATGTCTTGCTCCAGGATAGGTGATATGGAGCAGCTCTTTGCCACATTCAGCATTAGTTGTGAAGTTCAAATTAGGCCCTTTAGATGTACGGAGAAATTTCTGGTACGTGGCTAAAATTGAGTTCTAGAGTTCAAAAGAGGTAAGGTCCTAGCAGTCTTAAGTTTTTTCATCTCTAGACCTCAAGTTCAAGGGAAGATTTCACTTCTACATTTATTTGTTATTAATTAATTAGGCTGCATTGGGTCTTCGTTGTGGCGCGTGGGCTTACTGTAGTTGTGGAGAGCAGGGGCTACTCTTCATTGTGGTGCACGGGCTTCTCATTGCAGTAGCTTCTCTTGTTGCAGAGCATGGGCTCTAGGTGTGCGGGCTTCAGTAGTTGTAGAGCGTGGGCTCATTAGTTGTGGCTCATGGGGTCTAGAGCGCATGCTCAGTAGTTGTGGCACACGGGCTTAGTTGCTCCGCGGCATGTGGGATCTTCCCGGACCAGGGATTGAACCTGTGTCCCCTGCATTGGCAGGCAGATTCTTAACCACCATGCTAGCAGGGAAGCCATCATTTCTGCATTTAGGAACACCCTAGTATAAAGCATTATTTTGGAAGCCTGGAGATTTTTCACTGTGCCTGACAAGAGTAGGGATTCTTGAGCAGGACTACTTCCCTGGACATTTCCCTGACTTAGTACTCTGGTGGGTCAGTTACCTGGGGACAGATTTTGTGTCCCTTTGGCAGTAAAGTGAGGGGACATTCTTGCTATAGAAAGTCCACGTGATGGGCAGTTTATGGAGGCAGCAGAGCATGTGAAAGAGAATGCGTGGCCTCAGTCTGGCTGTATCACTTACTAGCAGTGAGTGACCTTGGGCATTTTGCTTGAGCCACAGTCTCCTTGTCTGTAAAATGGTGATCTGTCTTCTTCAGGGCCGGTGAGAAAAGGAGCTAAAGCAGGAAAAGTGTATAGTGGAGTGCACCACCTATAGGTGACACTCAGTGAATGATAGTTGTCTGTTAAACAAACGTTCCACATTGTGCTGTGTACCAAGACACTGTCTAGAGTGGGGTGGGTCCTGACGATTCTGTTGATTTTGTTTTTATCTTTATTTTTTAAATTTATTTATTTATTTATTTATTGGCCGTGTTGGGTCTTTGTTGCTGTGCATGGGCTTTCTCTAGTTGTGGCTAGTGGGGGCTACCCTTCATTGTGGTGCGCGGGCTTCTCATTGTGGTGGCTTCGTGTTGCAGAGTGTGGACTCTAGGCACGTGGGCTTCAGTAGTTGTGGTACTTGGGCTCAGTAGTTGTGGCTCGCAGGCTCTAGAACGCAGGCTCAGTAGTTGTGACACACAGGCTTAGTTGCTCCATGGCATGTGGGATCTTCGCGGACCAGGGCTTAGACCCGTGTCCCCTGCATTAGCAGGCAGATTCTCAACCACTGCGCCACCAGGGAAGTCAGATCCTGTTGATTTTACATCCTTGAATATCTGCTCAGTAGAGAAGGGCAAACAGGGCTATTGAAAGTGCTCTGATAGGGGAGTACATGGTGCTGTACTAAGACATGTCATCCTGACCTGAAAGGTCACAGGAGGCTTCTTAAAGGAGGACCATTTCCTTCCTCATCCAGGTGCTTGTCCTGTCTCTCAGCAGTCTCTTCCCACCTCTGTGGCTCATTTCTCCCCTTCTTCTGCTTAACCGTTGGCGTTCTCTGGACCCTCTTACTTCATTGCATTCGCTCCCTGGGTGCTCTCAGATATCCCCAGGCTTTGATGATTGCCGAAAAGCTGACGACTCCCATATTGATATCTTCAGCCAGACCTCCCCTAGCTCCTCCAACTCCTGCATGACACTGCCATTTGGATATCTCACCAGTAACTTGAGCTTCTTAAGTCCAGAACTAACACATATTCCTCAAACTGTCCTCCATTTGTCCCCTTCTCCATATGTAGGTTTACCATCTACCCAGTTTCTCAAATCACATTCCTCCTTTTCTCTCGCCACCGTCATGTCTAACCCATCACCATGTTATTGTCAGTGCTGTTTGAATCTGTCCACTTTACTGCCGCAAACTTTGAGCCACCATCACCTCCGACCTGGAACGTTGTGATTGCTTCTTAACACAGCCTTCCCATTTCTACCCATCTGCCTCTATTCCACTTTGCCCAGAGCAGCCAAGGAGTCACGTGTGTTTCCCCCACTTAAAATCGTCTAATGGTTTCTCATAGCATCTAATAGAAAATCCAAACTCCTTCCCATTTCTCACAAGGCTCTGAGTACCCTGGCTCCTGCCCACCTCTCTTGCTGCCTCTCTGCTGCTTTTGCTTGCCATCCTTCAGCCACATTGACTTTCTCTGTGTCCCCTGAAGGCACCAAGCTCTTTCTCATCTCAGGGACTTCTTTATATGCTGCTGCCTCTGCTCAGAACACTGTGGCCATCCCGGCCTTTTCTCATCCTTCAGGATATTTGTTGAATGAAAATAAATAGCATGAGACAGGCAGTAAAGGGGGTGGGGTAAGGAGGAAAAGTGTCCTTGGAGTGCATCTACAAAGGTCTTTAAAAAAAAGAAAGAAAGAAAGAAAGATAGAAAGAAATGTTTGAAGGGCTAAAAGTACATGAGTTTGGTTGTGGTGTAGGTAGAGTTATTCAAGCGAAACACCTAGGAGTCAGGCAGCCAGAACTCAGATATACTGCTGATGAGATTATAAAATAGTTTCACCACTTTGGAAACCATTTTGAAAGTTTCTTAAAAAGTTGAACGTATGTCTGTCCCGTGACCCAGCAGTTCTATTTCTAGGTATTTATCCAGGAGAAATGAAAATATACATCCACAAATAAGCCTTGTACGAGAATGTTACAGGAGCTTTATCCATGATAGTCGAAAACTGCAAGCAGTCCAGATGTCTATAAGTGGGAGGATGGGTAAACAAAATGGTATATTCATACAGTGGAAGACCACTCAGCAGTGGAAAGAAACAAACTACTGACACATGTAACAAGGAAGGGGGAAGAATTTCACACACATTATGTTGAGTGAAAAGCTGGACACAGAAAAGTACATAATGGATGATTCCATTTATAAGACATTCTAGAATAGGCAAAAGTAGTCTGTGATACCAAAAATTAGATCAGTGGTTGCCTCTTGGATGCAAGGGGGTTCACTGGGAAGGGGACATGAGAGAACTTTCTAGACTGATGGGAATGTTCTGCGTCTTGATAGGCATTCATCAGATCTTATAGGATCATATACTGTATGTAATTTTCCCATGTGTAAATTATACCTAAAAACAACCTGGGAGTTGTCCTAGATTTCTTTTTCCCCTCTCACTTTCAACATTTAATCTCCCAGCAAGTTCTGTTCATTTTGTGTCCAGAATACATCCTGAATGTGTTCCCTCCCATCTTAAGCCCCATCTCCTCTTATCTGGACTACTTTATTATTAGCTTCCTGACTGGTTTTCCAACTCCCAATTTTTTTGCCTTCCCAAGCCATTTTTGCTGCTTTCCAGCTAAAGTGATCTTTAAAAATTCAAATTGAGTCATGTCATTTGTCTTCCTACAACCCTTTCCATTGCTTTCATGGTGGCTGACATGGGTCTCTCTGACCCCTGCCTCCTCTGAGCCCATCTGACCTGGCCTATTCCTTGCTCCTTTAAGTTCCAGCATCTTTGACCTTCCCTCTGTTTCTTGAACACCTCAAGTTCATTGCTACCTGAGGAACTTTGCACTCAGCCCTTTCCTCTGCCTGGAGCACTCTGCCTGACAAGTCTGTGAGACTTGTTTCTGTTTGTCATTCAGGTTCAGTTTACCTTTTTTTTTTCTTTCTTTTTTCTTTTTGGCTGCACCTCGCAGCTTGCCGGGTCTTAGCTCCCTGACCAGGGATCGAACCTGTGCCCCCTGCATTGGAAGCATGGAGTCTTAACCACTGGACCACCAGGGAAGTCCCCGGGTTCAGTTTACATATTTCCTTCTCTGTGAGGTTTTCTCTGGGCCTTACAGTCTAAAGTAGTGCTCCATCACATCAGCCTGCTTTATTCATAACTTTTATCACCATCTGAAATTATCTCATCCTTTTATTTATTTGTTTGCCTGTCTCCTCCCTCTAGGATTAAGCTTGGCTTGTTCACTGTTTCACACTCAATGTCAACAGCAATATTTGGCACATAGTAGGCCGTATGTATTGACTAAGTGAAGGTATTGAGGCTGGTGATGACGGGATGAGAACAAACCTACTAGGAGGTAGATTTGTGAGGGAGAAAGAGGAACCAAGGAGAGTCAAAAGGCTTCTGGCTTGGAAAATAGGTGGTGATGGTACCATTCATTGACATAGAGAACCGTGGAGAACGAGAAGATTGGGGTGGGGTAGGAAGTGATGAATTAAACTTTGGACTTAAATTGGAGATGTTTATAAGGAAGGCATCAAGTGTTTGAGGCACAGAACTGACATTTAGGAGAAGGAACTGGGCTGTAGAGTAAGACCTGGTGGTTAGCATGTATGTTCCAGCCCGGGAGTAGATGAGATTGCAGTCAGGGGTACACAAGGAATGTCAATATGTAGAGAAGTGGTTCCTTCCTTTCTTCCTGCCTGAGTGATGGACATCTCCCACCAGTAACAGGGACTTTACAGAACTCAGCCCCTAGAAGGTCTTGTAGTTTTAGGCATTCTCCACCTCCTAACCCCGTGCCCCAGGTATGTTATTGTTGCTAATAATGACAAGTGCTCAGAGGGTCAGGACAAAATTCTGAGGAATGTGAACATTTAAGGGAGCAGAGCAGCATTTAAAGAGCAGAGAGGGTGCAACCGGACAGGTTAGGAGGAAAACCCAGAGAGCATGGCATGAGGAAAGAAAGTGTTTCAAGTCAGAGGTGGTAGCTGAGATTATTGAAAAGCGTCATTTGGGAGGAGAGGGGATAACTAAAGCCAGGTGATTGTGTATTGATGAGAAAGTGAGGTGAAGAAGTGGAGACAGTAAGTTTGGAGTCAAACCTTCCTAAAATTTGGCTGTTGGGGAAATTAAAAAGTAGCTATAGGGAGAATATGAAGTCAAGCGAAGACTTTTTTAAATATGAGAGAACTTTAAGCATGTGTAAATCGAAGTGGGAAGAAGCCAGCACAGGGCTGGGTTGAGGACCTTCCAGGAGAACTCAGGGCCCAGTGTGATCCAGGCGATTGGCTTTGGATAGTAAGAATACCCGCTTCAGGAGAAAGCAAGGTGTGTGGGCGGGAAACAGATGGGCATAGGGGCAGGAAGGTAAGGGGTGCTTTTCTGTGAGTTCTGTGAAGGTTCTCTGCTGAGGGCCAAAAGTGAGGTGGAGAGTTGGAAGCTTGAAGAACAGAGGAGATCTAAAGAAACGGCTGTGGCAAGCAGATGTAGCCGGCTAAGGAAACTGCAGGGGGAAAGTAAAAAGTAGTCAAGATGAGCTTTCTGCCTCCTGGGATTTTAGAGAAACTGGTCAGACCTTTACAGTTGTTTGTCTAGTTTTGGATTCCAGTGATTGAGACTCAGCTTTTCCTGCCCGGTGCCCCCATATGCTCTGCCATTCCTGTTCATTAGGCCCATACCTTGTGAATTATTCCAGAGCTTTCATGCTTTATGTAACCATTACTTACATAGCACTCACTGTGTTAGGTAGGTGGCAGTGTTCTAAGTGTTGTGTCACAGCAGGTAAGGTGGGGGATACTCTTATCCCCTTGGACCTGGGGTACCTTAGGTGGCCTGGCTGTAGTGGAGGAAGTAAGAGTCATCCTCTTCTCAACTCCACAGCTAGAGCAACTCTCCGTCATCTCTCTCTTCTTATCTTGGGTATCTGTGCAAGATTTTTGCTGGAAAAAATGCAGAATATTTTTGAATACCACTGCACTAGGCTCTCAGGTCCTTGCAGTCAAGATTGTGTTTTATTTTATTTTATAGCCCCAGCAGCTGGAACTTTGCCTGTCAGTGCATTGAGAGTGAATGCACCTTTTGCCTCTGAGCCTCTGCCTGGAATGCCCTATCTTTCTCCTCTATCTTTATCCATATATTACAGTGATGTATGTCATATGTTACAGTTAATATGGAAGGTGTCTATTTCACCATGAGATTGTATTCTTAGATGGTCACCGTGCCTTTTAATCTTTATTTCTTTATGCCCCTTCACATAGTAGGTATTAAAGTAATGTTAAATTTGTATTTGTTGTTAAAAAAAAATTACAAAGCATCTCTAAGAGTAACTGAAATAGTTAAAGAATGGGGGGAAAATTCAGAGAAAATATCAGCCAAAGAAATGAGTTAATTTAGCCTGGTAAAGTATTCTAAGCAATGAGTTAATGAGGGTCTTAGGGTATGTTAAAGAGTGATGGCCTGAGAAGGAAACAGCAGCAGATGAGGTTGGAGGTGGTACTCATGGCTTGGGTAGACAAACCAAAGAACTCCCTGCCCTGTGAGGAACTCTGGGAATTTCTCCTGGAGAGTTTTAGGCAATAGAATCGACTCATTTGTGTGCAGTGATTCCTACTTGAGTGGCAGAGGCATGGCAATCATGTCTCCAAGATTCCAGCCAAATGACTCCTACAACCTCAATGTACACAGTATAAATGACATATAGGCACCTGTACATTAGTGAACAGACATAAGCAATAAAGTATATGTTGCATTGAATTTAGTGCTGCTGTTCTGTTTTACTTTTAGCTAGTGGGTATGTGAATTTAAACATAATGGGAGTAGAATTTTCGTCTTTTAGTTAAGAAATCTTTGTGGAGGGAATTCCCTGGTGGCGGCGCAGTGCTTGAGAATCTGCTTGCCAATGCAGGGGACAGGGGTTCGAGCCCTGGTCTGGGAAGATCCTACATGCCACAGAGCGCCTAAGCCCATGTGCCACGACTACTGAGCCTGTGCTCGTGAGCCACAACTACTGAGCCCTCGTGCCACAACTATTGAGGCCTGCTCTGCAATAAGAGAAGCCACCGCCATGAGAAGCCCACGCACCACAATGAGAGTAGCCCCACTTGCTGCAACTAGAGAAAGCCCATGTGCAGCAGCCAACAGCCAATAAATATTAAAAAAAAAAAAGTCTTTGTGGAAGCGAATTTAAGTTCTAACACATTGAATAGGAGAGGTTGGAGTTGGAGTGAAGGACGTTGCAGCCTGTGTCACTTATTGTCTTTTTGTTGTTGTTGTTAAGTGAAGTTTTGCTACGTTGGCTAGCAAAGTGCTAAAAGTTGGCTATTCTTAAAGATAAGAGACAGAGGCCAAATGAAGCCTGTGGGAATGAAACATCAGAGAAAATACAAGAAAAAAGAAAATTTTTATTTCAGTTCAGCCCAGATTGCTAAATCTGTACCATGCTAGGCACAAAAAATGTGAAAGTAAATAAACTGTCTTCTCTTCAGCTGGAGTTCAGTGTCTGTGGGACAGTCAGACATGGAAAATTAACATTCATAAAATCTACATAGGATCTGCAAGATTCTAATAGTGGTGTAACCAGAGTTCTAGGAGAGAACTGGGAAAGAGGCTTTACGCCTGATTAAGAGTGAGAAGAATATTGGAGAAGACTGAGAGGGGGGAACCTGTGAGCAGGATCTCGAAGGGTGGGTAGGAGAGAGCATTACAAGGGAAGGTCCTTCAAACCAAGGCTTGGAAGTATGTGACGTATTATATATATAGCAAAGCACAGGCTCTCGGGGCCTGGAGATTACAGGGAAGGGACTGTCATAAGGAAGTGTGGGTTGAGTGTGAGGTGGGAATAGCTTGACGATGGGCCTTGAATCTGGGCTAGAGCACTTAATTCTCACCAGTGAAATGGTTTTGTGAAGACAGTTGTGATATGTGTTTGAGAAACTTGTTGATTGTGAGGAGAGGTGGAGGTGGGAAGGAGATGGGAGGGCTGGAAGCAAGTCAGGAATTGATCATCTTCGCCTCTTCCTGTTCTGGAGGTTTTCCCACGGCCAGATCCCTAGTCTGCATGAGAAAGAACGGCAACTGGTTTAAACAAAATGCGCCTATAGGAAATGTTGGCATCAACCCACTTTAATTCCAAAACAGACAAGCAAGGATATTTTATTTACCAAAAACTTTGAATAAATAATAAAATAATTATTTGTGTAAATAAACACTTGAAAATATTAACCCGCTTAATTCTTATAAAAATCCTATGAGGTTGTACTGTTATCTCCATTTTTTCAGGTGAGGAAACTATAACGTAGTTGAGTACTTTCCCCAAGGTCTCTCATCTAAAAAGTAGCCAGGATTTGGAATCAGGCATCCTGACTTCACCTTCTGTGCCCTTAACCTGTACACTGTGCGATTCTGTGTTTAATTTGAATAAACTGGAAAACAACTCTTGCAGAATAAGTTTGTGATGCCTTTGAAGGGAAGAGTTTGGGTTTGGATATAGGAAGAAAAAAAGAGTGGAGTCCAGAATTGCCATTTGGGGGCCTACTTGTTAGACACTATCTGTGTGAGAGCAGGGACTTTCTGTTCCCTGTCGTATCCCCGGCACCTAGAATAGTGCTTGGCATGTAGTTAGTGCTCAGCAAATAGTTTTTGTGTGAATTAATAAATGAAGTAGAATTTTCCTGCCAGCTTTCAAAGGAATGTGCCATGGAAGCTTGTTTCTTTTTCCCCTTTGGCTCCCTGTTGACCATCCCTTTCTGAATTAATGAGCTCCATGCCTTTATTACTTGCTTGTTTTTGTTGAATTTATCTTGCTCAGCTCTCAAAGGATGCCAGCCCAGTCTACTGTTCTCTAGATTAAAAAAAAAATCAGCAACTTGTTTTCAAAATCAAAATATTAGGTTTTAAGATTTCAGCAGAAATCTTTTTATATAAATAAGATTTCTTTTGTTGATGCTTTTTGCTTATACTTAAGATGTAAACCTTGAAAATGTTATTAAAGAGAATAGAAATTGACTTCTAATTATAGTAGTTGATTATATGTTTATTGAATCTTTTCTCAACAGACCAAGCATTATCTCTACTTCCCCTTTTTTGCCAGTATTCTTAATATTCGATTCTAGTCCTTCTGTATCTGCTGAAGAATCTTCCTCAGTGAGCAATTCATTAGGAAATCTCTTCCAGGAACCGAGTGATAATACAGCTCAAGAAGTGTCTCTGCTAATGTAAAGTCACAGCATTGACTATGTAGAAGTCATATATCTGATTTCATTAGCAAATTAATAGGTGATATAGGTTCTGAGGAGGAGAGACTAATGTTTTCTTTCTGCTTTAGTTCATTGTAAATTAAATCATTTGGGAGTAGGACAATGGGAAATTTTGTCTGCATCTAGAGATGAATAAAGACTTGGTTCCATAAGCCAATATACTGTTTTTCTTATTGACTTGATTCAGCTTATTAATATTTTATTAAGAGAGATACTTCATAATATTTAATTTTCTTTTAAGAATAAGGTTTGACTCCACTGAATCAAAAATTTGAAAAAATCCTACTATAACAGTATTTTTGTTCTAGAGTTAAAATGGTCATATGAAAATAGTTACTTTTGTTGAAATAGTTATACATGGAAATAATTATATATGTTAAAGAAAAAGTGTCAAGAATGTTAGCATAGTGTTTTAGTTGAAACAACTTTTAGAACTGTTTTTTCCCTTGAAATGTATCCTTTTATTATAAAATTAGTGGGTGCTCTTGGTATAAAATTCAAACAACACATAGGTGTATAATCTTACTCTCTGAATATAACTGTTGTTTACAGTTTAGTGCATATCCTGTACTTTAAAAAAAATAGGCTTTATCTTTTAGAGCAGTTTTAAATTCATAGCCAAATTGAGAGGAAGATACAGTTTCTCATATACCCTCAGCCCCCACACATGCACAGCCTCCCCCATTATCAACATTTCCCATCAAAGTGGTACATTTGTTACAGTTGATGAACCTACCTTGACACATTTTCACCCAACAGTCCATAGTTTACACTACAGTTTACTCTTGGTGTTACATTGTATTCTGTGGTTTGGCAGAAATTTATAACCTGTATCTATCATTAAAGGGTCCTACAGAGTAGTTTCACTGCCCTAAAGTCCTCTGTGCTCCACCTGTTCATCTCTCCCTCCCCCTAATCCCTGGCAACCGCTGGTCTTTTTTTACTGTCTCCAGAGTTTTGACTTAAGATGGAATCATACAGTATGTAGCCTTTTCAGATTGGCTTCTTTCACTTAGTAATATGCATTTCAGTTTCTTCCATGTCATTTCATGGCTTGATGGCTTATTTCTTTTTAGCTCTAAATAATAGACTGTCTTTTTATTTGTAGATGAAGGTGGTTCTTAATACTGTTCTACGAAATATTCCGAGGTTTCTGTTTGCAGGTGGTTCATCTCCTGAAAAATTTGTTTCAGACAGTTGATATTAAATTATTACCTAGTTTTTAAATATTGCAGTGCTGAATTTTTTTCTTTGTGTTTTAAATCACTAATTTAATGACTGACATTTATACATCCTTTACCAAGTGCCAGGCACTGTGAACAGTATTTATTTTTGTCATTTTATTTAATTCTGATGAAACATAGCTGGAACCCAACTCTGGCTCAAAACTTTTTTCTCGCTTTTAATGTAAAGTGTGCACCTTATAAAAATGCATACTGCATCACTGCTTCCTTCCCCACCCATCTGAGCTTAACAGACTCCCCCACAGACACAGGTTTTCTCTCTCTGCACCCAACTCTTTCTCTTCACAGCATTTAAACGTTTGGTCTTTCATCTTTTTCCCCCCACTAAAATGTAAGTTCTATGGTTAGAAATTGTGCCTCCTTCACCTTTGCATCTCTGTCACCTAGGGCATTACATGGCACCCAGTAGGAGCCCACATGTTTGTTATAAAGAATATGTACCATAGATTATATCATCTATAAGGTTTGCTTTTAATTACTTTTGTAGGGCAAACCATTAAGTTGTTTTTCTTTGTATTTAGTGATTTAAGTGAGGGAGTTGAAGAAGGGGTCCCTTGAAAAGATGCTGAGGAACCTGTTGGGTAGGAGACAGGCTGTTGTGGAAGTAGAGACTAGAAGCTGTTTGGATGAGCATGTTGGGAGACCTGCCTGAGCACTGTCAGAGCCCCTTGAATAGTAACTCATCTTCCCTGGGCCCTGGTCCGGTCTCTTCCTGACAACTGCCAGAAGATCTTCTAAAATACACCTCTTGTGCACTGAAGTAAATGTAGATGCCTTGCTGTGTTATCCACAGTAGGACCCTTTCCTGCCTTTCCAGGCCCATCCCCCAGTTGCCCTACATGTGTGCTCTAGCTCAGCTACTGTGTTCCTGTTTCCATGCATGTGTCTGTGCCCTCTTTCCCCATTCTCTGCCATCTGTTGAGACCATTATCTTTCAAGGGCAGCTTAAATGCTGCTTCTTCCCTGAAACCTAACATTCCCTTAACTGGGTGTTTCTCTCATGGCATTTGGTAATTTTCTTGCATACATTTAATCTTCATTTTTTATTATACCCTTCTAAACTTGTTCTTTCCCCATCCACTTTGAGGCCAAGGATTGTGGTTGTCAGCAGTCCTCGTATTTTCTGCAGTGCACTGAATATGAGAGCAGGCTGAATAGTTTCTCGCAGTAGAGAAGAACAAAAGTAGGCAAAGCACATAATACAATTGTCCCCCAGTATCTGCCAGAATTGGTTCCAGGAGACACCACCCCACCCGCCCCCACCAGGGACACCAAAATCCGTGGATGCTCAAGACTCATAAAATGGCATAGATTTTGCATATAAGTTATAGACATTCTCCCGTTTATTTATTTATTGGCTGCATTGGGTCTTTGTCGCTGCACACGGGATTTCTCTAATTATGGTGAGTGGGGGCTGCTCTTAATTGTGGTGCATGGGTTCCTCATTGCAGTGGCTTCTCTTGTTGCAGAGCACGGGCTCTAGGTGTGCGGGCTTCAGTAGTTGCGGCACAGGGACTCAATAGTTGTGGCTCACAGGCTTAGTTGCTCCGTGGCATGTGGGATCTTGCTGGAGCAGGGATTGAACCCGTGTCCCATGCATTGTTAGGTGGATTTTTAACCACTGAGCCACTTAGGAAGTCCCCCTCCCATATATTTTAAGTCATCTCTAGATTATTTGTAATACCTATTACAGTGTAATTGCTAGGTAATAGTTGCCAGAGTGCAGCAAGTTCAAGTTTTACTTTTTGGAACTTTTTGGAATCTTTTTTTTTCACCCAAATATTTTCAGTCTACAGTTGGTTGAATCTGTGGATACAGAGGGCCAGCTGTATTTAATTTGGGCGCAGGTAAGACGTGTCCTTATCCAAGGATTATTTTGGTGGTTAGGAACCTTTTGGAAAAGAAGTCAGGATGGAGGTAGGTAAAGAATGAAGTGTAGCAGGTCTTGTATGTTGGGATAGATGACAGGAAAGCAGAAATGACCAGGTGAGGAGCAGCAGTTGTTTTTCAGAGTTCTGAGATGAGTCCCAGCACTTGTCCTCAGGGTGTTCAGCAGTATAGTGAGGGAAGCAAACAGGTAGATCAGTGATTATACATTACAAAAAACGTGGCCATAGGAAAGGGAAGGTACCAGAAAACATTTGTTGATTCTAGAGAAGTGATAGCAGTAAGAGCCAGTGATCTTAGCTAGATTGTGGTCCTGAATAGGTGGGCAGAAAGGTTGGCCTCCTGCAGCAGGAGGCAGTCTTAGGGTCAAGACATCCATCTTCCTGTCCCCCTTAAATGAGCATCGCAGAAGATATCACAAAGATATTTTAGTACAATGATGGTGAAAGGTTAGCTTTTAGTGTTTGAGCTCAGATCTTCAGGGAGAAGTAGGTTAGTATTAAAAGAAACAATGGTGAATTTAGTGTTTGAAACCCATATAGCAGCTTGTTTTTCAGTCCTTCAGGTGTTTGCAGGACTGGAGGTTGAAAGTCAGGGGAGTGAGCCAGGGCTGAGTAAGGGAGATAAGTGAGGGCGGGGCTGGGGGGGGCACCAAGTAGTGAGATTACCCACTCTTGGGTGTCCTAGGTTCAGGATACCTCCTTTGGGTTTGGTTTGTTTCCTTTTAATTGATGTGAAACTCACACAATATAAAATGAACCACTTTTAATATAATACATTATTAACTATACTAACCATGCTGTATATTAAATCTCTAGAATTTACTCATCTTACAACTGAAAATTGTACACTTTGACCAAAATTAACTATTTTTAAGTGAACAGTTCAGCGGTTCAGTGGTTTTTAGCACATTCACAACACTGTGCACCCACAGCCTCTATCTCGTTCCCAGACATTTTCATCACTCCCGGAAGAAACCCCCATACTCCTTAAGCAGATGGTTCAGTTTTCCACCTTCCCCCAACCTCTGGCAACTACCAGTCTGCTTTCTGTCTATGGATTTACCTATTCGGATTATTTCATATAAATGGAATTATACTATATGTGACCTTTTGTGCCTGGCTTTCACTTAGCGTGTTTTTAGGTTCATCCACATTGTAACATGTATCAGTACTTCATTCTTCTTTTGGCTGAATAATACTCCATTGTATGTATATATCACAATTGGTTTACCCATTTAGCTATTGAAGGACATTTCTGTTGCTTACAATTTTTGGCAGTTTACTAGGTTGCTGTAAACATTAATGTGCAAGTTTTTGTGTTTACATAAATTTCATTTCATTTGGGTAAATAGCCAGGAACATGGCTGCTGGATTGTTTCAGAGTATTTTAGCTTTGTAAGAAACTGCCAAACTATTTTCCAAAATGGCTACACATGGGACTTCCCTGGTGGTCCGTGGTTAAGACTCTGTACTTCCATTGCAAGGGGGCATGGGTTCAATCCCTGGTTGGGGAACTAAGATCCTGCATGCTGCATGGTGCAGCCAAAAAAAAAAAAAAAAGAAAAAAGGAAAAGAAAATATTTTGGTTTAAAAAAAAAAGTATATGACAAAGTTGCTGTTTTAATCATCTTAATTTGCTTTCTGTCTCTTTGAATTTGCCTTATTCTAGATATTTTATAAATGGAATGTTTGTCTTCTGTGTCTTGCATATTTCACATAGCTGAATGTTTGTTTGCTTATTTGCTGCATTGGGTCTTTGTTGCTGCACGCAGGCTTTCTCTAGTTGCGGTGAGCAGGGACTGCTCTTTGTTGCAGTCCGTGGGCTTCTCATTGTGGCGGCTTCTCTTGCTGCGGAGCACGGGCTCTAGGCACATGGGCTTCAGTAGTTGTAGCACATGGGCTCAGTAGTTGTGGCTCACAGGCTCTAGAGCACAGGCTAAGTAGTTGTGGTGCATGGGCTTAGTTGCTCCTCAGCATGTGGGATCTTCCTGGACCAGGGATCGAACCCATGTCCCCTGTGTTGGCAGGTGGATTCTTAACCACTGCACCACCAGGGAAGTCCCTAGCTGAATGTTCTTAAGGTTCGTCGATATTGTGGTACATATAAGAACTTCATTACTTCTTGTGGCTGAGTAATATTTCATTGTATGTATATGCCACATTTTGTTTATCCATTCATCTCTTGATGGCCACTTGGGTTGTTTCCACCTTTTAGCTATTCTGAATAGTGCTGCAGTGAACATTGGCATACAGGTATCTGTGTCTGTTTTCAGTCTTTTGGGTATATACAGGAGTGGAATTGCCGACTCATATGGTAACTGTATAATCTTTTGAGGAATTGTGGAACTGTTTTCCAAAATGGCTGTGCCAATTCACATTCTCTACCTCCTGCACAACATTTGTTATTTTATTTTGTTTTTTAAAATTTTTTTCATCTTTACTGGAGTATAATTGCTTTACAATGTTGTGTTAGTTTATGCCGTACAGCAAGGTGAATCAGCTGTATGTGTACATACAACTCCATATCCCCTTGCTCTTGAGCCTCCCTCCTACCCTCCTTATCCCATCCCTTTAGGTCTTCACAAAGCATTGAGCTGATCTTGCTGTGCTCTGCAGCAGCTTCCCACTAGCCGTCTATTTTACAATTGGTAGTATATATATGTCAGTGCTACTCTCTCACTACGTCCCCGTTTCCCCCCATCCCCCCCACCGTGTCCTCAAGTCCATTCTCTACCTCTGTGTCTCTATTCCTTGCCACTAGGTTCATCAGTACCAGTTTTCTAAATTCCATATATATGCATTAGCAGACAGTATTTGTTTTTCTCTTTCTGACTTGCTTCACTCTATATGGCAGACTCTAAGTCCATGCACCTCACTACAGATAACTCAATTTTGTTCCTTTTTATGGCTGAGTAATATTCCATTGTATATATGTGCCACATTTTCTTTATCCATTTATCTGTCAATCTGCCCAACACTTGTACTTTCCCCCTTTTTGATTATAGCCATCCAAGTGGGTATGAGGTGGCATTTGCATTGTGGTTTTGATTTGCATTTCCCTAATAATGTTGAGCATCTTTTCATGTGCTTGTTTGCCATTTGTATATCTTTGGAGAAATGTCTAAGTCCTTTGCTTATTTTTTAATGGGGTTGTTGTCTTTATATTGTTGAGTTGTAAGAATTCTTTATATATTCTAGATTCTAGACTCTGATCAGATATCAGATATGTGATTTACATTATCTGAGAATTTGGGGTTCTTTTTTGCTAGTATCATTTGAACAAGTTAGTTTAGACACATTGTCTCAGTTCCCCTACCAGGGATTGAACCCAGACCCTGGCAGTGAAAGCACTGAATCCTGGGAATTGAACCACTGGGGATTGAACCAGGGAATTTCCAAGATACATTGGTTTAGATATGAATAAGCCTGTATGCACATTTGAATAGTGCTTGAACCCCAGAAATAGAAGAAATTTTGAATGATTTTGAAGTTTATTTCATGTCTGTATATTTATTTAGTCATTGTATTTTTTTCCTGATCTCTTTGAAGCCTATACAGTGCCCAAGACTCATGAGATCTGGGGAAACCAAGCTTTGAGAGGTAGACCTAGCATGCACAAAATATTGTAAGCCACTTGATTCCTAAGGCAGAGATAGTTATGTATTGAATCATGTCTCTGTGTTTTAGTCTGAAGGTCATATTCCAAACACAGACTCACAGGAGAGCTCCCAAGTGATGGACAGCCTGTCCTGAAACTTCAGTAGCACTAGGCTTCAGAAGGGTTTGTCTTATTTCATCAACACATTGGTCAGTGTATCACCTGCTTCTTTGCATGTCAGCTTTCTGACTTGGGAGCAGGGTTTATGCATTAATGCTTACCTTTCAGCCAGTTCCTCTCCCACTTGATTCCTGATGTGGGGATGTACATGCTACAGAAGCTTGAGGGAAGGGCAACAACAGAAGCTGTTTCCCTCCCTGTGTTTTATCTCCTTGGATTAGAGTGTTCTCTTAGCAGTTTGAGCTTTCTAGATGGCAGAGATCCTTGGGCTTTTTACAAGATTAATTTTCATATAACTTGAGGATTCCATATATTTTCACTTGTTTCCTGATTATCTGCTATAGGTGGTCTCTGTTCCCCAGTGACTGCTCTTCATTCAGCTAGCTCCTGGTGGAACGTTCCTTACCTCGCCCGATCTTCCAAGAGCCAGCTTCTCCACGTTGTGTCAAGTAATAGAGGAAAAGATGCTCGTTAGAATTATTTATACCACCATGAATAGAGCTAAGAGCTAAATAAGAATTGTCTGTTTAGATATAACATTTTTTAAAAATTTTAATTAGGTATATTGGGGAGGGGTATAAAGAAAAGATTCTTATTTGAATTTCTCATGCCAAGGACTTTGAGTTTAGATTGTGAGGTATGCTTAATTAGCATAGTGAACGGAGTGGAAATAGCATCTAGGTCTGGACCTTGGCTAATATTGGAGTGTCCTGTGTCCTTACTTTTACTCCTGCAAGCGCCTTTTAGTTTATTTCTTTTAAGTTTAACCCACTTTCCTTTTAAATACTTCAATCTAGCACTTTTTTCTGCCTTTTCCTTTTCTCCCCCCACCTGCTTCTTTTCAGTAGTGCAAAGGCAGAGAGAGTATTAGATTATTGTGATTTTACACATCTCTTCTAAGTGCTTGACTTCGAACTCCTCACATGCTGGGAGCGTTGTGTCTTTATATTCTCTATGTCTGGCCCCTAGTAGGACTTCAGTGGATGCTTAATTAGCTATGGCACTAAACTTATAGAACAGGCCATGTTCTTTTTAGAAGACATTCTAGGATAATAAAGATCACTGATTTTGTATTCACCAGGCTTCTTGAGTCTGTGGCTTGATTTCTCTCATCTGTGCAGGAGGATTCCCAGCAATTCTCTTCACATACCACTTTGTCCCCATTCTTTTCTCATTCTGCGACTCCAGTTATATGAATATATTAGACCTCACTGTTTCCTTTTGGTCACTTATCCTTTCTCCTATATTTTTTTATCCTCTCTGTTTTTCATTCTGGGTGGTTTCTTTTGACCTGTATTCCATTTAACCAGTTCTCTCTGACTAATCTGTGTTTAATTGAAATTAACTCAATGGGTAGGCTTATTGTATTGAAAAATACAGTAAAAACTGAAAAGTTTGGGTCCTTTCAAATTTGCTGTGTTGCTTTTTATGGATTCCTGTTGCTAAATTTTTTAAGCTTGGCTTTTATTTCCTAAAACAGAGTAAATATAGTTGTTTATAATCTCCTTTTTCTCAGTTCTGTTATCTGGAGTCCCTTTGGGTCTTTTACTGTTTACGATGGTTCTTACAGTGTTTTGTCTGTTCGTGTGTTTCTGTGCTGGATGTAGTATTTGAAACATTATTTATAGAAATAATTAGAGGCCTTGGATGTCTTTTTCCAAGGAAGATTTTCGTTTGCTTTTTCAGGGTGCCTGAGGGCACTAGCAAACCAGGATTACTTTAATCCAGGTTGAGTGTTTGCGATCTTACCCAGGTGATTTGAAGCTGAGTCCATGAGAAGACTGGTTTACTTCTAGTTCACTCTTACTCCTAGGATGCAGCCCTTTAGGATCTCAGTCCCCAAGTGTCTCCCTGTGCAGGGCCTAGAAGGGCAGACATGCCTCTAGGCCTCTCGACCTCCTCTGGCAGATCAGCAGCTGCCCTCAGGCCTCACATCTTTGGGTTTCCATTCCTTCTAGGATGTTAACTTGGTAATTCCTCATTATCCTGTTAGCTTTTTGTTACTTTTTAAAAGATGTATATATATATTTCATCCAGTTTTTTTCCCCAAATTACTTAATCCATCATTATTGAATGTATAAAATGAGACCTTATTTTCATGGGTTCATGTTATTTTAACATTCACCTTGAAACAGGTGACCATAAGGTGAGAGACACTACACTGTAGTCTTGGTTACATCTCAGTGTGACATTGAGTACAAGATGGAACAACTGGTCAGGGGTAAGAAAACAGAAACCCAAGCAGTGCTGGTCCGAGCACTCTCTGGGAAGTAGTTTCTAGAGGTGGTCTGCAAAGCTGCTTCCCCGAGTTCTGAATCCCAGCCCTGCCACTTAGTAACAGTGTGACCTTGAGCAAATAACTATTCTGTGCCTCTGTTTTCTTGTCTAAAAAATGAAAATATGAATTATACTTGCCTGTTATGCTAATTAAATTTGTTAATAACTAAAGCTTTTAGAATATTGCCTGACTCATAGTAATCACCAGATAAAGTTTAGTGACTGTGACAACCATTTAGAAAATTTGGAAATTGCTGATTTTTCAGAAGGTGTTTATGTTGCTTTGATTTATATTCAAAATTAGGGATTGCACGTTGTGATGCCTTTTCATCAGCCACCTGTTCTCTATGGGCTTATTTCAAAATAACTGAAGTTGGTGTTTGCTAATTCCATGCCAGTGGTCAGGGAAGGAAGAGACGCTAGCCTGCACATCAGAGACCAACTGTCTCAAGTGGGTCTCGACAGTCAAGCCTCCCTCCCTCAGTGGGGAGGGTGGGGGTTTGGCTTGTGGCTCCTGCTTATAGAGTAAGAATGTGCTCTGTTGGCATTTTGACTGTGAATTACCAGCACTGATGAAGATTTAGCTCTGCTGTGATTTTATGAATGGACTGTAGACCCCAGGGTATGGGAGCTTTCTTAATTAGAAAATGATACAGGAATTAACTGTTACAGAGTGGTTGTCTATCAGTCATTTGTTATTTTCTTTTTTAGGGTTTGTTTTGTTGTATTTTGTTTGTTCGATTGATAGATAACTTCTCCCAGTTTTTTTCCTTGTTGCTTGTCTTTTGCCTGTTTTGTCATTGGTTCATACTTTTCCCTGGGAAAGTGAGAGGTGATGGTAGTACTGATAATTAATGATCACTTTAATTTATATGGTACTTAGCAGTTTACAAGTTTATTGTTGAGCATTCCCTTGAGGCAACAAGGAAGGTAACTTCATTTTTGCAAACGAGGGAAGTGGGACTTTAAGGTTAAGTAACTTGCCCAAGTCACAGAACAAGTGGCAAAACTAGTGTTTAAATATAGGTTTCCTGATTCTAAATGTAGTATTTTTTCCAATGCATCACCCAGGAGAATCAATTGAAAACAGGTTTAATAGGGAAAGCAATTGTACCTTGCAAAAATAAAGTTGTATTTTTGTTCATTTTGCTTGCTAAAATAAAATTCTATTTCCAGAAGATTTTTTAAACAGGTTTTTCTTGGTCTCTTTAAAGACATTTGGTTTGACTCCAGGTAAGAAAGCAATGCTTGGTGCTCTGTCCTGTAAGGGCAGAGATGCTTGTGTGCTGATTTCGGAGGGAGGGGGGCGCAGTTAAGGAGGGTTTTGTGGTTATTGCTTTGCAAATCTCTTGAGAAAGACAGCAAACAGTTGTCAGGAATAGTTTCTTTTGTCTCTCAGTGCCTGCTATTTGTAAATTCGGCACTCTCCTTGTTACAGTTATGGCTTGCCCCCCCCCCCCCCCCCACTTTTTGAAATGAAATGAGAACATAAAATACAGTCTAGAGCTAAAGCCATTCACAAAGATCTGTCCTTATTTTTTTTAAATCCTCCAGCCCCAAAGTAATCAGCTAATTCTTGAGGCGCTAATTCTTGAGGCGCTTGAAGACTTAAGAGTTGACTCTATTTTGGAGTTGGAGCTTAGAAGTTTGTTACATGTTTGAAACAATCCTTGGAGCTCTTTATAGGTATGGAATTTTTGTGGTTTTTTCTTGTTTTGTTTTTGGTTTCTCTGTTTTTAAGTGGGAGGCTCAGTAATCTTTAGAAGGACACCTAGCTTATAGATGCATTTAACAAGAACTAACACGTTGTTTCTCAGTATTTTCAAGTTGTGGTTGGTGAGTTTGAGGCAACGGTGCAAGTTGTAGAGCGCCTCCACCTCAACTCCTCCTGTCTCCTGTGCTCTTTCACAGAAGTCAGTCATCCAGACAGTATTCCTCCCATGCCTGCATCCCCAGCCATACGAAGAGGACCCCATAAACTGTAAGAAAGGTCCATTGGCTTTTATCTGAAGTAGACTGCACCCATAGAGCTCAGTTCTGCCTTTGCCTCATCTGACAGGTTGACCTGTGGTCTTGGTACCTCCAGTAAAATCAAGTCTTAGTGCTTTGGTTGACTGCATTTCTCATCGCTTTGCACAAGAAGGCCAAGGACACATTAAAGTCTGTTCATCCCATCTTGTATTTCCTTTCTAAGATTGCTGGGGCTGTGCTTTTGTTTTACAGTGCATTGTTTGGCCTCACCTTCTGCTCATAAATTCAGATGTGGTCAGATGGTGTTAAAAGAGCTTTGTGCATTTTAAGCATGTCTGATTCACTGGCTCACATCTCTCCATGTTTATGTGTATGTAAAGTATCTTAATATTTTTACATTTCTTTGTGCTAAATTTAAAAAGTACTTTCTTTCAAAGGTCAGAGCCTTTGGAAAAAGGTAACCAATTTTCAAAACTCTTTAAGATATTTTTTTAAAAAACCTTTCGATTTATACTATTTACATTTTTATTTACATTTTTAAATAGTAAGTTAAGTGGTTTTTGTTCATCATAAGTGGTCTTTTATAATGTTCAGCTCCTTTGTGGAAGAGGTGCAGAGAGGTGAGGCTGAAAGCAGGGAATGGGGGAGGGATCACAGAAACTTGTTTTTAAGATTAACTTCCCTCACAGATGAAAATTTTTGGTCTCCATCTGTTATCTTTGGTTTTGTCAGAAGGAGAATTTACATTGTCAGCTTAATTCACCCAGTATTTGAATGCTTGCTGCATGTATGGCGGTAGGAGAGCCAAAGCACTAGCTGTTGGGGAAATAGAGGGTTTAATTACTCTCAGGTAGTGTTGGTAAACTCGTCTAGGGAGGAGTTAGGGGAAAACAGAATTTGCACTAGACCTTAAAGGTGAGTGGCAGGTCAGCAAAGCTAACATTATTCAGGCAGAAGAACCAGTTAGAACAAAGGAAAGACTGCAGAGGTGCATGCAGGAGTGCTGGGGAATGCACAGAACAGGACTAAGGACGAGAGGTTAAAGGCACGTTCTTATTAGACCTGGGTTTAAATCCCAGCATTTCTTCTTCACTGACTAGCTGTGTAACCCTTGTGAAAGTTACTTAAACTTTCTGAGCCTGAGTCTCTCCATCTGTAGGATGGCTAATAACTACATCGTAGACTTGTTAAAAAGATTAAGTGAGACTATAGTATATTGCCTAAGCACATAGTGTGAGCACTCAATAAAAATAGCTGCAGTCATTAAATTTCTTTGCTTTTTAAATTTTGTTTTAAAGTTAACATGTTCATTAAACCAGTTTCTAGAAGGTGACTGTCCCCATCCCACTCCAAAGACAGCTGTTGTCAAGTTTGATGATTGCCTCCTTTTTAATTTCATCTCTATACATCTTTCTGTTTTATGTTTGTTTCGATTGCCACTGTTCCAGCGTTAGAGTGTTTGGGAGAGGGCTGGGAAGGCAGTGTGGCGTTCCTGGAAGACAAGTGTGAGCTGTCTGTGTGTTGTAGTGATGATGAGAAGGCAGGGAAGGTTGTAGAGGTCAGAGGGTGGCATGATCAGATCTGTTTTAGTAATAATGCTGAAATGTATTTAAGTTGGGTTGTAGTGGGGAAGCAAGTCTTTGCCTGGCTATTAGGATGCCAGGCAGATGTCAGAGAGGTTTGTTACCTGCTTTCAACCATGGAACCCTAGTTGGGGATATGAGGCACTCACTTGAGGTAGGTAAGAGAGGACCAGGCAGGGACCAGGCACCGGATAGTATTATGTGGACAAGAAATGCTGTAGCTCTTCAGGGAAGGCAAGGTGACTGAGTTGAGGAGGTCAGATGTGAGCCAAGCATTGAAGAATGACTCAGATTTGGGAAACATTTTGGGGAGGGGCAGAGCGCAGGTCAAGAGGTAGGAGTACAGGTATTGACACTTGGTCTGGGTGGAGTTGTGGACTTGAGTTGGCCAGCAGTGAGCAGTGTGATTGGAAAGGAGAATTGTTGGTGCCCTCCTGTTACAGACCTGTTACATGCTCTGCCTTGTGGCCCGCTCTCACTGTTTGCAGTTTTCTCCTTTCCAGAGTGTAAGCTTTTTCAAAAGGGCAGAATAGTTTTAGTCTTCCCTGTATTCCCAAGCCTGGTAAAGAGCCCAGCACATAGTAGATGCTTTAAAAGAAAAAAAAAATTGAACCACTGAATATTTGCCGTTTATGGAAATTATAGGGTGGATATCCTGATGTCCCCTGAAACTCAGGGTCTAACAATCCTAATCTCCCTCCCCCTTTCATTCTACCCTCAACCGTGAGGCCTTAAACAGGTCACCCTCCCCTCTGCTCCCGCAGCACTGCATGCGTACCTCTCCATCCCATAACCATTTGTGCACACCTGTTTGGGATCACGCTGCAACCCTCACCAGCACATCTGGAGTCCAGCATGTCGCATTCCCTCAGCTCCGGGGACCCCACATTGCCTTTCTTCCTCACTAGATGTTTCTTCTCTTCACTCTCCTTTTCTGCCTTCTTTTCCTCTTTCCCAGCCTCTAAATGTTGGTGTGATTAAGGGATCAATCCTAATTAGACCAGTGGTCTTAAACCTTTTTTTGACCAAACTACACACCAGCCTGGTATATGCACACTACATTCTCTTAGGCACCGAGACACTCATGCCTGAAACAAAAGTTTCACAAGAAAGTTCTCATACTTCATCTTACTCTGAGCCATGGACTCTTGTTATTTTCCATTCTGTTCTATTCCATTTTTTAAAGTGCTGTTCATGACCCACTAAGTTGATTTCACAACCTTCAGTTTGAAAAACTACTCTGGGTGATCTCATCCACTCCTTTGGCTTTAAATACTATCTCTGTGCTGGTGACCTTCCCATTTATATCTGCATCCCCACCTTTCCCGAGATCCAGACGTGCCAGCTGTCTACCTGACATCTCCACTTGGACGTCACTAGGAATCTCAAAGTTGTGTCTGGCAAAGCACTCTTGGTTCCCTTCCGTCTCTCCCCCTCCCTTCGTCGTCCCTCCCCGTGAGCGGTGCTGCAGTCACAGTTGCTCAGTAAGGGACAGTGCTGGAGTACAAGCTCCCTGGACCTGGCACTGCCACCTGACGAGCTTTGAGGCCTTGGGCAGTTACTGAGCCTCTCTCTGTCTCATTTTTATAAAGTAGGGTTTTCAGCTGTACCTTCCTAACTGGGCCTGTCGTGCAGACTGAATGGATTTTTACCTGTAAAGGACATAGAGCAGCACCCGGCACGTGGCTGCTGCTGTTTGTCATCATGGTTGTGTCTGTCACATCCACCTCTGATCCATTAGCAATTTCCTTTGGCTCCAACTTCAGAATATGTCCTTTCTTTGACCACATACAACCACTTCCATCAACACGACATTCATCTCTGTAGCCAACATCCCTTACCCAGGTGACCAAAATAGCTTCTTAACTAACTCCCTGCTTCTATCCTTGCCCCTCCCAAAGTCTGTTTTCCACAGAACAGCCAGAGTTGCCACTTGAGAAGTGAAACCAGAGTGTGTTGCTCTCTAGCTCAAACCCTCCAAAGCCTTCTAATAAAATCCAGCATTCTTACGTGGTTTAAAAGGCCCTTCACCTGCACTTCTCAAACTATCACATGTATGTAACTCACTGGTGAGCGTGTTAACGTGTGAATTCTGATTCTGTAGCTCCACGAGGCCTGAGATCTGAATCTCCAGCAAGAACCCAGACAGCAGTGCTGCTGGTCTGTGGACCTCACGATAGCAAGGCCTGTGAGCTTAGGGTCCCTTTCTGTGGCTGCACGTCTCTCTGTTCTCCCTGCACTTGCCTTTTGCCATGTCGGCCACTTTGTTGGTTCTCTCGCCAAGCCCTTTCCTGCCTTGCCTCTGTGCTCACCTTTCCACAGGTCTCTGCACAGCCTGTCCCCTCACCTCCTTCCAGTCACACGTCACCTCCTCAAGGAGGCTTGTCTTCCTATTTAAACCATCCTGTTTAAATCCCACCCTTTCCCCTACGCCCTTCTCTATGTCCCCTTAGCCTCCCTTACTTCTCCCTAAGCATTTCTTAGTTCCTGGCATGTATTTATTTGTAATTGTTTTGTCTTTATTTGCTGTTTTCATGGAAGATCGGGACTTTTGAGACTTGCTCCTAGCTATATCTCCAGAACCTCGAATCAGTGCTTGGAATGTGGTATTTGCTCAAATGTGTATTGAAAGATGGATGTACATAAAATGTCTCCCCTGTTAGACATGGGCCCCTTGAGGGGAGGCCTTCCTTACTCCTTTTCGCTTTTTAGGTGTTGAGCCGGAATCCTCACTCTGGTCCTCTCCTACCCCTCCTCATCCTCTTAGCATCAGTCCTCAGTGATTGGTAGCTATTGTTTGCTAGACCGTTCTGCTAGGGGCTTTTGATAACCTTATTTGTCTTATAACCAAACTTTTTTAATGTAAGTAACACGTGACTATAGACTTAAAAAAAAAAACAAAAGTCATTCTTCCTCTACTTAATGTTTTGGTATGTATCCTTTCCAGCCGTTTTCTGGACTTATTATTTTGAAATTTATCAATAATAAAAGACAAGACGGGACTTGCTACCAGTATCAGGAGAAGTCTTCTTAGTGGAATAGTGCACTGTATCTTTCACTTTATTATGGGCAAACTCCAGGGCATTTCTGTTCTACAGTTGAGGAAACCGAAGCTTAAGAAGTGAGTAATTTGCTCAAGATCGCACTAGCAGTAAGTTGCAAAACCCAATTCAGAATCTATGTCCAGGTTCAGAGTGCATGCATGCTGCCAGGAGCTGTGGGGTCAGAGATGGAGTGATTGACTGATGGAAGGAGGCTCCCAAAGAAGGGATGTTTGAGCAGGTCTTCACAGAAGCATTTGAGTTGATCAGATGGTGAAAGTGGACAGAGAACTAGCATTCCAGACATGGTAACAGCTTGGGCAAAGACCTGGAGGTCTGAAGCACCTTTGGGGAGTGGAGAGAAGTTCAGTGTCATGGGAGTAAGAGATGTGAAATGAGGTTATGAGTTGTGGAGCTGGAAATTCTGTTGGTGTCAGAAGCTGAAGGATCTTAAATTCCATGCTATGAACTCTGTGCTGTTTCCTCAGACTGGTTAAGTGGGAAACCAGAATTTTGTTTTTTTTGCAAAATATGTCAAACATACAGAAAAGCACAGAGACTAATGACAGCTTTGTACCCATCACCCAGATTTAACACATGTCACAGGTGGATCCTCCTGAGTACCTCCCTCCCTCTACCATATTCCCAAACACCAGGCCTTTTTTGTGTATCTTGTTTCTAAAATTTATCCATTGGAATTTTTCCATTGTTAATTCATCTTATATAGTAAAAGGAATAAAAGCTTGATCCTGCAAAATCACAAGTACCCCCTGAGGCTGGTGTGACATGTCTCCATTCAGCTGAAAGCATATCCTGACTTTCTGGCATGGTTGAAATATTATAGGCTTATACCTTGTACTTTGCCCCTTGGAGAATCAGCCATTTTTCTAAGAAGCCTGGGTTGCATTTAGTGAGGAATGGCATTTATAAACTCAAAACTGAATGTCAGGTTGGTTTCCTAGGATTATTAGTGTTTTCTTCTAAAACTACCGTGGTGTGTGTGCATGAGATGTTTAGCTTTCTAATTTCACCTGGAGTTTATTTATTTATTTTTTTCACCTGGAGTTTATTTTTTATGGATATCATGAGATGGGGTCTAGCACAATTATTTTTCTCCCTGAAAAATACCAGAAAGGTAGCATGTTATCCCAATACCTTCTATTTTAAAGATAATTTAGAAAAAGTTATGATACATGGTGGGGCAAATATCTTCTGACTTTTCATAGTTTCCCAAATTTTCTTAACTAGCTTCAGATATTTCCTTTAATTGAACTTAAGAATTTGTTTATCAAAGCCTCACAGAGGCAGTGGAGGGTCCTCTGGTTGATGGGGTGATGGTGAGGAGCTGTGAAGGATGAGGCTGAAGAGCTTGGGAGGTTAGTTATATTGAGCAAAATAAGTAAATTGATTAAGCAAGTATGTAAGTATATCTTGAGGCCATTGGGAGCCAGGTGTCTTAACTGTCTGAGGAGGGAATTACCAACATGGGTAGATGGAAGGTTGGAAAGATCCTTGAGGGTGTTGGGTTGGAATTGGAGGTATCGATGAACACGTGCTTCTTAAACATATATACAGCTATAGATACAGAGGTATTTATAGGTGTGGGTGTTCGTGTACATGCATAGTATTTTCTAGCTAGAAGCAGTAACATCCCAGTAGCAACGAACAATCCTAGCACCCAGATCTTTGCTTCTAAATATTATCCTCTAAAATGAATCAGGTATCCTTGGAGAAATGGCAGTTCCAGGGGTGGGGGCAGGGAAAGTAAAAGGTGAGCCTAAAACATCTTGTGCCAGGAAGTAAAGGAATGCCCAAGGAATGGAACATATCAGAAGGTTACAGGAACCAGTTTGAAGAAGTCTCCACTCGCCAAATCTGGATAGTTTGAGAATCAAATAGATGAATGGATACATGAGTGAGGAGGGAAAGTTCTGCCTGCCAGTGATGGATAGAGAATCACCATTTGGCAGCCATCATAGAGGTGGTTGATTCACATGGGAGTCATCAAAGAGCGGATGTTTGACAAAGAACAAGATATTGACATAGTCTCAGGATTTCTCCCACAAGACGTTCACCCGTTCAACCGGTTACAAAGGTAAAGTGGTAACTTTACAGTGGAGAAACCTGGCAGAGATGGGCTTGGCCAGGTGAATGTGATTGACATCACCAGTGTGGGGGGGCTTGATGCTGTGCTCTTTTCATTGCATCATGTCTCTGTTATAACCGCCAAGAAAGTGGAACCTGAGTCTGGACATCACAGGTTGAGGACCATCCTGCAGAATGAAAAAGCTATGCTCTGTTAAGGACATGGAAGTCAGGAAAATACTGGGGAACTATTTCAGACTGGCAAGATACTGGTGAGACATGACAGCTTGTGTTCCTGGGTGGGATCCTGGACCAGAAAGGAAAAAGAAACATTGTTGGGACAGTTCACAAAATTTGAGTGGACTCTGTGGATTGGATTGGTGGTGTCCTATGAATGTTGATTTCCTGGTGTGGAGGTTATGTAGATGAATGTTCCTGTTTTGGGAAATGTACACTGGACTATCTAGGGCTGATGGGGCTTCATGTCTTCAGCCTACTCTCAAAGAGGTCAGGAAGAAGCTAATGGGTATTTATTACAGGGTCTGTATAGTCATCCCTTGGTATCTGCCGGGGAGTGGTTCCAGGACCCCCTTAGACACCAAAATCTGTGGATGCTCAAGCCCCTTATATAAAATGGGACAGTATTCGCATATAAACTATGCACATCCTTCCATACATCGTCTCTAGATTACTTACAATACCTAATACAATGTAAATGCTACATAAATAGTTATATATATGTATGTATGTGTATACACACACATATACACTCAGTGGGCATGCAGCACATTCAAGTTGTGCTTTTTGTAACTTTCTGGAATTCTCCCCCCCCCCCCCCCCCCAATATATTTCGTCTGTGGTTGGTTGAATTTACAGATGCAGAGCCCATAGATAACAGAGGGCAGACTGTATAGGTAATGAGTATGTATAGGTAGTGGAGCGAATGATATAAAATAGCATTAAATAAATAAAAAATGAAATATCAGTTGGGGAATCTTGTTGAAGGGGGTATGTGGGCACTGTACTATTTTTGTACTTCCCTGCACGTTTGAAATTATTTCAAAATAAATTATTTTCTAAGACACTATTGAGATTTTGGCTGGAACGTTACTAGTTTTATAAACTAATCTGTGGAGACTTGACCTCTTTATAATACTGTGTCTTTTCATCTAGATACATTATACGTTTCTCTGGTGGGTTGGTTTATTTTGTTTTGTTTTTGAGCTCTTCTTTGGGGTCTTTCAGTAAAGTTTATCTCCACATGTAACATTTGCCTGCTTCTACTTTGAATTAGTCCTCTGATATCTTTTTAATTTTGTTGCTGTTATAAAATGAAGCAGTTTTTGCCTGTAAGTGGCTACACTGATTGCTTTCTGTGATCCTTTTTGTCTGTGAAGGTTTAGAACTTATGTACTCATACAGCCTTTAAGTGGGGAAAAAAATTAATAACATCTCAAAAGCCCTCAGGCTCAGCAGTGAGGAAAAGCCCACAGGGAGCCCCAGCTAGCCCCAGAGACACCACTGGCTCTGCCCCTTTCCCAAGGACTGCTGACCATCCTGCTCACAGATGTGGTCATCTTTTTTTTTTTTTTTTTTTTTTTTTTTCAGATTTTTTTTAATGTGGACCATTTTTTAAGTCTTTATTGAATTTATTACAGTATTTCTTCTGTTTTATGTTTTTGTTTTTTGTTTTTTGCTTTGGCCATGAGGCATTTGGGATCTTAGCTCCCTGAGGGATCGAACCTATACCCCCTTCATTGGAAGGCGAAGTCGTAACTACTGGACAGCCAGGGAGTCCCAGATGTGGTCATCTAATTTGACCTCGTGAATATGAGACAGGTAGCTATCTAGTGGGCATGGGGTTGAGGACCCTTTGGCCTGTCCAGGAGAGGTTTACGACATTTCTATGCAGTTACAGAAGCACTTGGTGATAGGATGCTACAGTCTCTTAGCTCTTTGACGTTATGTCTGAAAATAGGACTGTCCACCATGGGGTGGGCTTCAGCTATTTTTAGGCCTAATTCTGAAAAATAGCTCAGAGCTGGTGTTTCTGTGTGCACACTCGGGCACCACAGTGCATGTGTGGTTAGTGCCAGGTTTTCTGGAGCAAGGACTCCTGCCTGAAAAGTGCCTCTCTCCCCTACATGCCTCTGGAGTTGTAGGGTCTCCTCTGCCTTTCCTTTCTCACCCTTGGTCAGAGAAGTGCTTTGCTGTCAGCAGAACAAAGATACTTTTGAGATAGTGTGAGAGGTATATTTTAAAAATAAGATTAGTGAAGTTTTAAAGTGATTATTTTCTATGCAAGTCTATAATTATTATAATTATTTTCTATGCAAGTCTATAATGTCTATAGAAATGAAAAGGAAGAAAATGCATCTACAATCCTGCCACCCTGAATAATCGAAGGGTTTTCATTTTTTCCATACCATTTGGCCCTGGGCCAAATGATTTCTAGATAGTTGTAACCATAGCACAGATATAGTTTCTTTTTTTCATCTTAGTATATAAAATAAGCATTTCCTGTGGTGCTAGAATCTTCACAGTTGTTTTCAATGAGTATGTACTATTTCATTGAGTGAAAATACCACAGTGTGTTGAATCATTTTCTTTTTTCTTTGTTTTTTAATTTTACTTTTTGGCTGTGTTGGATCTTGGTTTGCTGCGCAAGGGCTTTTTCTAGTTGCGGCAAGCAGGAGCTACTGTTCGTTGGGGTGCGCGGGCTTCTCATTGCAACGGCTTCTCTTGTTGCAGAGCACGGGCTCTAGGCGCGCAGGCTTCAATAGTTGTAGCACGTGGGCTCAGTAGTTGTGGCTCATGGGCTCTAGAACTCAGGCTCAGTAGTTGTGGCACACAGGCTTAATTGCTCCCTGGCATGTGGAATCTTCCTGGCCCAGGGCCTGAACCCGTGTCCTCTTCATTGGCAAGTGGTTTCTTAACCACTGTGCCACCAGGGAAGTCCTAATAATTTTCAAATGATAAAAAATTAGAGTCTTGCCCGTCTTTTCTGTTTTAGGTATCACTGGAGTGAATATGTTGGTACCTTGATTTTTATTTGTTTTAAGTTTTCCTTAGGATAAAAATCTAGTGATTATCAATAGAATTACTGTGTCCAAAGATATTAATATTTTTATTACCAAATTGCTTTTCCAAAGGATTGTAATAATTTATGTCACTTTTGTCATTGTACCAGTTTCACCCCAACCTCACCAGATGGCATATCATCTCTTTTTGTTTCTTTGTTTGTTTGTTTTTGAAAATTTAGTAATTATAAATTTGTGCCCCCACTTTTTGCCAACATGTATTTGATTGTGGTTGAAGGTGGATGTTTTTTATAGCTTTCATGGCTAATATAATACAGGTCTTGACCCGCTGAGAAAACTTTTTAGATCTGTAGCATTCTTGTGGATGTCTTCTAGACAACTGACTTGCAAATTCTGACTAAGTTGGTTCCTTAAGCTGCTTTTTGAGCTCCCAAGCCAGGGGACAAGCCAACACCATCAGCACATTATCTTATTCTTAAGGCCTAATTGTACTGAGACACCTGTCAGCCACTGAGAAAGATCTAGGCTCTGTTCATCTGTAAATAGGACATGGAATTTGAAATATCAAATCAAATCCTTGAGCAAATCTTTTTGCCTGATCTACTTAGGAAGATTCCATGTTTGCACATACATAGAGCAAATAACTTAGAACTATCCAGATATAGACAGTCAACTCAATTCTAGAAAATTTCAAGATTTTCTTCTAAAATAACTCTCAGTCTGTAAAAGTCTTGCTGCTGTTTCACGGAAGTCTTCTGTCAGAAGTACAGACTGGGTTCTGGGATGGGCATTCCATATTCCACCTGTCTGTTTACTATGAATGTTTTGCTTGTTCAAGTTCTCTGAGCCTCACTTTACAAAAAGGAGCACTAATACCTGTTAGAGCATGGTGAGGATTAAATACATTAATATTTATGTAAAGTGCCTGGTGCAGTGTATGGCTTGTATTAGACATGCAGGAAATAGGTGATAGCTACAGTTATTGTCTAACTATTAGGAGATATATGTATATATCCTTTTTTTTTTTTTTTTGGCCCCACTGCTAGGCATGCAGGATCTTAGCTCCTTGACCAGAGATCAAATCTGTGCTTACTGCAGTGGAAGCACGGAGTCTTAACCACTGGACCGCCAGGGAAGTCCCAAAATGTTAGGAATATTTAAAACCTGGATTTAAGTGCTCCTTCCTCAATTTGTGGTACAGTGAGAGAAGGAAAATTGGGTTTTAGAACCAAAAGAATTTGAGTTATAGGATATCAGCTTCATTTTATCCTAGAAGAGTGACTTTTGGCAAATGACATACTTTATCTGTTTTTCTTTTCTCATCCATAAGTTGAAATGTATGTAAAACTACCCAGTACCTGACACATAGAATAAATGCTAGTTATTATCGTCAATAGCACATACCTTTAGATAATGGTTAAAGACAAATGCACTTCACTAAATTTGTTTTTAACAACAGAGAAAAGCCAACAAATGACGTGCTTTAAGGAAGGCTCGTGGAAAAGGTCACATTTCAGGCGCTTTTAAGATTCTGGGAACCATATGACCTGACTTAGTAGGAAGGAATTTGTGGACCTAGGGATAGGGATGTTTCAGAGATGGCTTCAGGGTGAGGGCAGGCGGTGGCCCAGAAGGGACTGAGCAGATTTGTTTGAGATGGTGGAGATGAACAGAAATTGGGCTGGGAAGATGCCAGAGGGCTTCAAGGCATGTGGGGAGGCAATGCTGTCAAAACAGCAGGTGAAGAAAAGCTGTTCCAGGTGATTGGTCCTGGGAAAGAGAATTTCTAGAGATGATATTCTAGTCCAAGAAAGATGAAAATGGCAGTGACAAGGCTGGAGAGGTAAAGGACAAATACAGGAGGTAGAGAAGTTGCAGGATTAGGTAACGCCTTAAATACAAAGAGTTCAAGGAAGAGATGAGTTTGGGGTTGTTCTAAAGCATCTTGTTTAGGGTATCTAAGAGATGATCATAGCTTTCCTTGGGGATAGGAAGTTGTGTCTGTTGAGGAAAGAACATTTTTGTCATTGAGAATGAGTTGGTGACTGCCTAAAAATGTATTTTGTCGTCTTTATAAAAGTTAGTCTAGCCACAGGTGACACTGCCTAGAGTCTTTACATGCAAAAGTGACCATTCTGTCTCCCCACCACCACCAAAAGAGGGCTGGAGGCCTTGTCTTCTGTCCCTGTGTGGTCATTAAAACCATTATTACCATGTGGTTACTAAGTACTGCAGACCCGACCCACCCCGTCCCTGGTGGTCAGAGTCCCAACCAATTTTGAATCCTGGGCGTTTCTTTTTTCTTGCAACTTGGCTGTGCGTTTTGTCTGACATTTATAGGTGTTTTGTCATGGGAGGATTTTTAGACCTTCTGGTATGTTGCATGAAATAGAAGTCTCTCACTCCCCAAGTGATAATATTCTCTCTGAAATCCTAGGAATGAGAGAACGGTATTAGTCAGGGTCCTGGTAGGAAACAGATGGCACGCTCACACTGGGTAATTTAAGGAGCGTTTAATTGTTTCATTCAGGCAAAGGGAAGCTTTCTATTCCAGGTATGAAGAGTTTTGATGGAAGAATTAGGGATTTACCCAACTGTTGAAAGAACTGGCATTGGGAAGGTCAGACTGAAACGCCACAGTGAGTGGTCCTCGTGAGCTCACGGGGAAGCTGCTATGAGTCCGTGTCTGCTGCAGCCACCTCCGGGAGTATTAACCTCTCTTTTTCTTCTGCCTTTCAAATCTTTCTTATGCTCCTCTTTGTAAACTCTAACCGAGATTATGCTGGAAAAGGGGTTCTCAAAAGGTAGCTCCCAGCTTCTGATCTGCAGAGGAGAACTTGGAGGGTATTCACAATGCTGCTGAGTTGCCCACAGTGCAGAACTGGGACTGTTTACACAGGGTGAGCAGGGATTGGGGACACCAGTGGAGACAGTGGAGTCTCCTGGGCTAGCAGTAGCAGGAGGTGTTACTAGCCCTGGGCCTGGAAGGCAAGAGGAGGAAGCCATTCGTTGAGCCTGGAGAACGTGGCTGTTGAGGTTGCCCAGCTGGGGCTTGGCAACTGGTGGGTCATCTCAGCCAGCCTCAGCCACTGCAGGGTGGGAGCCAGGAGAGTAAAATTCCTCCTTCTCACTCTCCTCCTGCCTCTTCCCAGACAGCTGGGCCAGAAGCCAGGGGGGCAGTGGAGTCTCTTGACAGTCCCTATGGTGCCCCTCCCAGGATAGAGAGTAGAACGGAGGTGGGTGAGGAGGAAGGTTGGAGGGAAAGCAGAATAATCGACCAGACAAGAGCCATAACTAGAAGCATGTGTGTTGTTAACATCTTGGGGATTAAGACATTTTTTCAAGGCAAGGGAAGAGAATAAGCAGAAAATCAAGGGTTAAACCTGAAGTAAAAGAGGAAGCACGTACTTGAAAAGATCTCTCAGGGAAACTGTGTTGAAGACAGATGGGAAAACTCTGTGGAAAAGAGAATGAATTGGGGAGTAGGATGATGTTGGACACAAGGAGGAAGGACAAAGAAGGCTAACGTTGGTTTTCTACAAGCCGGCAAGGTCATTGGCCCTGGGGTAGGGTGGGGAGCATGGCCGCAGGTGGAAGCAGTGTTGTGGCACTAAGTTCTGGACCTCATTTGTGCACCTCCATAGCCCTCCTAAAACCATTCAGAAGGTTAGGAAAATGGGAGAAAGCCGGGAAAGGGAGAGTTGGGGAGAGAGGTGCATTGGTAAACCTTTTTCATATTACGGATACAAATTCCTTATGGGTTACTTGCTTCCTTTTAGAGTGTCAAATTTTCTTTACTACATCTGTACTCGTTCAAACAAAGAAACTCAGGCATTTGTCACTACTAATCATGAAGCTGTAAAACTGTGACACCAATGCTTTGCTTTTCTTAAATGATGGGATAGTATTGGAATGATCTATTAGTAGCTTATTTTATACACTGATGCTAAAATTAATACTCTGGGTTTACATTTTCAATTTCTGGCATCCTTAGTTTTCCTAATTGCTTTACTTGGAAATACTAAAGAAGATAAACTTGCACCCACTTTCTGGTGATCAGATACTTTGTGTGTATTTAACTTGAGTAGTACCCTGCAGGAGATATCTGGCTGTGATTTTTTTTTTTTTTTTTTTTTTGGCCCATCTAGTCCATAAACCAGAACTATAATAGTAGGGAGGAGGACCACATCATACAGGACAGGCAACCTCTGAGAAGGGCTGAGAGCAGACCTCAGAAGGAAATGTACCCAAATCTGTTTCCTGCTCTGGAGATGGGATTCTCTGAGGAGCCAGGCCAGCCAGAGGCAGGAAGTGCTGATGTTACAGTGTTCTTTACTTCTTAGCAGCTCCTGTTTAGGAAAAATTTGGAGCAAGTGGCAACATTGTTTGTACACTCATTTTTCAGAAGCCTGATTTTATTTACAGAAGGATTAATTAAACAACATGTAAGGTATTTATGGAGAGGTTATCTCTCAAGGAAGCTTTTCATTAAACTGCCAGATATAGTCTTTTTGTTCTGTTTAACCCATTAGCTGCCTTTTATCATGTAGAGAAGGCAGTTGGCACTAAGAGCTAGGGTAGAAGGATACCACAAACAGGAAAAATACCTGTGTGGACAGAATTGCTCCTGACAGCCTTAGTTCCTAAGGTAGTTACTAACTTACCCTAAGCGGCTTAGTGGGAGGTCCTTGTGAGAGGGAAACAGAGAAGGACAGACTTCAAAGTATGGTTGGTGGGGCCACCCTCTTTCAAGGCTGACCTCTGACAGGACAAGTGGCAGTTGTCACTGACTGCATCTTAGATCCTCTGGGTAGTGTAGTGCTGAGATCGTGGGCTGAAGGGGCAGTCTGCCTGGCCAGGCTTGTGAACTCTGTGCTTCAGTTTCCTCGTTTGGAAGATGAGGGTACTGATTTTGTGAGGATTCAATGAGTTAGTGCTTATAAAATGCTGGTACAGTATCAAGCACTCCAGTAAGCACTCCAGTAGGAGTTATGTGTTGCCCAGCAGATTCACTGGAACACGGAAAATAGCAGTCTGTTGCAAAGCATTTTGAAGAGGACGAAAAGCAATTTCCTTTAGATTCTGAGATTATTTGTACTTGAATGTTTAAAGGTGACTTTGGGTCCTGTGATTATATAATCAAACTTAATATCCAAGTAGTAGACTCTTGTCTAGCTATATAGACTTAAGATATTTCAGGAAGAAGTGGGTCAAGCTTTCAGAGTTTGGAGTCACTGACCATCTTCAGCTGTGATCCGTGTTTACTTTCTGCAATCTCCTCACAGCTCTAATGTGGACTTAAGTTGGGTTTTTTTCCCCTGGAACTGAAACTGGAGAATTTTACAGGCAGGGTCATAAGCATCATAGCTTTCAGATCAGTCGTATTCTATTTTCTCTTCCTGCTCTTCTCTTATCTCACTGCCACACCACCACCTGTGAGTATGGAAGTCCTAGTCTGGTTCTCTAAGGCTTACTTCTTGTGCATTTACAGGTTTACAGAATGCCTGCCGTGTGATCCTTACAGTTTTAATGACAGGAGAATTACAGCAAGGCACCAAGTCTCTGCCCTTGGAAGTTTGCATTCTATTCGGGGCAGGGGTGGGGATGCAGGGGGGACAGTACATCTGTGCCTGTTGGGAATAAATACTGGGGAGTAAACAAAGCCGGGGAGTCAGGAAGGCACAGGTGAGGGCTTTGAGTTACCTGTCTTTTCACAGGGTGGCCAGGGGAAGGCCATACCGGTTCCTGGAAGGAAGTAAAGGGGCAAGCCGTGTGCCTCTGGAGGAAGAGGATCACTGCCAAGAGCGAGGTTCCTGTGTAGAAATGCTGGTGGTCCATTCCAGAAGCAAGGAGACAGCAGAACTAGAGCGGAGAGTGGTAGAGGAGGAGGTCAGAGAGGTTATGAGGCGGGGGTGGGCCTCCCAGACCAGCTTCACCTGGATGAGATGGGGAGCCACTGCAGGGCTTGGAGAGGAGGAATCCTATTTACCTTTTAAAAGAATCACGACCTTCCTGCTGGCAACTCCTTTTTCAGCTTCCCTGAGAAGGAATTAAGAAAGTAGCTTCATAAGCCGTTGTAGGAGAACTTTGTCTTAACTTACCCTAGCCCATGTGTGTTTTGTAATTTCTTTTTTGAATAACTTATTTTAAAGTCATTTGGAGTGGTTTGGCCTTGTCTTATTCATCTCTGACTCTGAGACGGAGACAGGCCCAGTCAAAAGGCAATATAAAATCAGCTCTTGATTAATTGTTTAAAAGCAGTATATTACATGCAAATTATATTAGCAATGGTAATGCTAAGTGTTGACCCAGTCAGATGACTTTGGGAAGAGTCTAGGTCCTAGGCTTGGTGAATTCTAATTTTCCTCTGTATCTTTTGCTGTCCTTGTATGTGACTGTTTGAATTCCCTCCTTCATAGGAATGGCCAACAATAACTTTGTGAATACTAGATTGGCAAGTCAAAAACTACATGGGGGGTTAGAGATGCTAAAACTTCCTGCAAACCTCCAGAAAGAATCTGGAAGAATAATCACTGCTACTTTGACTTGTGCTACCTAGCCCTTTGTACCTGGGAATTGAGGATGGGGGCGGGCGGTGTGGGGGCTTAGATATACTTATATGTCAAGAAGAGGTTAACATCTAAGATTGTGTGGCTGACTGAAGCACTAAGGAATCCATGCAGTGATAAGAATTGAGTGTCCTAGGGTCACCCATCATCACAGGTTGTTGGTAATTACAGTGAACCTGCGGTAACATACATTAGGATATAAGGAGCTGACTTCTGTTCTCAGTCGGGGAGGAGATAGGCCAGTGGAGTGACTGCCTCAGCATCATGTGAGACTCTCTGGTCAGTGATTAGTCTAATAATATGTGAAACAAATTAAATGAAATTGTTTTTTCCTCACCCTTCCCCCACCATAACTGGCAGATTTATTTTAAAATTATTGGATTTTTCATTTACAATAATAGTATAGCCCCATATTTTAACCCAGTTAAATTTGGGGGGCTCATTTATCTAATAGTGAAGTTTTTACTGAATTGAATTTATATTTACCCAGAGTGTTTCTTTTCATACTGCCGTAGACTTCTGCCTCACTCTGTGGCCATTTCTCTGCTTATTTGCATCTTCAGAAAGAGATAGGCTAAGAAATAAAGGAAATGAAATTCAAACCAGTTAATAACTTCACTGGGCATCTGAATTTTCATGTCCCCTCCATCTCTAAACTTGGTTTTATTTGTACTGAGGAGAAGCATATCTAATACTCTTCTTTTTTTTCCTTCCATTTCCAGGAGGGCTGTTGGCCTGCTGCTGTGCTGCTGAACAGTATGCAGTCCTTCCGGGAGCAAAGCAGTTACCACGGAAACCAGCAGAGTTACCCACAGGAGGTACACGGCTCATCCCGGATAGAAGAGTTCAGCCCTCGTCAGGCCCAGATGTTCCAGAATTTTGGGGGTGCAGGTGGCGGTAGTGGTGGCAGTGGCGGCAGCAGTGGTGGTGGACGACGAGGAACAGCGGCTGCTGCTGCTGCTGCTGCTGCAGCAATGGCTAGCGAAACCTCCGGCCATCAGGGCTACCAGGGTTTCAGGAAGGAAGCTGGAGACTTTTACTACATGGCAGGCAACAAAGACCCCGTGGCGACAGGAACCCCGCAGCCTCCTCAGCGAAGGCCTTCCGGGCCTGTGCAGAGCTATGGACCCCCGCAGGCAAGCAGCTTTGGCAATCAGTATGGGAGTGAGGGTCATGTGGGCCAGTTTCAAGCACAGCACTCTGCCCTTGGTGGCGTGTCTCACTATCAGCAGGATTACACGGGGCCTTTCTCTCCAGGGAGTGCTCAGTACCAACAGCAGCCTTCCAGCCAACAGCAGCAGCAAGTACAGCAGTTGAGACAGCAGCTTTACCAGTCCCATCAGCCTCTGCCGCAAGCCACGGGCCAGCCAGCATCCGGCTCGTCTCACCTGCAGCCGATGCAGCGGCCCTCAACTCTGCCAGCCTCTGCCACTGGTTACCAGTTAAGAGTGGGTCAGTTCGGCCAACACTACCAGTCTTCTGCCGCCGCTGCCGCCGCCTCCTCCTCCTCCTTCCCTTCACCACAGCGTTTCAGCCAGTCTGGACAGAGCTATGACGGCAGTTACAGTGTGAATGCCGGATCCCAGTACGAAGGACATAATGTGGGTTCTAATGCACAGGCTTATGGAACACAATCAAATTACAGCTATCAGCCTCAATCTGTGAAGAATTTCGAACAGACAAAGATTCCACAAGGGACCCAGCAGGGGCAGCAGCAGCAGCCGCAGCAACAGCAGCCGCAGCCGCAGCCGCAGCAGGGGCAGCAGCAGCACCCCCCACAGCATGTGATGCAGTACACCAACGCTGCCCCCAAGCTGCCGCTGCAGAGCCAGGTGGGGCAGTACAGCCAGCCCGAGGTGCCTGTGAGGTCCCCCATGCAGTTTCACCAGAACTTCAGTCCCATTTCCAACCCTTCCCCAGCTGCCTCTGTGGTTCAGTCTCCAAGCTGTAGCTCTACCCCATCTCCTCTTATGCAGAGTGGGGAGAATCTCCAGTGTGGGCAAGGCAATGTGCCGATGGGTTCCAGAAACAGAATTCTACAGTTAATGCCTCAGCTCAGCCCAACCCCATCAATGATGCCCAGTCCTAATTCTCATGCTGCAGGCTTCAAAGGGTTTGGACTAGAGGGGGTGCCAGAAAAGCGGCTGACAGATCCTGGGTTGAGTAGTTTGAGTGCCCTGAGTACGCAAGTGGCCAATCTTCCTAACACTGTTCAGCACATGCTACTTTCCGATGCCCTGACACCTCAGAAGAAGACCTCCAAGAGGCCTTCCTCATCTTCTAAGAAAGCAGACAGCTGCACAAACTCTGAAGGCTCCTCACAGGCTGAAGAACAACTTAAGTCCCCTATGGCAGAGTCGTTGGATGGAGGCTGCTCCAGCAGTTCTGAGGATCAAGGCGAGAGGGTGAGGCAGCTAAGTGGCCAGAGCACCAGCTCTGACACCACCTACAAGGGTGGAGCCTCAGAGAAGGCAAGCTCCTCACCAGCACAAGGCACTCAGAATGAAGCCCCCAGACTCAGTGCCAGTCCTGCAGCCAGAGACGAGACCGCCTCGCCAGGTGCTAAGGACACGCCGTTGTCATCCGAGGGCAACCCGAAAGTCAACGAGAAGACTGTTGGGGTGATTGTTTCCCGGGAAGCTATGACAAGTCGAGTGGAAAAACCTGGTGGGCAAGAAAAAGGCTCCCAAGAGGACGACCCTGCAGCCACTCAAAGGCCACCCAGCACTGGCGGGGCAAAGGAAACCAGTCATGCGTCACTTCCACAGCCAGAGCCTCTGGGAGGAGGAAGTAAAGGAAACAAGAATGGAGATAATAACTCCAACCACAACGGAGAAGGAAATGGCCAGAGTGGGCACTCCACAGGGGGCTCTGGTTTTATAGGCAGAACTGAGTCTAGCAAATCCCCTGGAAGCTTGCGCTACAGTTACAAAGATAGTTTTGGGTCAGCCGTGCCAAGAAATGTCAGTGGCTTTCCTCAGTATCCTACAGGACAAGATAAGGGGGACTTCACTGGCCATGGGGAGCGAAAGGGTAGAAATGAGAAGTTCCCCAGCCTCCTGCAGGAAGTGCTTCAGGGTTACCACCACCACCCTGACAGGAGATACTCCAGGAGTACTCAGGAGCACCAGGGCATGGCTGGTGGCCTGGAAGGAGCCACAAGGCCAAATGTTTTAGTTAGTCAAACCAATGAATTAGCTAGCAGGGGCCTTTTGAACAAAAGCATTGGGTCCCTATTAGAAAACCCCCATTGGGGCCCCTGGGAAAGGAAATCAAGTGGCACGGCTTCTGAGATGAAACAGATCAATTTGGCTGACTATCCAATTCCCAGGAAGTTTGAAATAGAGCCTCAGTCATCAGCCCACGAGCCCGGGGGTTCCCTCTCTGAAAGAAGATCAGTGATCTGTGATATTTCTCCACTAAGACAGATTGTCAGAGACCCGGGGGCTCACTCACTGGGACACATGGGTGCTGACACCAGACTTGGGAGGAATGAACGTCTCAATCCAAGTTTAAGTCAGTCGGTCATTCTTCCAGGTGGGTTGGTGTCCATGGAAACAAAGCTGAAATCCCAGAGTGGGCAGATAAAAGAGGAAGACTTTGAACAATCCAAGTCCCAAGCTAGCTTCAACAGCAAGAAATCTGGAGACCACTGTCACCCTACTAGCATCAAGCATGAGTCTTACCGAGGCAACGCCAGCCCTGGAGCAGCTGCCCATGATTCCATCTCAGACTATGGCCCACAGGACAGCAGACCCACACCAATGCGGCGAGTCCCTGGCAGAGTTGGTCGGGAGGGCATGAGGGGTCGGTCCCCTTCTCAGTATCACGACTTTTCAGAAAAATTGAAGATGTCTCCTGGGAGGAGCAGAGGCCCAGGGGGAGACCCTCATCACATGAACCCTCACATGACCTTTTCAGAGAGGGCCAACAGGAGTTCTTTGCACACTCCCTTTTCTCCCAACTCAGAAAGCCTGGCTTCTGCTTATCACACAAACACTCGTGCTCATGCTTATGGGGACCCCAGTGCAGGTTTGAATTCTCAACTCCATTACAAGAGACAGATGTATCAACAGCAACAAGAGGAATATAAGGACTGGAGCAGCAGTTCTGCTCAGGGAGTGATCGCTGCAGCTCAGCACAGGCAGGAGGGACCCCGCAAGAGTCCAAGGCAGCAGCAGTTTCTCGACCGAGTACGGAGCCCCCTGAAGAATGACAAAGATGGCATGATGTATGGCCCACCAATGGGGACTTACCATGACCCCAGCGGTCAGGACGGTGGGCGCTGCCTCATGTCTAGTGACGGTCTTTCTAACAAAGGCATTGAATTGAAGCATGGCTCCCAGAAGTTGCAACAAGAATCTTGTTGGGATCTTTCTCGGCAAACCTCTCCGGCCAAAAGCGGCGGTCCTCCAGGAATGTCCAATCAAAAAAGGTATGGACCACCCCATGAGACCGATGGACATGGGCTAGCTGAGTCTGCACAGTCATCCAAACCTGGTAATGTTATGCTAAGGCTTCCAGGTCAAGAGGATCATTCTTCTCAAAACCCCTTAATCATGAGGAGGCGTGTCCGTTCTTTTATCTCTCCCATTCCCAGTAAGAGGCAGTCACAAGATGTGAAGAACAGTAACACTGAAGATAAAGGGCGCCTCCTTCACCCATCAAAAGAAGGCGCTGATAAAGCGTTCAATTCCTATGCCCATCTTTCTCACAGCCAGGAGATCAAGTCCATCCCTAAGAGAGAATCCTCCAAGGACCTTCCAAGTCCAGATGGTAGAAACTGCCCTGCTGTTACCCTCACAAGTCCTGGTAAGACCAAAATACTGCCCCCACGGAAAGGACGGGGTTTGAAATTGGAAGCTATCGTTCAGAAGATCACATCCCCAAACATTAGGAGGAGTGCATCCTCGAACAGTGCAGAGGCTGGGGGCGACACGGTCACTCTTGATGACATCCTGTCCTTGAAGAGCGGCCCTCCTGAAGGCGGAAGTGGCGCCATTCAGGATGCAGAGATGGAGAAGAGAAAAGGTGAGGTGGTATCTGACCTAGTCTGCCCAGCAAACCCGGAGTTGAGCGTGGAAAAGCCACTTGCACGGTCTTCGGAGGAGTGGCGTGGCAGTGGAGACGACAAAGTGAAGACCGAGACACACCCAGACGTGGTCACTGCTGGAAAGGAACCCCCTGGTGCCGTGACATCAGCAACCTCACAGAAGCCCGGGAGTAACCAAGGGAGACCAGATGGTTCCCTGGGTGGGACAGCACCTTTAATCTTTCCTGACTCAAAGAATGTACCTCCAGCGGGCGCATTGGCTCCTGAGGCAAACCCCAAGGCTGAAGAGAAAGAGAACGATACAGTGACGATTTCCCCCAAGCAGGAGGGTTTTCCCCCGAAGGGTTATTTCCCCTCAGGAAAGAAGAAGGGGAGACCCATTGGCAGTGTGAATAAGCAAAAGAAACAACAACAGCCACCGCCTCCACCCCCTCAGCCCCCTCAGATACCAGAAGGTTCTGCAGATGGAGAGCCAAAGCCAAAAAAGCAGAGGCAAAGGAGGGAGAGAAGGAAGCCTGGGGCACAGCCACGGAAGCGGAAAACCAAACAAGCAGTTCCCATTGTAGAGCCCCAAGAACCCGAGATCAAGCTGAAGTATGCCACCCAGCCACTGGACAAAACTGATGCCAAGAACAAGTCTTTTTTCCCTTATATCCATGTAGTAAATAAGTGTGAACTTGGAGCCGTTTGTACAATCATCAATGCTGAGGAAGAAGAACAGACCAAATTGGTGAGGGGTCGGAAGGGTCAGAGGTCCCTGACCCCTCCACCCAGCAGCACTGAAAGCAAGGTGCTCCCAGCTTCGTCCTTTATGCTGCAGGGACCTGTTGTGACAGAGTCTTCTGTTATGGGGCACCTGGTTTGCTGTCTGTGTGGCAAGTGGGCCAGTTACCGGAACATGGGCGACCTCTTTGGACCCTTTTATCCCCAAGATTATGCAGCCACTCTCCCCAAGAATCCGCCTCCTAAGAGGGCCACGGAAATGCAGAGCAAAGTTAAGGTACGGCACAAAAGCGCTTCGAATGGCTCCAAGACGGACACTGAGGAGGAGGAAGAGCAGCAGCAGCAGAAGGAGCAGAGGAGCCTGGCCACCCACCCCAGGTTTAAGCGGCGACACCGCTCAGAAGACTGTGGCGGAGGCCCCCGGTCCCTGTCCAGGGGGCTCCCTTGTAAAAAAGCAACCACCGAGGGCAGCAGTGAAAAGACTGTTTTGGACGCAAAGCCCTCCGTGCCCACCACTTCAGAAGGTGGCCCTGAGTTGGAGTTACAAATCCCTGAACTACCTCTTGACAGTAATGAATTTTGGGTCCATGAGGGTTGTATTCTATGGGCCAATGGAATCTACCTGGTCTGTGGCAGGCTCTACGGCCTGCAGGAAGCGCTGGAAATAGCCAGAGAGATGGTGAGTACGAGAAATCCCTTACTAGTTGCTCTTTTTGTTACTTCTTTTTGGTTCCTTTTCTTCCACCTTCACTTGTTTCAGCCGTGTTTTTTATTCTTACATATTTAATTCCTCCAAATTAAAGCCCCTAAGCTCATGTACAACTCAGGGAATATAGCCAGCGCTTTGTAATAACTAAATGGAGGGGAGTATAACCTTTAAATATTGTGAGTCACTATGTTGTACAGCTGTAACTTAGATAATATGGTACCTCAACTGCACTTCAATTAAAAAATAATAATAAGGCCCCTAGGCCCAAATAATGGACAGAAAATGAAGTAATTTGGAAATTTATTTAACTTTTATTTTTACCAGTAATGTACGTTCACAGATTACAGGGTCATGCTGGTGTCCTCCAGCTCATTAAAACAAACGTCCCTGTTTCATCCCTCCTCAAACCAGATCCCTCTGCCGGTTTCCTCCGTTTCTGAATAATAAGCTTTTATTGCTATTTGTGTTATCTGTGCATCTTTTTTCTCATTTTTCAACATCTGACTCTGTAATACTTATGAAATATATACTATGGTTATAACTTCCTTCTTTTAAAACTTTTTACTTCTCTAGAATTATTTTTTTTTTCTTTAAAATTTTTTATTTTATTTATTTATTTTATTTGGCTGCATTGGGTCTTCATTGCTGCAAACGGGCTTTCTCTAGTTGCAGTGAGCGGGGGCTACTCTTTGTCATAGTGCTCGGGCTTCTCATTGCAATGGCTTCTCTTGTTGCAGAGCACGGGCTCTAGGCACACAGGCTTCAGTAGTTGCGGCATATGGGCTCAGTAGTTGTGGCACTCGGGCTCAGTTGCTCCTCAGTATATGGGATCCTTCTGAGCCAGGGATCGAATCTGTGTCCCCTGCATTGGCAGGTGGATTCCCAACCACTGAGCCACCAGGGAAGTCCACAAACTTTTTTTGATCACAACCCCCACGGATATATGTTGCCGCCTACTCCACACCCCACTGTGTATCTGAAACAGAAATCACCACATGCAATGCAGAATGTTGTTTTCTCCTCTGAGTACCAGCGGTGATTCTACAACCTACGAATGGGCTCTGACCCTCAGTTTGAAAAACTGCTCCAGACCATACTTCCTCCTCCTTTTCTTTTCTACCCCCCACCCCCATCCCCAAACCCCCGGATGTGCCCCACGGCTTGTGGAATCTTAGTTCCCTGACCAGGGATCAAACCCGTGAGCCCTGCAGTGGAAGTGCAGAGTCCTAACCACTGGACCGCCAGGGAAGTCCCTCGTCCCCTTTTCTTTCTTTTTTTTTTTTTTTTAACTTTTTGTTTATTTTTTACAATAAACTGCATATATTTAGAGTGTACAATTTGGTATCTAGAATTATTAATTCATGTTTTTATTTGCTTTTTATTTTCTTGGACCAATCTTTCCAGTCCAGACTTCCCAAGGGGGGTTTTGTTCTTCAGGTTTGTGTCACCCCTGTTTTCCTGGGATGGTCATCACCATCGTTAACTTCTTCCCTCTGCTGAAAGCTGTTTCCTTAGCCATGTCTTCCCCTTCCTTAGTCTGGGCCGTCACCTAATGGAGTGCATCATCCTTTAGCATTTTCCTGAGCAAAAGGATGCATGAGAGTTGAATACGTTTTGATCTTGTGCATCTGGACATCTTTATCCCATCCTCATGTTTAACGGAGGGTTGGTTGCGTATAGAACCTGGTTGTCTCTCACTATCTTGGAGTCGTGGCCCCTGACCTGTGGTCTAGCTCCTGGTGTTGCCGTTGACAGGACTGGAACCACTCTCATTTTCAGGCCCTGGTATGTGTTGAGTCTTTCTCCTCTGGAAGTTGAGGATCTTCTCATTTCCCTGGAGTTTTGAAATCTCAAACGATAGGCCTTGAGGTTGGCCTCGTCATGCACTGTACGGCCTCTCTGTGAGATCTCGCCATCTGTAACTCATGGCTGTTGGATCAGGAAGTTTGTCGTGTGTTACTTCGCTGATAATTTCCTTCCCTCCATTTTCTCTATTCTCTCCTTCCGGAATTCCTGTTAATTGGGAATTGTGCCTCCTGGATTGGTCTTCTGGCTTTGTCCTTTCTTTCCTGTCCTGCGCCCCGTGCCCCCCGTGCCCTCTTTCTCTCTCTATTCTGATTTCTCCATTTTTTCTGCATCGTCATCATTTCATCAGCCTTTTATTTATTTATCTTCATTTCTGATATTTTCAACAACTTCTTCTTCTCTGCGTACCCCTCTGGGGGCACAGTTTCCTGGTTAAATTGGGCTGAGTCGGGGACCTGACTCATCACGCAGACCCTGAGTTCAGGTTGCAGCTCCTACCGCATCCTGTGCTCCTGCCTTCTGAGACACCTGCTCTGCCCGGTCCCAGCCCCGGCCCTTTCCAGCGGCTCCTCCCCTGTGCACTCCTCTCTGCTTCCTTTCAGGCTGCTGAAGCACCTGCTCTGTCTATTCTGTTTCCAGTTTCTAGAATCTCCTGTGTGTTCTTGTTTCCCCTTCCCATTCTTCATGTCCTCATGAATTTGTTTTATAAGTTTATCCCTTTATTTTTGTGGAAAGGAAACAGGTATGTAAATTTATGTTCAACCTGAGGTTTAATCAGAGGAGAGTTTTTTGGTATTGATTTGCATTTAAAACTTATCATTTTTGACAAATGTACAGATGACTTTCAGTCATACTTAATAAGGGTTTTATCAGCCAGGATCATAATATTCTTGGACACTTTATACTCTCTCCCCACTACATCTTCCCCACAAAGCACTATATTTTGTTGTTGCATTATCCCCAGAATTTATAACAGTGTCTAATAAAAAGGAAGCACTCTAGCTGTAGTCAAAAAAATGTAATTAATGTGAAATTTACATATATTTTAAATTAGAACATCCTAATTCAGCCACACAAGGAGCTTGCCTTTCCCTCCAAGACTTTCTCCCCACCCCCTTAGTTTCCCACAGAATCTTTTTTCTCCCTTCCCCCCCCCCCCAAGTTTGAAAATAGATGTGCTTTTTAGACACAGTGGCTTTTTTGGGGGGTGGGGGCAGGGGGGGCTCACTACTCGCCTTGCGAGATCTCAGTTCCCCAACCAAGGATTGAACCCAGGCCACAACAGTGAAAGCCCCAAATCCTAACCACTTGGCCACCAGAGAACTATCCCACAGTGGCATTTTAAAATGCAAAAGTCCTAAAGGAACATAACATTTAAGACCCTGAAGTACAAAATTCTCTAGTCAGTTCTGAGAGCTCAGTAATCCCTTAATCATCATGTTGCCCCAGTTGATGGCCTGCTGCCAGCTCTCTGAAGGTTACAATATTTGGTGGGTTGGTTTGTTTTATTTGTTCCTTTTTGGTGTATGTCCCTGTCCATCTGCTGGCATTTTCTTTATTTCAACATAGAACATTATTAACATCTCTCAGAGTAATTTTTATGTATAAACTTTTGAACATTCTCTATTAATAATTGGTAACCAGTAATCAGCAAGTTAAATCCTTCTCAGCATGTCTCAATTCAAGCCTAGTTTATAGAAAGTAGAAGACACCCTATAACGATGCAGCTACCCTAAATCACAACCCCCTCCATCCTCAAAAGTGCCGAACGGCAGGCCTGCCTCTTAAAATTTCTAGTCAGGAATCATATCTTCAGAAAGTGACAATTTAGTCTTCTTCATGTCAGCTTTGATCCCAAAATAAAATCTGGTATGTTATAATTGGAACAAATACACTGAAGATGATAAATCAGTCTCTTTAACCCATCCCTCATAGCTTTCATTGACTGGTTAAAATAACATGAAGCACGTTAGGTAAAGAACATTGAAAGCAGTTTTTGATTTTTAGAATATTAATTGCAGTGTCAACTGTTTAAGTTGGAATGCTTCATTTAAAGGTAAAAGGCATAAAAACAGGTATTTTTGTCCCGACACTTCTTCTATATAGTAGAGGCTCTAAACAGATCTTGGGGTTCTGTGATGGCGCCATCAGGGCTACAGATTCCACTGTCTCCTTCAGTAACAGGTTTCAGAACAGTTGACCAACCTTTTTAAAAAATTGAGATGTAATTCACATATAACATTATATTAGTTTTATGACTAATGTTAAGTAAATCTCATACTGCACCTTTAAGCTTATTCTCTTATATTGTACTCACTCACTATACCAGTGCCCTTTAATATTCTTTTTTTTTTACATTAATTTATTATTTTTTTGGGGGTACACCAAGTTCAGTCATCTGTTTTTATACACATATCCCCGTATTCCCTCCCTCCCTTGACTCTCCCCCCCACGCTCCCTCGATTCCCCCCCACCCTCCCCGTCCCAGTCCTCTAAGGCATCTTCCATCCTCGAGTTGAACTCCCTTTGTTATACAACAACTTCCCACTGGCTATCTGTTTTACAGTTGGTAGTATATATATGTCTGTGCTACTCTCTCACTTCGTCTCAGGTTCCCCTTCACCCCCCGCCCCCCCCCAAACCTCGAGTTCTCCAGTCCATTGTCTGCATCTGCGTCCTTGTTCTTGTCTTGTCACTGAGTTCATCAGTACCATTTTTAGATTCCGTATATGTGAGTTAGCATACAATATTTGTCTTTCTCTTTCTGACTTACTTCACTCTGTATGACAGACTCTAGGTCTATCCACCTCATTACATATAGCTCCATCTCATCCCTTTTTATAGCTGAGTAATATTCCATTGTATATATATATGCCACATCTTCTTTATCCATTCATTTGTTGATGTATACCAGTGCCCTTTAAGAATATTACCTCTCTCTTCCCTTGATCCCACTGTACTTATTTTACATTCCTCTTTTAGAATAGAATGCTAGCTTTGTATATTGAATTTAATTTTTCAATACACTGCACATCTGTTTTATTCTCACAAGCCACGCAGTGAGATAGGAAGAGAGAAGATACCATTCCATTACCCTCAGAATAAAGGATGGCTTGACTTTAGTGACACATGTTCAGGTAGTATAGCCCAGTGTTGTGCTGATTTTTAAAATGATTTAGAAAGTTGTGCTTCTTGGCTCTTGGAGCTGATGTTCCACTATGACTATGAGATGCTTTTCAGTTTTATTTGCCTAGCTTTTATTCTCCTTTTCTTAATGTACTTGAGAACAAATTAAAATTACACTAACTTACCTTCTGTTATTTAATTTGATAAATGCTGTTTCAATTTGTCAAGGTCACTTTGAGTCTAGTTTTATTTTAGGTTTCAGCAGATGCCTTCAATTTTGGTCTGCTTAATAAGCATGCTCTCAGTCCTATCGTGTTGAGATAAGGCCACATATATTTGATTAAAGATCCATTTTGGCCTATGTATTTATCAGGTGTTTTGACAAGCACAATATTATTATAAAATAATACAAAGTCTTCGACAAACAATAGCTCCTCTCCCTGTAGGCTTCTCACTAATCTGAAAATAGCTGAAAACTAGAACATTCCTATACAAATGGCCTTCACTCTTTTTACTTTTCTGAGTATCCTCTTTTGGTTTTGTCTTTGACCTCTGCTTATTGGTGTAGTTGTGTATGTGAATCCTCTGACGTGGATGGTATGACAGAGGTAGTTGCCTCTACACAGTCCTACAAATAATTTGGTATATAAAAACCTGTTTACTCTGTGTAGGAATGGGAGGGCCACATGGATCTCTGGTGTGTCCCTTGAGTCTACACATCTCAGTTTTGCCAGCCTATGCCTGTTCCCTTCTCTCCCTTCCCCACCTAGGCTAGTGGTACCCCTTCCAAACAGATTGTTTTTAATCTTGAAAACTATATTAAAGATTATATTTAAAGGTTATTTAAAGGTTATTTTTAATACACGTTTAAATAATGGGCAATAATAATTTGTGTTCCCACATCTAACAAGTTAACAGTCTCCTTAACTTACTTTAAATTGTGACAAAAAATATAATTTGACAAGTGTAAAAGTACTATTACATCGATTATGTTGTGAAAGTGTGACTGCATGTTAAAACGTCAAAAAACAAGTTAGTTTCTCCAGTTATCTGTAAAATAAAGGCATTGCCCCTGTGTTCTCCCTGAATTCCCGTCTATGTGCTCCTTAAGTTAGCAGCCTGGCAAGGATGCTGCCACCAGTCCAGGTCCTGCTGAAACCTTCCTCAAAATCCTGGTCTCTTTTCTTAGCTCCAGTATCCCTCTTCCCTGCCAGTGACTGTCCCTCGCCACCCTCCCCGTACCTCTCCCCCTCCCTCTCTCACATTTCCACATTCATCTCTCTATTCCCAGGACTTTTATTATACAGCAGAAAGTTGTGTAATTATCGTTTCCTATTTTTCTTAACATTTACCTCTGTGATATCTCTTTTCATATCACTACATGATAGCCTTGAGACTGAACCTCCAGAGAAAGGGTTAATTTTCTTTCAGAATTTGGTTTTTCTGAATTCTAGGGAATCTCCTGTGAAGTTTGAAGTTTAGAATTTTATTGCTTATATTACCTTACAGATTGAAAGACTTAGTTTTCCTACGGTCTATTTCTTTTTTCCTTTTAGGGCTAGAGGGATGCTGAGAGAAGCATTACACCTGATTTTTAAATAAATTTATAAGGGGCAGATTATTCTTTGAAAATGCTAAAGGACCATAAATAAGAATATTGACAAGTCATTATATTAGGCCAAATATCTCATCCCTGAGATGTTAAGCTAGTTACTGCTAATATGTTAAAAGAGCTCACATGATCCAATAGCATGTAAAAGTAAGTATTCATTTCTGTTCAACAAATAGCTGAGTCTTTGTTAGAAAATCAACAGAAGTCTGAAGTTAGAATGCTGTTAGGGTCCTTTATCACTTCACAGGTGAGTGAGCCTTGGCCCTGAGTCACTGGGCTGGTGTGTGAAGACAAGCCCTGTACAGGCGCTCCTGGACTTTGTCAGGAAGGGGTGTGTGCTTCCTGCAGAAAGTAGTGCCTTGCCTCTCACAGCTCCTGCACGAGGGAGGTACAGCTTCCTTTATCCAGCATTGTTAGAAAAATGGAGCTTCCGCCCCCTCACCCCAAGCCAAGGCCAGTTTTGCAGAAACCTGAAGGCCACAGCTGCAGACCGGTTTCTTCCCATCTTCCCATTTATTGGAAAGAAATCTGATAAGGGAAAATCCTGTCACCTTAATGGTTGCCCTCAAAGATCCTCCTCACCTTTCTGCCTTTTTTGTTCTGCTCAGCAGTTTTGTGTGTGTTGGGGAGTGGGGTGAGGGGGCTAGGTCAGAGACCTGGACTCACGTTGCTTTGTGTGAATTTCCTAGCTGGTCACTTGCTTAAGTCACTAACCTCTGTACTTCACCTTCCTCATCTGTAAAATATGGAAACTGATGGCACCTGCTATAAAGAAGGTTGTCCTGAGCATTAAATGAGTTACTCTTTGGAAAGCACATAGAGAAATGCTTGGCATGTACTGTGGGCTGTTGTCTGCCCTAGAAGGGCGTCCTCATGTTGGTTTGGCAAAGATGTGTCCCTGTTATAAGCTCACTCAGTGAGCTGTGGTTTGTATCTTTCCATCCTAGCACAGTTAGTGGTTCATCCCAGGAGTGTCCAGAACGTGTCCTCCTGCGTAGCAAAATTGCCCTGCATATGAAACAAACAGTTTCTCCTCATTTTTATTACCCTTGTCGGAAACTCAAGTTTGAGGGGAGCAGGGAGTGTGGTATTTAAGGTGCAACATTAATTACTGTCTCATGAAATAGCATTAGCCCCTCTCAGGAATTAGAGTCCTCAAAGGAGAGGAGGCAAAAGGAAGAGAATAAAATTTGCCTGCACATTAAGTAAAAGCATCAATACTCTTGTAAGTTGGTAAATTTTTGATAGTGGTTACCTAAGGCCACAGTAGATCTACCTAGTAATAAAGTTTTTGATCTTTTTATTTTTATTTATTTATTTATTTATTTGGCTGTGTTGGGTCTTTGTTGCTGTGCGTGGGGTTTCTCTACTTGCGGCGAGCGGGGGCTACTCTTTGTTGCAGAGCGTGGGCTTCACATTGTGGTGGCTTCTCTTGTTGTGGAGCACCGGCTCTAGGCATGCGGGCTTCAGTAGTTGTGGCTCGTAGGCTCAGTAGTTGTGGAGCACGTCTTAGTTACTCCACAGCATGCGGGATCTTCCTGGGCCAGGGATCGAACCCGTGTTCCCTGCATTGACAGGTAGATTCTTAACCACTGTGCTACCAGGGAAGTCCAATAAAGTTCTTTAAATAAATATTTTTGACAGGTCAGCACTATAAAGGAGATCCAAGATAATTAAGAATTCATGGAATGATTCGGGACAACCACACTCCACCTCCCACCAAAAATAGTTAATATGTGTAGTGTATATGGACTATGGAGGGCTCTGTCGTAGTCTTGGGATTAAGCCTTTAATTTATGGACAGTGCAAAACCATCGGCAGTTTCTAAGCATGTATCACATGATCTGTGTTCTTATGAAGAAAAGATGTGGGGAGAGAGGAGAGGCAAGCGGACCAGTTGAGGGACCAGTTGAGAGGCCGTGGGTTTAATTTGTACAAGAGATGATAAGGGCTAAGTGGTAGTAAAGGGAATCAGAGGGAGTGGGCAGATATTAGAAACATTTTAGAATTTAAGTTTGATAGAATTTAGAAACTGATTAGACCTGGCAGGTAAAGGAAATGTGGGGGTGTGAGTGTGGGCAGGACACCAACAACAGAAAGGGGCATTGAGGAAGAGAAGAAGGTCATTTTGTTTTGTGGCTAATGTGTAGCAGACAGAAGATGTTAAGTGTGAAAGCAGTTCAGATCAGTCAGCACTCTGGGTCTTTTTAATAAAGACTTGTTGATTTGTATTTAGCTTTTCAAGTTAATATAAAACTGGAAAACTTTTAAATCTAAGTTGCAAGGAGGTGGAGGAGAAATAGGAAATCATGAGATCTGTATCACTTTTTAAAAATCTCACATAGAGAACCCTGAAAAGGTGTCAAAGAAAGACGTTTATCATTATAACTATTGCCTGAAATATGATTGGGGGGGGGGGGGGAGCAGGGCAGAAGGGGTAATTTGCTGGTTTTGGTTTTCTAACAATTTTTTCAAGATATTGACATTATTGACAACACAGTGGAATACCAAATTGCATTTAATTACAGTGAGGAAGGGCTGATATGAAACACTGCTTTTGCCGGCCTGAAAAAAGCTGCATGGTACACTATTATACCCATGTGCTCAGAGTTCCAGAATGTAGTTTAAGGCCTCCATGTGTTGAATTGAGACTAGACAGAGCACATGCACTTTTCTAGGTGGTCCAGTGGGCTCTGAGGTTCAGATTGTCACCATGGATGAACACTTGTCTTTTGAGGGCCTGAGACAGCTCCACTCACAGGGAGCAACAGGAAACATGGGAAAGGGTAGCAGAAGAGAGGGCCCGACTGGCTGTGAGGTCAGAAAGAAGCGCCTGGGCACTGTCCCTGGGGTTGAGGTTCCCAGTCTTACTCCCAAGTTGTGCAAAGATGAAATACCTTTTATAAAGGTATTACTTATTTACATAAAGGTAAATAATAACAATGTTATTCGTATTAATAAACTAATAGAACTGTAAGTAAAAGAAAGTCACAATCCTGATAACCCAACAAAGTTACCTCTTCTCTAGATTTTGCCCATGGGTTTATTTTACTAGATTGAATAATGATCGCTGACATGTATTGAGTGCTTTCTGAGCACTGTATAGGAATTGTCACAGACTTCAAAACAGACCTGAGGTGGGTCCCATCACGCTGCTAGATGAGACTGAGGTCCAGGATTCACACCCAGAAGTCCGCACCATTACGCTGTGGGTACAGGTCTCTGTGTTGCTTTTTTTAACTTAATTTTGCAATTTTTATTTTCATATTAATCTATGTTTTTTTGTTTTAATGTATAATGTAATTTATCCAAGTATTCCAGCACTGTTGGACATTAAGTTTTCTAGTTAGTTTACTGTCTGTTATGCAGCAGTAAACATTTTTATTCATGGAGTTTTATTTGGGGGAAATTTTTCAGATGTTGACAAATCAAAAAGTGTGGCCATTTTAAGGTTTTTGATAGGCCTTATCTTGTGGTTTAGCTAAAAAGAATCGTACCAAACTATGAGGATCCACGTGAGTCCTTGTATTACTACAATCTCATGATATTGGGTATTTAAAAAAATTTTTTTGTTTCTTCTTTTTAGTTTTATTTCTTGTATTAAGTGGTATTGCTGTTGTCACCTATTTTAATGGTTTGTCTGATGAGTATTCATTTAGAATTTCATTGTTTCTCCTCAATTTGTTGTCATTTTTCTGTGCATATTTTTCCTAGTCTGAATAACTTCAGTTATCTGGAAAATTCAGATGTGTAAAAGTCCTTTCTTCAGCAGTGCCACCTACATGAGGCATCAGCAGAGCGCTTGAATAGTTTTCTCATCTATAAATAGGATGATGACAGAGGACTGTTGTGGTAAAATTAACTTTGCCAGAGATCAGGTACCTTCCTTGTTGGGTTCCAAACTGTTCCTAGAGGCTTTTGAGTTGTGGTTTTTAGACGGAATAAGTACTGTGAGCTGATGTCAGTCCTAGAAGGTGTCCTTGCATGTCATTTTAGTGAAGATGTATTCCTGCCATTAAGCTTGTTGGGTAGAAGTCAAAGCGAAGAGAAAATTCAGCCCTATGTGACCCTGTCCCAGTAATTCAGGTATAGTGGAGTGATTTGGGCAGTGTGTGCTTATGACTGACATTTGATTTGAGTATATCAGCAGCATACTGCTGTCAAGTAATGTGCCCCATGAGAACAGAACTAAGGAACTGCTGCATAAGCAGATGCATGAGACCAAGGTCAACAAAATAACAAACTTCAAGTCTAAAGTGGTGCAGGTCCCTTCTGATGGGAGTGAGACCCAGCTGCAGTGATATCAACTTTTTTTTTTTTTTTTTTTTTAATTTTTATTGGGGTATAGTTAATTTACAGTGTTGTTAGTTTCAGGTGTACAGCAAGGTGAAACAGTTATACATATACATATATACACTCTTTTTCAGATTCTTTTCCTATGTAGGCCATTACAGAGTATTGAGTAGTTTTCTGTGCTATACAGTAGGTCCTTATTAGTTATCTGTTTGTATATAGTAGTGTGTATGTGTCAGTCCCAATCGCCAGTTTATCCCCACCCCCCTTACCCTTTGGAAACCATAAGTTTGTTTTCTACATCTGTAACTCTATTTCTGTTTTGTAGATAAGTTCATTTGTACCCTTTGTTTGTTTGTTTATTAGCTGTGTTGGGTCTTTGTTGCTGCCCGTGGGCTTCCTCTAGTTGCAGAGAGCAGGGACTACTCTTCATCGTGGCACGTGGGCTCATTGCCGTGGCGTCTCTTGTTGCGGAGCAGAGGCTCTAGGAGCGTGGGCTTCAGTAGTTGTGGTGCACGGGCTCAGTAGTTGTGGCACACAGACTTAGTTGCTCCGTGGCATGTAGGATCTTCCTGGAGCCGGTATCGAACCCATGTCCCCTGCATTGGCAGGCGGATTCTTAAGCACTGTGCCACCTAGGAAGTCCCTGTACCCTTTTTTTAGATTCCACATATAAGCAATATCATATGACTGTCTTTCTCTGACTGACTTCACTCAGTATAACAATCTCTAGGTCCATCAATGTTGCTACAAATGGCATTATTTTCATTTTTTTTTATATGGCTGAGTAATATTCCATTGTATATATGTACCACATCTTTATCCAGTCCTCTATTGATGGACATTTAGGTTGCTTCCATGTCCTGGCTATTGTAAATAGTGTTGCTTCCATGTCCTGGCTGTTGGGGTGCATGTGTCTTTTTGAATATATGCCCAGGAGTGGGATTGCTGGATCATGTGGTAACTCTGTTTTTAGTTTTTTAAGGAACCTCCATACTGTTCTGTATAGAGGCTGTACCAGTTTACATTCCCACCAACAGCATAGGAGGGTTCTCCTGTGACATCAACTTTGAAGGCATTTTATTTCACTAAGTAGCTAGTAGAAGAGTTTCCAGTAAAATGTATGTTTATTTAACAACTCTCAGGCATGTTCATTGTGACTGGCTCTGTGCAGATGCCAGGTGATTCCAAACTTTGAAAATAGTGTCTTTGAAGTTTAAATCTTGGTTCAGACGGATGTCAGATATAGGTCCTTTGCTTCAGAGTTACTTTGTTTTTTCATTCAAAAACTACTTAAAACTGGTTAAATTAAGCAATAGGATAATTTCCAAATGGTTCTCTTTGCTTGTTTCTAGGTAGAGTTCTCTCTGGAAAGAATCAAAATATATTAGTGCTTTGAAAAGGCAGCCCTTCAAAATATATTTGTTTGCTAACACAAGACTTGCACCTCCCAGCAGGCATGGGCATTTTAATCCACTGTTTTTCCTGAAAAGCACATGGGTTTTAAGAAACCAGCTCACCTGTCAGCTGGTTCCCCAAGCAGCAAGTCCCCAGCACTCCGTTATACCTGTTGTGTCACTTCGCACCATGTACTGTGACTGTCTTCCTCACCAGATTGGTTTCCCAGGGGCTGGGTCAGGCACTGTACAGTGCCTGACACACAGCTGATCAGCACGGGGTAAATCTGGGACTTAAGAAAGACATGTAATGACCAACATAGTATCTGGTGGTGGAAGGTGGGCCTTTGGATGTCATTTAATGTATTTTTCAAAGTGTGTAATAATTGAAGAGAGATGTTAAAATGTGTTTTGATAATGACACTGAGTGACAGTTTTTTCTATATGCTACTTTATAGTTTCGGCAAAAAAAAATTAATGGTTGAGAGCTAGTTGACCCCGGTAGTTCTTTGTGAGGCATAGTATATAAGGACTCACCAAAGGTTTTGTTGTTTGTGTGTTTTATTGTGTGCCCTTTGAAACAAAAATGTGAGATCCAGAGGTCAGTCACCCAGAGTCCTAACACTGGTGATTATTGTCCTAGACAGACCACCTAGAGGACAGGTTTGACTCAGAAGGGAGACGATCAGTCCCTGTATGAGAATATGACCTAATGACACTCAGAGCTCACTTTCCAGATCTGTCTATGCAGCTGCCCACTGGCCTCACTCAAAACCAGCATTTGCAGACACCAGTGTCCCCCGCCTCGTTCTGTGTTCTCTGCCTCAGGCAAAACCCTTGCAGCCATCACAGACTCATTCCTCTCCTTCCCCTGTTTCCTATTCAGACAGGCACTGTTTTTGTTTCCTAAAGAACTCAAATGTCTCATATCTTCATTGAAGCCACCCCCACCCCCTGCACCATCCTGCAACCATCATCTTTTCAACTAGGTACCATCTTAACTGGTCTCTCTACTCTTTAGTTTGACCCCCTTCCACCTACTCTAAAGAGGTCCTTCTAAAACCCAAGTGTGGCCATGCTGATGCCAGCTTACACCCCTGGATTACTTGCACCCTATACTAGTTGGCATCTGATATGTGCCAGGAACAGATCCGTGCACATAATTAAAATAAGACAACGTGGTAGAAGGTAACCAGGCAGCTGCTTTGGAGCAAGAGCCCAGGGGAAGTTCCCAGAGGAGCTGAGGTGGCCATGGTGTAACAAGCCAGCCTCTGAGATCAGAGAGCGCTTACAGAGGGTGCAGGGGCTGCAGGGAGGAACAGGGCTTGGTGGATTTGAGGATCAGAAAGAAAGCCAGTGTGGTGAGGCGGTAGCAGAGAAGAGGAGAGGATAATGAGGTCAGCAGGAGCTAATCCCCATGGCCTGTGTGGGCAGGAGTGGAAACAGCAGCTGGGTGAATGGGGTGCCGTTTCTTTAAACCAGAAAGCCTAGAGGAGGAACAGGTTTGGTGGGGAGATGGGGAGGTGTATCCTGTCCATGTTAAGTGTAAGATGCCTCCCATTTAGACATTCAAGTGACTGTTTACGAATTAATGAATTTCTGATGGATAGTTTCTTGCAGCTAAGAGCAGCTCTAGTTTAGCTTAGATCAGCATGTGTGGAAGTGCTATGAGGGTGTGGGGTCTGTGTAAACACCAAAAAGCTGCACCTCCTTTGAGCGAGGGGAAAGGGAGTCAGGAATGCTTCAGAGGCCCGACCTGCCCAGAGTCATGGTGCACTCAGACCAGCCAAAAGCTCAGAGTGAGTGATGGAAAAATAGGCACACTTCACGATCCACACCTTCCTGCTTTCCCAAGCCCATCTGTCGTGCCCTCTGAAACCCACAGTCCACCAGAAGCACGGTCTTAATTCTCTTCTCTGAGCACCCCTCCCTGGCTTTTCTCAGTGTCACAACCTCTGTCTCCTTATCCCTCACTCTGGTTCAAGTACTCTCTAAGAGCGACATGTCAGGCCAGGGGTGTAGGCAAAGCACCCACAGTAGAAACTGAGAAACAGTATGCAAAGCCACCATGTGGTTGTGGGTGGCATCCTTATAAATTGCTGCTGCTGTGCCTCCTGGCAGGCAAGGCTTTGAGTGCTGCAGACCTTTTCCTCATTAAAGCCAATCACCTCCAGCAATGCTACCTCTCCAGCAAAGGAATTCCCTTCTCCTGTAACCATCTACTCCACCCCCACTTTGGAAAAAAGAGAATTCCATTAAGATGAATATGCCAACAAGATCTCATTGCTCAGCTCTGGAAGACTCTCCATTCAAAACCTTCCAAATTAACTCTCAGAAGCCCAGGAAGTGACCCAGCACCCCCCCCCCCCAACACACACACACACACGGGCGCGCGTGCCCACCAGCAAACACCAATCGCTGCCTTTATTTCCTTAATTGACTTGGGAATTGTGAAACCCCCTCTTCTGTTGCTTCTTTGTAATCTCACTCATCAAAGAAAACCCATATATATCGAACCACCTTTCATCACATAAACACTGTATCCTGACCAGGCTGCCTAGAGAACAGGGACCAGAAGGAGAGCAAAAAAGGCTCTTGCATTTACCCCACAGGTGGTCTCTGAAGACAGTAGAAGAGATTATTGCGGAGGAGTAATGATTACAGAACCTTGTAGATCTCATTATTCCCTTAATCCAGCTATTGGTAGAGACTGACTTCTTGGAAAATTGTAATGGTAGACAAGTCACTTCAGCCTCTCCCAACCTAATTTCTTAACCTTTGAAGTGGAGATAGTAACCGGTCTACCCTGTCAGGTTGTTGTAAGGGATAAAATGAGATATGTCCAACAGTTACTTGACATTAAAAAATTGAAGGTGGGGGAGGTAGTTGTTGGATTTAATTAATTCTGATCTTGGTCATATTATTTCCCATTTTCTCCATCTGTTGAAGTGAGGGTTGGCCTCTTGCTGAGTATCTTCCTGCTCTTGAAGAAGAAAGTGTCCACATCCACGAAGGTGGATTGAGCCAATAGTTGTTAGACTTTCTTGGGGGTAAGAAACACCTGGGATGCTGCATGTTCAGTCTTTCTGGGTGGCAGCCACAATGCTTCAGGTGATGCTGGGGCAGGTGACAGACTGAAATCAACCCTGGAAACTCACTGTTTAGCTAGTCAACTAACTTTGGTACCAAAGTTTCCATTCTAGGTTTGGACCAAGTTTTTTTGTTTTCTTTTTTTCCCAAAGTTTGCAAGGTTTCTGGGAAGTAAAGGCATGCGAGGGACCTGAAGTGCCCTGTGAGGTGTCTCACACATTATCACCTCATTAAGTGGCCCCATAAAGCCCGCTGAAAGGGTTGGCCAGATTTGGCTCTAGGGTGTGGGGACCAGTGACCCCATGGATACTTGCATTGGCAGTAGCTTAAATATGCCAAGACATCCTCATTTTTAAAAATTTCTTTCTCCTGGGACTCTGTCCCCATATAAAAGTGCCTCTGCTGTCTCTCCCTTCTCAGGCTGCCCCTGCCCCTGAAGAACCTGCCACTTCCAGGAATAGGGTGGCTTTGCCTGACAAGATCTTGACTTGCAATGCTCAGTTGTTCTGTTGGGAAGATGGGGATGGGTGAGATAGAAGCAGATCTGGTCAAGAAAGGATAAAACAAATACAAGTAGGAAGAGAGGCAGTGAAAAATAAGGAGAAAGATGTCCAAGAGTTTGGAACTTGGAGATTTAAGTTCCAGGTTAAGCTGCACAGATTTAAGATGTTGTTAAAGGAGGCCTGTTGTGGCAGCACGTTCATCATTTCTGCCACTGAAATTGTAAACAGTTAAATATGAGCACCTTTCTGGATACATAGTCCCAACTTTGGGTTGGATGAGCAGTGGAGAGGAGCAGGCTTATACTAAGAGTCACTTTTCTGGCAGGTAATTTTTTTTTTTTTTTGCAATAAACTGCATATATTTAGAGTGTACAATTTGGTATCCCAATCTCCCAATTCATTCCCTCCCCACTTTCCCCACTTGGTCCATATGTTTGTACTCTACATCTGTGTCTCTATTTCTGCCTTGCAAGCCGGTTGATTTGTACCAGTTTTCTATAGTCCACATATATGTGTTAACATATGATATTTGTTTTTCTCTTTCTGATTCACTTCACTCTGTATGACGGTCTCTAGGTCCATCCATGTCTCTACAAATGTCCCGGTTTCATTGCTTTTTACAGCTGAGTAATATTCCATTGTATATATGTACCACATCTTTTTTATCCATTCATCTGTTGATGGACATTTAGGTTGCTTCCATGTCCTGACTATTGTAAATAGTGCTGCAATGAACATTGGAATGCATGTGTCTTTTTGAATTCTGGCAGGTAATTTCTTTTAAAAGATGCCTTTTTAAATTCAGAAAGCACAAAAGGCAGTCATTTCTTCTTGTAAACCAATCCACTGTTTGAGCAAAGGGTAAAAAAAAAGATAAGCTAGTATGTGGTCTTGTGCAACTTAAATTTCAGTGTTTTAAACTCTGTCGATGAGCGTTTATCTCTACACTCAGAGAAAGCTGTTCTCTTTCTTCTCACAGGGCTGCCGCAGGGCTCCTCCTCCTGCTGGGCTGGCCTTTCTCAGGTTCTCAGCTGCTCTTCAGAGCTAAGGTGCTGATTACTGCCTTAAACCTCCTTTCTAACTTCTTAAAGGGCACACATCCCTTTTCTTCCTACCATGTAGAAACTCCCCTTAGACAAAATATATAATGTTCTCAACAGAGTTGCAGCTTTCTTCTCCAGCTGTAAAAGAAGACCTCTGATTAGAATTATTTTAATGGAGTATATGTACCTGTAACTTAGATAAAATGCAAACTGTGTTTCAGGAAAAAAACCAAAGTCTGGTTAAGCCAAAGAAACATCATTAGTGAGGCCTGTGTTGACTTTCCTGGAAGTGGAGTTACAAAGAATATGTGTTAACATAGCAATGTACATTTTAAGAGCAAGAGAAAAATGTATTAAACCAAGCCTTCTTTTGTAATGCTTTAATATTCTAGAAGGGGGTGGGTGGGGATGAAGACTAGTTTTAACTTAAATTGTGGCAAATAGATACATTTTATTTGGGAAATTGCTTTTGTATTGCTTTGGGTTTTGCCTCTGTAAATTTGTTATTGCTGAACTTGAAGACTGTTAACCCAGGAGAATGAGAGTTATGGATTATAGAACAATCAAAATCCACAGTGAATGGCCAGTATCTGTACCCATCATATCCATGTTTGAAGTTCATTCCATATGTGATCATTAAAACTTTCAACTTTGTGGGCACCTTGGTAGAAATAATTACTAGTACCTGTACTAATACTAATACATGTTTGGAGAACATTATCATCATAAAAGAAAAGAATGGTTAAATACTGTGCCTGTCCTATAAAAAAAAAATGCCATTGTAATAAAAAGATAAATGTTCAAAACAAGTGCTTGAAAGTGGCAACATTGCTGGGGGTATAAGCATTAGCAGTGGATTGTTTTACAAGCTAGCTCCTCCTGGATGCCTGCACAACTACTGTCCCCAGCTTCCTGCAGCCTTGCAGATAAGCCCAGAGGGCTCTGCTGTTTGGGGGTCATCCTGGGACTGCTGCTAAGCCCCCCCCCCCTTTTTTTTAAAGTCGCCCTCCCTTTTTTTAATCAATTTTTTTTTCCTGGTCATGTGGCATGCGGGATCTTAGTTCCCCAGCTACGGATCGAACCTGTGGGCCCAGGAGGGGAAGCTCAGAGTCTTAACCACTGGACCTCCAGGGAAGTCCCCATCCCTTCTGTTTTTATACAGTGTCTTAGGAATACCCTACAGTCTTTTCCTTCATTGTCAAGCACATTCTGGGTTGATTGGGGGCATTTTTGGTTTGTTTTCCAGGTTGATTTTCTTAAAAGATTCTCCACCCGCCTCCTTTTTTCCCATCTGGGTATTGTTCCCAGTTTACCATTGAGACAAAATTGAGGCTTAAATTAATTAACTGGCCCAAGCTTGTCTAGCAGAGAAGGCAGGGCCAGGCGCTGGTCTCCCATCTCCTGTCGAGCCCCTGCTGCTGGTCCACCTCCACTGCCACTTCCCTGGACAGCTCCGCCCCAGGAAAGAACCCACAGCTTCCTCTCCACCCCAGCTGTCTCTCCATTTTTTCTTTTTGTGTCTTTGTCTCTTTTTAGGTTGCCTCTGTTTGAGGCAGGAACCAAGAAAAAGAGCCCACTGATTATAATGCAGGCAAATCCAGGAGATGTCAGCAACAAACTGGAACGTGTCTTTAACTGGATTTTTTTCTCCCCTCCACTTTAGGATAAACAAGAAAATGATAAGGAAAAAAGCTTGAAAAATAAAAAAATAAAGCTTGCTAGCAACGATTTGTTTTTAAAAGCAAGTTTTACGCTATAGGGAGATCGGGATACCAAATTGTACACTCTAAATATATGCAGTTTATTGTAAAAAATAAAAAAATAAAAAGTTAAAAAAGTTTTAAGCTATATCTTGGAGTCACTTTGATAAAAAAAAAAAAAAAAAAAAGCCTAGTCTCTACCTAGCATCTTACAAGAATATTCCTAATAATAGAATCCTCACTCTGAGGCAGTAGAGAATAATCAGTTTAATTCAAAATAGTGTAGACTCCTGTGTTCCAGAAAGGGTTTCTAGTTCTACCTTCAGTTACCCAGAGATGCTGTTCGAAATTAAACCCTTTCCTCATCATTCCAGTTGAGATTTTGCTCAAAGTCCAAAACATTCTATTCTTAAATGGAATTTTTCTAAGAGTAAGTAGCTTTTAGAGCAGGGGCCACTTGTGTCCTCTCCTCATCAGAATCCCATGCACAGATGCTGGAAGGGCTCCCCTTCCGCTGTGTCTGCCAAGTGAGGGACCCGCCACTTACACCACACACACCTGGGGCTCACGAGACACATAGACCCCCATGTCAGACCCCTGTGGTTATAGCTTATCACCAAGTCCTATCTCCAGATCTCTAAATGCAGCCTCTTGTATGTACTTCCACCCTCATACCCCCATACCCAAAGTCTTCCATGACATCCCTAACCCAGCAACAGGCCATCTTTGACCCCACATTCCTGCTCATCAGCTCTCTGCACCTTCAGAATCCTGCCCCACTGTGTCAGCTCTCTACACCCTGAGTGCATGTTCCTACAGAGCAATTTGTTCCTTCTACCCTGACATCTGAATGCTTTCCTGACCTGCCTCACTAGGTCAGGGACACTACCTCTAAGCTCTAAAGTACTGTTTACATCTTAACACATCACAGTTTTGGTGTCTTACCTACAAACCATTCCTTAAGTTCCCCGAGGGCAGATTTTTGATCTTCAGTTCAGCCCCCTTGCCTGGCACGTAGGCAGGTAAAATTTGTTGAATGAATAAAAAGGAAAGATGATTACATTTCTGAAGTTGATACAATTTAAATATAGCAAAGACCACTGAGAATCAAAGGCACCTTGATCATACAGTCTCTTACAACCTTTAGAGAAACCAGGATATTAGAGGAAAGATGAGGGATAGAGGAAACTCGAGCCGATAAAGACCAAACTAATTGGGTTCTTACTAATTTTCATCTAGCCTATGTTTCCAGTTTCTCGACTTTGTACTTCTATCCTGTAGACTCAGAATTGACATGTTAATAAGGCAAATTAAAAGTCCCAAGAACAGCTCATTAGGAAGTCATAATCCTTTCTTCATTTTCAGTAGAGTAACTTGTATTTTGTGATTCTGTAAAGAAGCACCAGCCTGGCTTTTAACTGTTAGCCAGTGGTTACTAACCTTCACCTCTGATGCAGGTAGAACAGATGTGCCTTACTTCCAAGGCACCTAACATGTGAAAGTCTAGATTTGTAGAAGAGCAACAACAACAACAAAAGATGTATGTGATAGAATCTTCTAGAGAAAAGACACCAGCTCCATCTTAGACCTCCTAAGTTTTCATTATTTGCTGAACGGTAAAGTGAACAGATCCATGGTAGAAACGCACGTGCACTCTAAGTGTATTCATGTGCTCAAGGTTGTGGGTAAATTCTGGCCTCCTCTGTTTGGCAGATGAAGTGCAGAAAAAACAAGAAAGGAAATTGTTAATGAAGGAAAAAAGTCCTTTAATCCCAAACCTTGTAGCCTAATTCAAAGCATCAAAACTACAGTGTAAACCCATCTGCAAGTACAGAGACAGTAGGAAGGGAATTCAGGGAACAGGCTTTCCTTGTGGATCAAAACAGAGGCCAGGGATGTAGCTGGGAGACACTGCCAGAACAGCTGCACTTAGATTTTGACCTTGGTGGTGCTGTCATGCGTTTTGCTCTGCTTCCGGGGCCAGTCACCCCTCAACGCCCACTCACTTAGCCACAAAGACATTTTTTAATAGGTTTATAATGTGGTTTGAAAAGCTTTCTCAAAGAAACTAGTATTTTTCAGGGTCAGCAGCAGAACCACTTTTTTTTAAAATAAATTTTATTATTTTTTAAATTTATTTATTGTTGGGTTTTCGTTGCTGCACATGGGCTTCTAGTTGCGGTGAGTGGGGGCTGCTCTTCGTTGTGGTGCACGGGCTTCTCATTGCAGCGGCTTCTCTTGTGGAGCACAGGCTCTAGGCACTCGGGCTTCAGTAGTTGCAGCACATGGGCTCAATAGTTGTGGCTCTCGGGCTCTAGAGTGCAGGCTCAGTAGTTGTGGCATACAGGCTTGGTTGCTTCTCAGCATGTGGGATTTTCCTGGACCAGGGCTTGAACCTGTGTCCCCTGCATTGGCAGGCATATTCTTAACCACTGTGCCACTAGGGAAGCCCAGCAGAACCACTTTTTGACTGGGGTTTTTATGGGAGGGAAATGGGAATTTAAATGAGTAATTTTATTCCAAATTTTTATATCTAAAAGATGACGGGCGGATTAAAGAAAGCTGTGCATGTGTGTTTTCTCTCCTGGTTTTGAGGGGAAGCAGATGACTCTATCCTGGGGGCAGAGAAGATGAGCCACTAGGTTCTGGGTATGTTGTGAGGAGCAGTACCACCTGCTGGGCCTCAGCGCCTCATAGTGAGGGATCCAGAAGCAGTGGTGGAAATTATTCTAGATTATTCTAACATGAGTGAGGGGTTGCATAACAAGGGTGGGGACAGGCCGGGAGAACCGTGGCAGGGGATACTGGTGCAGACAGCCTGAGTCGGTGCCATGTAATAGGCAGGGGGCGGTACCTACAGGGCACAGCAGACCAGCCCCCCGGGGCCTTTTTCCTCATTCTGGTTTTGCTCAGCTTTCGACACTTGACCTCTTGCTAGTGTTTAATTTGTACTTGATTGTTTTATTCTGTGTTTATTTAAGACGCTTCCTTCCAATGCAAAAGTGCTTCACAAAACACTAATCTGTATTGTTCAAGGATAGAAGTAGGAGGGGAAATAAAATGAAAGTGATAGCAAATAGTGGCTGAGAGGTGCAGTGTTCAGAGGTCTGGCCAAGAGCCCTCCTTACACACCCTCAGAGGTGAAATACTACTGTAACACACGCGGCAGCTCAAGCTACAGAAAGACTGACAGCAGATGCTCAGGACCACCCAGGGTCTGCTTGTTTCAGGAAGTATTCATAAGGAAAAAATTGCTTCCAAAAAAAAAAATTTTTTTAACTTAGCGTGGCTTAGTTTAATAGAATCTACTTGGTATGTGTTTTCTAATTTTGACATCAATAACTGCCAAAAATATGACACGTTATACGGGCTTCCCTGGTGGTCCAGTGGTTAAGCCTCTGCACTTCCACTGCAGGGGGCACGGGTTCAATCCCTGGTCGTGGAACTAAGATCCTGCATGCCACATGGTGCAGCCAAAAAGAAAGACATATTGTAGATGAAGATATGTTTTTATAAGTCCTAACAATTATGTAACTTCCTAGTTCATAAAACACTCTCATGGTTTTCGAGGAAGGAAAGCAAAGTAGACCCTTGATCTGCACAGGGATTAATCCGAGTGTAACTGATAGTCAGCTCTCCATACCCTTGGTTCCTCCACTTCTGCAGATTCAACCAGCCATGGACTGTGTAGTACTGTAGTGTTTACTATTAAAAAACATCCGCAAATAAGACCCAGCAGTTGAAACCTGAGTTGTTCAAGGGTCAGCTGTATTGTTAGCCCCATTTTGCAGGTGATAAAATTGATGTGACTTTTTTGGGTTTCACGCTAGAGCTGATACCCTCAAGTTCTCTTTCCATTATAATTTTTTAAGATGTAATGGTTTTGTTGGAACAGCTATGGAACATAGATGCCACTTTAAAATATATACCTCTTGTAGCATTGAGTAAATGGACATGGAAGGACTGGGTGTCTCTCCCCTCTGAGGGGGGCTTTGAAGCCTTGGTGGAGCTCTGGGCTGTGGTGTGGGCTCCAGAGGCTGGTGCCAAGCCCTTGTTCCAAGTCTTGAGAATGGTGAGCAGCGGCAGAACTTCCCAGTTGGTCTCATGAGCTTTTGGGGGAGATAAAAGAGATTATCTAACTCTTAAGAAAGCAAGAACCCAAAACATGGGGGGGTTTGTATGTATTGCTTTGGCCAACACCTTGAAATGCTCTTGAAGGAAAACTGACAGGGTGCAGAGTTGCCTCAAAGAAAGCTGCTCCCAGGGACTTAAAAGGCAGCTCTTCACAGGTGGTCTGTGTCGCTGCCCTGTGGCTGGAGTAGACTGCTCAGGTGGCAGAGGCTTTTGTCCTAGATATGGAAGGCGTAATTAAAAGGAAAAGGAAGCTCTTGCTGGTGGCCAGAAATTAACACATACCTTGTTCCACATGTTCCAGGCTCTACCAGCACCAGCTTTTTAACTTACGTTGAAGAGTATTCTCGTTAGTTTTCTCCATGCTCTCAAGTGTGTCAGGCATTGCATTCATTCCATCAGCCCGCATTTCCAGTTCCTGCAGTGTGCCGGGCCCTGGGGATCTAAGAATGAGTCTCTCAGTTTAGGGGAGGTGGACATGAAGAAGTTAATATTATAAGCCTGAGCAGAAGTGTGTGCAATGCTGGCTAAAAGCCGTCTTGGGCACAGTGGTGGCAACGTGTGTGATCTTTAAGGCTCTAACAGAGCTGGTGATCATCAACGCTAATAATACCCTGACCCAAATGCTTCGGTGCGCTGAGGCTGCTCAGAGATGCTCATTAAACAGAGCGACTATTCAGGTCGCTGTTACATCTCCTAGGAAAGACCTTTCTGTGAATGAAGAGGCATGCAGAATTCTCCCTCAGAGCTTCCGTTGCATATGGACTAAACTGCTTTTAGGTGATTTGGCTCCTGCAGTTTGCCACCACCAGTCAGTGAGCCCTGCCTTTGGGCAGTGGCAAGGGCTGGTGTAAGCATTAGGGTGGCTGTTTGGCTACTTTCTCTTGTTTAAACATATCCAAAAGCTAAGAATACATTTTATAATTTATGTCCCAAGATTTACAGTACCAAGAAATGCAGAGTTGCTTAAAAATAACCTTTATTCCTCCCTAAATAAATGATTCACTGTTGAGATGATTGGACCGTTGCTTATTTTAAAAAAGAACTTTGATTTAGAACCATGATTGAAAAGGCCCACTGTGTATCTCACTTGTGTGGGGAGCAGTTTTGTGTGGACTTCTCTCTCCTAGGAATGAATATCATTAAACTTGTAACAACATTAGTGTCAGAAACAAAGGACATTTAGCTGTATTATAATTTAATAATTATTAAATTATTTGCATTATGAGAGAATGGTAGTGTAAATAGTTTCTTCAGGCAAAAAATAAAGAATAAAAATACAATTGGAAACGGTATTGGCCTGGGTATTGATTTTAGGATAGAAGGGGCAAATAGAAACAGAAGCTATTATAGCAATAAGTTTTTATATTCTGTCTTTGGCACCTGGCATGTAGGATGTACTTTTCACATGTTGGATAGTTGAGTAAATGAAGGGGACTAGAAGGCAGCATGGTGTGGTGTAAAGAATGGTTGAACTTGGGGTTCAGAAGAGAAAAGAGGCTTTAGTTCTAAGTTCTGGTACTTCTAGTTATGTGATCTTCAGCCCGTCACCTTGCTTCTGGCCTCTTTCTTGAACCAGGAAAAAAAAAAGTGTTGAAGACAGACCCAGTGTCCCTTCTAGTTCCAGTGTCACTGATCTGATGCCAGATAAATCTGATACCCATAAAAAGTGAGTGAAATTGTGGGGGTTTCCACGAGGGAGAAATGTGTTACATTGAGGAATGTAAAAGGAAAATGAACAATCACTTCTCTTATTGTGAGATTCTCAGGAAATCCCCACTTACTAGTTTTCTATCACTGCTGTAACATATTGCCACAAACTCAGTGGCTGAAAACACACACTTGTTATCTTACAGTTCTATAGGTGACAAGTCGCACACAAGTGTCACTAGGTTCAGGTTAAGGCGTCAGCAGGGCTGTGTTCCTTTCTGGAGGCCCTAGGGAAGAATTTTTCTTGTCTTTTCCAACTTCTAAAGGCTGCCCACATTCTTGGCTCATGGCCTCTTCCTCCATCTTCAAAACCAGCAGTTTTGCATCTCTCTGACCCTGCTTTCATCATCACATCTCCCTAAAGCCTGCAACTCTGATACTTCTGGGAGAAGTTCTTTACTTATATGGACCCGTGTGATTAAATTGGGGTCACCTGGATAATCCAGTGTACTCTCTCCATCTCGAGGTCCTTGACTTAATCACGTCTGCAGAGTCCCATTGCCATGAGGAAAGGGTTCTGAGGATGAGGTTGGACATCTTTGACATCCTTGGGGGTCAGTTCTGCCTGTCATGCTCCACTGTCTACATTAGTCTGCAGGGGACAGAAGTATAATGGAGAAAGCACTAAATGACTCCCAGGAATCCTGAAATCCTACCTCAGCCAGCTGTGGCATCTCTCTGGGTCTTTGTGTTCCTCATCTGAAATGTTGGGGGGTTGATGGGACTTCCCTGGTGGTACAGTGGTTGAGACTCCTGAGCGCCCAGTGCAGGAGCCTGGGTTCCATCCCTGGTACGAGAACTAAGACCCCACATACTGCAGCTAAGCCTGCGTGCCACAACTACTGAACCCATGCACCTCAACGAAAACCCAGCGTGGCCAAAATAAATTAATTAATTTAAAAAAAAAAGTTTGGGGAGTTGAAATTGGACCAGTGGTTCTCAAACTGTATTGGAGCATCAGAATTGCCTGGAGATTTGTTACACATTGACATGGGGCTTGAGAATTTGGATTTCTTTATTTTTTTAATTTTTTTATTGTGATGAAATAGACAACATAAAATTTACCATCTTAACTGGGGTTTTGTTTGTTTTCTATTGAAGTATAGTTGATTTACAATATCATGTTAGTTTCAGGTATACAGCCCAGTGATTCAGTTTTACATAAATACATATGTATTATATATATATGTTCTTTTTTCAGATTTTTTTCCCTTATAGGTTATTACAAGCTATTGAGTATAGTTCCCTGTGCTATACAGTAGATTCTTGTTTTATATATAGTAATATATATATATATATATATATATATATATATGTTAATCCCAACCTCCTACTTTATCCCTCCCCAGTCCCCCTTCCCCCCTTTCTTTGGTAATTGTAAATTTGTTTTCTATGTCTGTGAGTCTCTTTCTGTTTTGGAAGTAAGTTCACTTGTATCTTTTTTTTTTTTTTTTTTTTTTTAAGATCCCACACATAAGTGATATCGTGATATTTGGCTGGCTCTGTCTGGCTTACTTCACTTAGTATGATCATCTCTAGGTCCATCTGTGTTGCTACAAATGGCATTATTTCATTCTTTTTTATGCCTGAGAATATTCCATTGCCTTTATGTACCACATCTTTATCCAGTCATCTGTCGATGGGCATTTAGGTTGCTTCCATGTCTCGGCTGTTGTAAATACTACTGCAGTGAACATTGGGGTGCATGTATCTTTTCAAATTATAGTTTCCTCCAGACATATGCCCAGGAGTAGGATTTCAGGATCATATTGTAACTCTGTTTTTAGTTTAAGGACCCTCCAAACTGTTCTCCATAGTGGCTGTATCAGTTTATAGCCCCACCAGCAGTGTAAGAGGGTTCCTTTTTCTCCACACCCTCTCCAGCATTTATGATTTGTAGACTTTTTTTATGATGGCCATTCTGGCCGAAGTGAGGTGGTATCTCATTGTAGTTTTCATTTGTATTTATCTAATAATTAGCGATGTTGAGCATCTTTTCATGTGCCTGTTGGCCATCTGTATGTCTTCTTTGGAGAAATGTCTATTTAGGTCTTCTGCCCATCTTTTGATTGGGTTGGGTTTTTTTGATATTGAGCTGCATGAGCTGTTTGTATATTTTGGAAATTAATCCCTCATCAGTTGCATTGTTTGGAAATATTTTCTTCCCTTCTGTAGGTTGTCTTTTCATTTTGTTTGTAGTATCCTTTGCTATGCAGAGTTTAATTTGGTCCCATTTGTTTATTTTTGGCTTTATTTCCATTACTCTAGGAGACGGATCCAAAAAGATATTGCTTCGATTTATGTCAAAGAGTGTTCTTCCTGTGTTTTCCTCTAGGAGTTTTACAGTATCTGGTCTTACAATTAGGTCTTTAACCCATTTTTAGTTTATTTTTGTATATGGTTTTAGAGAATGTTCTAATTTCATTCTTTTACGTGTAGCTGCCTAGTTTCCCAGCACCACCTATTGAAGAGACTTTTTTTCCATTGTATATTCTTGCCTCTTTTGTTGTATATTAATTGACCATAGGTGCATGGATTTATTTCTGGGCTTTCTGTCCTGTTCCATTGATCTCTATGGCTGTTTTTGCTCCAGTACTATACTGTTTTGATTACTGTAGCTTTGTAGTATAGTCTGAAGTCAGGGAGCCTAATTCCTCCAGCTCCATTTTTCTTTCTCAAGATTGCTTTGGCTATTCGGGCTATTTGTGTTTCCATGCAAATTAAAAATTTTTTTGTTCTAGTTCTGTGAAAAATGCCATTGGTAATTGGATAGGGATTGCATTGACTCTGTAGGTTGACTTGGGTAGTATAGTCATTTTAGCAATATTGATTCTTCCAGTCCAAGAACACAGTATATAATTTCCATCTGTTTGTGTCATCTTCAGCTTCTTCCATAAGCATCTTACAGTTTTCAGAGTACAGGTCTTTTGCCTCCTTAGGTAGGTTTATTCCTAGGTTTTTGTTTTGTTTTGTTTTGGCTGTGCCATGCAGCACACAGGATCTTAGTTCCCTGACCAGGGATTGAACCCACACCCCCTGCAGTGGAAGCATGGCATCCTAACCACTGGACCGCCAGGGGAATCCCCATTTTATTCTTTTTGATGAGATGATAAATGGGACTGTTTCCTTAATTCCACTTTCTGATCTTTTGTTGTCAGTGTATAGAAATGCAACAGATTCCTGTGTATTAATTTTGTATCCTGCAGCTTTACTGAATTCAATGATGGGCTCTAGTAGTTTTCTATTAGCTTCTTTAGAATTTTCTATGTATAGTATGTCATCTGCAAACAGTGACAGTTTTACTTCTTTTCCAGTTTGGATTCCTTCTGTTTCTTTTTCTTCTCTGATTGCTGTGGCTAGGACTTCCAAAACTATGTTGAATAAAAGTGGCAAGAGTGGGCATCCTTATCTTGTTCCTGATCTTAGAGGAAATGCTTTCAGATTTTCACCACTGAGCATGATATTAGCTGTAGGTTTAACCGTTTTTAGTACATAGTGGTATTAAATACCTTCACCTTGTTGTGCATACATCCCCATAACTCTTTTCATCTTGTAAAAGTGAAAATCTGTACCCATTAAGCAAGACTTCCACACTTTCTCCTCCCTCCAGACCATGGCAGCCACCATTATACTATGATAAAATTATTCTAGATACCTCATATAAGTTGAGTCATATACTATGTGTTTTTTGCTGACTGGCTTAGTTCACTTAGCACAGTGTCCTCAAGGTTGTACCATGTATCAGAATTTCTTTCCTTTTTAAGACTGAATAATATTCCCCTGTATGCTTATCCATTCATCCATTGAGGGACACTTGGGTTGCTTCTACACTTTTAGCTATTGTGAATGATGCTGCTATGAACATAGGTGTACAAATATTTTTCAGACTCTGTTTTCATGTTGGTAGGATATATACTCAAAAGTGGACTTGCTGAATTATATGGTAATTCTATTTTTAATTTTTTGAGGAACTACCATACTGTTTTCCACAGTGTTTGTACCATTTTACATTCCCACCAATAGTGCCCAAGTGTTTGAGTTTCTCCACATCCTTGTCAACACTGTTGTTTTCTGTTTGATAGTAGTTGCTTTAATGGGTGTGAAGTGGTATCTCACTTTGGTTTTGATTTGTATTTCCCTAATGATGAGTGATGTTGAGCATCTTTTCCTGTGTTTATTGGCCATTTGTATATCTCCTTTGGAGAAGTGTCTGTTCAAGTCCTTTGCCCATTGTTGAAATGGGTTGGGTTTTTTGTTTTGGTTGGGGTTTTTGTTGTTGTTGTTTTGTGGAGTTCTCCATATTCTGAATATTAATCCCTTATCAGATATATGATTTTCAAATATTTTCTCCCATCCTGTAGGTTGCCTTTTTACTCTGTTGATAGTGTATTTTGATGTACAACATTTTAAAATTTTCATGAAGTCCAGTTTTTCTACTCTTTGTTGAGTGGGCCTTTGGTGTCATAACCCAAAAAAACATCGCCAAATTCAATGTCATGAAACTTTTGTCTCATGTTTTCTTCTGAGAGTTTTATTGTTTTAGGTCTTACATTTAGGTCCTTGATCCATTTTCAGTTGATTTTTGTTATCTGTTGTTAGGTAAGGGTCCAACTTCATTCTTTTGCATGTGGATATCCAGTTTTCCCTGCAGCATTTGTTGAAAAGACTGTCCTTTCCCCATTGGATGATCTTGGCACCCTTGTCAAAAATCATTTGACCATATATGGAAAAGTTTATTTCTGGGTGCTCTATTCTGTTCCTTTGGTCTATATCTGTTTTTATGTCAATGCTGCATTGTTGGCTACTATAGCTTTGCAGTAAGCCTTGAAATTAGAAGTATGAGTCCTCCAGTTTTGTTCTTTTTCAAGATTGTTTTGGCTATTCAGTTTCCCTTAAGATTCCACATGGGAATTCCCTGGCAGTCCAATGGTTAGGACTCTGTGTTTTCACTGCCAGGGGCCCAGGTTCAATCCCTGATCAGGGAACTAAGATCCTACAAGCTGCACAGTGCGACAGAAAAAAAAAAAGATTCCATATGAATTTTAGGATAACTTTTCCTATTTTTGCAAAAAATGTCATTGGGATTTGATAGATTGCATTGACTCTGTAGGTCACACTGTAGATCACTTTGTAGACATTTTAATAATGAGTTTTCTAATCCACGAGCATGGGATGTGTTGCCATTTATTCATGTCTTCTTTAATTACTTTCAGCAGTGTTTTTTCATTATACAAGTCTTTCACTTCCTTAGTTAATTCCTAAATATTTTATTGTTTTTGATGCTATTGAGAATCAAATCGTTTTTGTAATTTCCTTTTTGGATTGTTCATTGTTCATGTATAGAAATGCAGCTGATTTTTTCTGTGTTGACTTTGTATCCTGCTACTTTGTTGAATTCATTTATTAGTTCTAACAGAGTTTTTGTTTTTTGCTTTTTTCTTTTGTGAACTCTAGGATCTTCTGCATGTAAGATCATATCTTCAAACAGATAATTCTACCTTTTCCTTTCCAGTTTGGACCCCTTTTATTTCTTTTTCTTTCTTAATTGTTCTGGCTAGAATTTCCAGGACTGTGTTGAATAGGAGTAGTAAAAGCAAGTGTCCTTGCTCTGTTCCTCATCTTAGAGGAAATACCACTGGTCTTGCACCACTGCATATGATGTTCCTTGTCAGTTTTCCACATACGTCTTTTATTTCCTTCTATTCCTAATTTGTTGAGTGTTTTTATCATAAAAGGGTGTTAAATTTTATCAAATGCTTTTTCTGCATCTGTTGAAGTGATCATGTAGTTATTTCCTTCATGCTGTTGATGTAACATAATACATTGATTGATTTCTGTGTGTTGAACCATCCTTGCATTCCAGGAATAAATCCCACTTGGTCACAGTGTATAATCCTTTTAATGTGCTGTTGGATTCTGTTTGCTAGTGTTTTGTTGAGGATTTTTGCATCACTGTTCATGAAGATATTGGTCTATAGGGTTTCTGTGTGTGCGTGCGTGTGGGCGCGGGCGCCTTTTTCTGGCTTTGGTATCGGGTAATGCTGGCCTCATTAGAATGATTTTGAAAATGTCCCCTTCTCTTCAGTTTTCAGGAAAAGTTTCACAAGGACTGGTATTAGTTCTTTCTTAAATGTTTGGTAGAATTTACCAGTGAAGCCATCATCAGGTCCAGGGCTTTTCTTTTTCAGGAGCTTTTTGACTACTGATTCAATCTCCTTACTAATTATAGATGTTTAAATCGTTATTTCTTTGTGATTTAATCTTAATAGGTTTTGTATTTCTGGAAATTTGTCCATTTCATCTAGATTATCCAATTTGCTAGTGTACAGTTGCTCATAGTACTCTCTTATAATCCTTTTTATTTCTGTAGAATCAATAGTGATGTCCCCACTTTGGTTTTTCTCTACTGCTTATAGCCAGTCTCTGTTTCATTTATCTTTGTTCTAATCCATATTATTTTCTTCCTTCTGCTAGCTTTAGGTTTAGTTTGTTCTTCTTTTTGTAGTTCCTTAACTTGTGAAGTTAGGTTGCCTGCCACTTGGCTGGGAATGGGAGAGGGGCAGGCAACCTAACTTCACAAGTTTACCATCCATGTCTCCCCTGGAAGTTGCAGGCCATCAACAGACTCTAGAGCTCCAGAACAGTTGCATCAGACAGGTTCTACCAGTGCAATTATCTTCCAGGTGTGGAAACAGATTCCTGGTGCTACCTACTCTGCAATCTTCTCAGGATCCCAAAATATGCATTTCTGACAGGTTCCCAGGTGATGCTGATGCTGTTGGTCCAAGGACCACACTTGAGAAACACTGACCTAAACTCTAAGGTCCTTTCTCTAAGGCCCTAACAGGCCATGCAGGCTCTTTCTCCTCTGGAAGCAATACAGTAAATTAATTGCGCTTTTTTAATTGAAAGGAGCAAGCATCATTTTATTGATGTGATTTCCTGGTGAAGGATGAGTTTGCTTTCCTTATGAGAAAAATGGGGCCCATGGGCTGGTTCAGAGCAAGAAGCTTTGAGAAGCCCTGCCAGGGGCAGAGGGGCATGTGTTGAGGTTGGAAGGAAATGGACAGTGTTCGGATCTGAGGGTGACGACAAGGCTGCTATGCAGGTGGCTCTTTGTTGGTCTGTGTTGTGTGTCTGACACATGGTCATCTTGGGTCACATTTACTGAGCACTTTTGATCCAGCCACTGTTGTAAGCCTGGATTAACACATTTAACCCTCACAACATCTCAGTGAGGTAGATCATATTATCAGGTCCACGTTTGCAGCTCGAAGAAACAAAGGTTAGGACTTTGGCCAAGAACAACACAAAGGTGGGCAGTGGTGGAGTCACTTACCAGGGAGTTATTTATGTTCCAGAGCCCACACCCTTAACCTTATAACAGCAGGGCCTCAAGTACTAGGACCTTTCTGTATCAAGCAGGATATTTTGAGTGCAAGTTACAAAATTAAACTAAAAAGTGATTTTTTTTTTTTTTTTTTTTTTTAAAGAAAAATCTTCCCCCTTAACAAGTATGGAGATGGGGTGGTCCTGGGGTTGGTTACTTTAATGCTCAATCATGTCATAGAAATCCAGCTTCCTTCTGTCCTGTCAGTCTGTAGTCCTCAGCAGATTGGGCTCTGTCTTCAAAGCTGTCTCCTTGTGGTGACAAAATGGTTGCAACAGATCTCACCATCCCTTTCTCACAGAGCTCAAGCGAGAAGGTGGCCTGTTCCTGCCTTCCCGTCTTGTGTCCCTTGTTAAGAGGGCAAAATTTTCCCAGAAGTCCCTTTGCCTGCAGACTTTACTACCAGAAATGCTTGACACACCCATTCCTAAATGGCCACCACTGAGATTCACCCCTGGAGGGATGGAGAGGGCCTGGAGCACGAGCCCTCTGGATGGCTGACCATTTGGGGCTCCTTTAGGAAGAAGGGGTGTAACAGGAATGGCTGCGGGTGACCAAGGAGAGATTAGCCATGTTTGTTCCCTGTGGTTGATGGTGAGACCTTTGTTCTCAAGGTGTTCTGTGGCACTGACAAAAGCAGATAAAGTCTAGGGCTGGCCGAGAAGCTGCCAGCTGTCCTTGGTTTACTCTGGGCCAAGTAGTCTTTTATTTCTTGGCAAGAGAGTGAGGGCACATGGTAAACATTTACTGATTATCAGCACCCAGAAGGACGTTGGTCTTCTAGGACTGTCTTACGTCCCTGTTCCTGCCCCATTTGCCTCTGGAGGATGCTGGGAGTGGTCAGCCGACATCAGCTCTGACCGGGTGCCTCGGGCACCTCATCTGTAGAGTGGGGATGTCACAGGGTGGTTATGAGGACCGAATGAGTGAGCCACATCCAGCAATGCCTGACGTGTGGTGCAGGGCTGCACTGTTGGCTGGCATCCGTGTGGTTTTCCATCAGCATCAGCGTTAGGGAAGCTCGATCCAGCTCCCTGTCATCCTGCTGCTACTGCTGTGGGTTGGAGGTGTTCGTTCCATGGCACTGTTCAGATGGGCTTCACCCTTACTAGGTGAGGCATTCCCGACTGCTGTAGGCCTGCGGGCCACACAGACCCTGATAGGCTGCCATCTAGGCAAAAGAGCAAAGAGGGAAGGGCGCCCTTTGGTCACTTTGTCCCAGGAAGGGTGCAGCATGTGTGGGGAGAGCCATTTTCCACAAGTGTAACTGCTGAAGGAGCACTTTTATTTTCCCTAGAATCAGGAACAAGTGTCTTGTCATTCAGATAGCCTTATCTGTGTGTCCTCAGCCACCAGAAGAGTCTGCATCTTTCCTCGGTAGGGCCAATGTGGTTGCATTTTACAAATATGATTATTGTCGACAGGACACAGGGCTGAGGGCTCACGGCATCCGCATCACATGATAGAGATGTGCCGCACTTTACGAAAATCTGACCGTAGAAGGAGGAGCATCTCAGTTACAGAATAATGTCTCAGCCAGAAATTCATGGCAGGTTTCCTAGTGGCTTTAAAATAGGATTTGTGTGTAAAAATACCGTTTGCACACAGGAGCCCATTTTTTCTGAAAAGGGAAATATACTTGTATTGGGCATTTGGGATAAGTAGAACAAAAATAAAATCTTACAAAAATAAAAACTAGAAACCAAATTCTGCTTTTAATTCTAAAAGGTTTATATATAACCCTACTATCGTACCCTCTACTCCTACCCCAGACTTCCACAGCAGAAATAGATGGGCAGGAACTGTAGGCAGCTCACCGTAGCGGTGAGGCCTGAGGAAAGGACAGGCAGGCACGTGGGCGGGTGGACAACGGGACACCAGGGGCAGGGCTGGGTGCCTGCGCTGTTCTGTTTGATTTATTTGTGAACACTTGTGAGGCCTGGCCTAAAACGTTCCTGCTGGATCCCTTCCACCATGTGGTCAGTGAGTGGCGGTTAGAAATTGACAGCCCATCCTGCCGCCAGACCCCTGAAACCACAGAGACACGCGCTGAGGTCTGCCCCATGGGGTCAGGAGAGGCCTGGGGGAGAGGGTTGAGGCTGCGATGCTGACCCGCCTGACTTCTTCCTTCCTTTCAGAAATGTTCCCACTGCCAGGAGGCAGGCGCCACCTTGGGCTGCTACAACAAAGGCTGCTCCTTCCGATACCATTACCCGTGTGCCATTGACGCAGGTAAGAGGGCACCGTGGACGCTCGTTCAGGGCGACTGAAGGGTGGGATGGACACTTTGATTCTCTCCCTTCTTTATAGTTCTTTTTGTCTCTTCTGACCCTGTTCTGTTTGTAAATTCTGAAGGAATACAGAGAAGATAATAAAAAGGAATTAGATGGGGTGATATTTTTTATAAGTTTTACCATTCAGAGAAGATTCACCTATTTATTTAAGTGTACAGTTAAATGATTTTTACCATTATATTCACAGAGCTGTGCGAGCACAGTCACAATTACTTTTATAGCATTTTCATCACCTCTTAAACTCCTGCCTGTTGGTGGTCTCTCTCTCTCACCCCCAGACCCTGGCAACCACTAATCTACTTTCTGTCTCTGTGGATTTGCCTTTTCTGGCCATTTTTTGTAAGTGGAATCACACAATATATGGTCTTCGTGATGGGCTTCTGTGTGACTTAGCTTCCTGTGTCTCAGGTTTATCCACATCGCAGCATGTGTCAGTACTTCATTCGTTTTATTTTCAAACAACATTTTATTGAAAGGATATACCATAGTTTATCATTCTTCAGTTGGTACACATTTAGGTTTTCCACTTTTTTATTATTATGAATAATGCTGCTGTGAACGTTCACAGACAAGTCTTTGTGTGGACTTAATGTTTTCATTTCTCTTGGGTATAAACCTAGGGGTGGAATTACTGGGTCATATGATAACTCTATGTTTAACATTTGAGGAACTGTCAGACCGTTTTCCAAAGTGGCTCATTTTACATCCCTCCAGCAGTGTGTGTTTCTCCATGTCATCGCCAGCACTTGTTTTTATCTTTCTTTCTTATTATGGCCATCCCAGTGGGCATGAAGTGGTGTCTTGTTGTGATTTGGGTTTGTATTTCCCTGATGGCTAGTGATATTGAGCATCTTTGATGAAGTCCAGTTTCTCTGTTTTTCTTTTGCTACTTATGCTCTTTGTTGCTTGTTGCTTTTCTTATATTTAAGAAGCCATTGCATAATCCAAAATCACAAAGATTTATGCCTCTGTTTTCTCCTAAGAGTTTTATAGTTTTAGCCCATACACAGGTCTTTGATCCGTTCTGAGTTAATTGTTGTATGTGGTGTGAAGGAGGGTCCAGTTCATTTCTTTCATATGGAAATTGTCCCAGCACCATTTGTAGAAAAGACTTTGCTCATTCGATGACCTTTGTCGAAAACCAGTTGACCATAGATGTTTGGGCTTATTTCTGGACTCTCTCCAGTACCACACTGTCTTGATTACTATAGCTTTGTAGTAAATTTTGAAATTGAGAATTGTGAGTCCTCCGACTTTGTTCCTTTTTTTCAAGATTGTTTTGGCTATTCGGGGTCCTTTGCTGTTCTATATGAATTTTAGAATCAGCTTATCCATTTCTGTGGGTGGGGGGGGACAGCCATTGAAACTCTGATAGGGATTTTGCACTGTTTTTGTTAAATTTATTCCTAAGTATTTTATTTTTTGGTGCAATTATAAATGAAAGTTTTCTTAATACAATTTTCAGATTCTTCACTGTGAGTGTATAGAAATGTAATTCATTTTGGTATGTTGATCTTGTAACCGGGAACTTTGCTGCACTCATTGATTAGTTCTGATAGTTGTTTAGTGGATTTCTATATACAAGATGTGTCATCTGTGACTAGATCATTTTACTTCTTCCTTTCCAATCAGATGCCTTTTCTTTTTTTTCTTTTTTTTCCTTTCCTTTCTTTTCTTTTCTTTTCTTTTTGCCTAATTGCCTGGCTAGACCTTCTAGTATAATGTTGGTTAGAAGTGGCAAGAGCTGGGACTTTCCTGGTAGTCCAGTGGTTAAGACTTCTGCTCACCTTCCGGAAGTGCGGGTGTGTGGGTTCGATCCCTGGTTGGGGAACTAGAATCCCACATGCCTCACACAGCCAAAAAAACCAAAACATAAAACGGAAGCAATATTGTAACACATTCAATAAAGACTTTAAAAAAAATGGTCCACATGAAAAAAAATCTTAAAAAAAAAAAGTGGCGAGAGCTGACTTCCTTGTCTTGTTTCCAGCCCATGATGATGGTAGCTGTGGGTTTTCAGACGTTCTTGATACAGCTGAGGAGGTTCTCTTCTATTCATAGTTTGCTGTGTGTTTTTTATCGTGAACTAGCGTTGGGTTTCATCAGACGCTTTTTCCAGGTCTCTGGAGATGATCAGAGTAGTGTTTTGCAGTGTGATAACTGTTGAAAGGACAGGTTTTGTCTGAGAAGCGCCAACCAATGGGCAGTGCAGAAGACTTGCGTTCTGAGCCAGCGCCTCAGCAGCCCGGGAAACCCTCTCTCTTCTCCCGACTGCTGGCTTTCTGTTGCTTGTTTTCACCAGTTACATTCTGAGTGTTAGATGGGCCTGAGACCTTCACCCAGCAGGTCCTCATGATGCTTGCAGTCAGGATGGAGGGGGAGGTGGTGGGAAGACAGACGAGAGTGCTCGAGTGGCCTGGTGGCTGCCCAGGTGCAGAGGCGTAAAGCACGTGGAGTCAGCTCCGATGACCTGACAGGCCTGAGAGGAATCTGGGTTCCTCTCAACCACCCTTCCTCCCAGCACTCCTGACATTTGCTTAAGCATGTCCCCCTGCTTCTCACATCCTTCTCGTTGTCCCTCCTTTCCTCCTCCTGCTTCTTTTCTCTCCAGGTTTCTGTAGGGGGGATGCAGCTAAAAAGAGCAAGAAAGGGAATTCCCTGGCAGTCCAGTGATTAGGATTCTGGGCTTTCACTGCTGGGGGCCCTGGTTGGGAGCTAAGTGGCATGGTGTGGCAAAAAAAGAAAGAAAAGAAAAGAAAGGTACAGAAACATAATGCTTATGCCAAAGTTAAATTCTCATGAGAGTGTTTGCACACGCTGAGGGCAGCTGGGGGCCAGGGCACCGTGTGACCAGAGGGATAAGTGGGCAGTAAGAAGAGAGCCTTGAAATGACAGTTCAGGGATTTTGGGTTTCGGTCTGTCCCTGCTGTCTTCCTTTACATGCCTCCATGTCGAGTCTGAGCTGTAGTTCACTGGGTCGTGGTCTGGCGTGTTCTGTAGAATATTCATTAAATCCTTCTCTCTCAGAAGCCAACCACTGCCTTTTCTCACTTTCATGATACTGCCTAGGGTTACATCAGAATGTCTTGTTTCTTTTTCTAGTTTAAGCTTTGTGGTTATTATTTTTTTTGCTGTGTTGGGTCTTTGTTGCTGCACATGGGCTTTCTCTAGTTGCAGAGAGTGGGGGCTCCTCATTGCCGTGGCTTCTCTTGTTGCAGAGCACAGGCTCTAGGCGCATGGGCTTCAGTAGTTGCAGCACATGGGCTTCAGTAGTTGCAGCACATGGGCTCAATAGTTGTGGCTCACAGGCTGTAGAGCGCAGGCTCCATAGTTGTGGCGCATGGGCTTAGTTGCTCCGAGGCATATGGTATCTTCCTGGGGCAGGGATCGAACCCGTGTCCCCTGCGTTGGCAGGCAGGTTCTTAACCACTGCGCCACCTAGGAAGTCCCAGCTTCGTGGTTTTTAAATGAAGATTTTTAAGTTTTGAGTTTTTGGCAGTTGTTTGTAAGTTTTATGTGGGGAATGCAGCAAGAATTGGCTTTCCCCGTCAGTGGCCGGTGAAAGGTGGTCTTCTGCATGGAGGCTCTGCCCAGAAGCATGAGGTGAGCAGCAGGCAGGTAGCCTCATCCCCCTGCGAGTGTGTTCCCTGTGCACACATGGGGCACCTGCCTCCAGGTACAGTTTCTCCAGGCATCGAGTGATGTTGTGCAGTAGAACTTTCTGTGGTGATGGAATATTCTAGATCTCTACTCTCAAATACAGTAGCCACCAGTCATGTGTGACCATTGAGCGCTTGGAAGGCGGCTAGTGGGAAGGAGGGACTGAGCTGTTTATTTAAATTCCTGTGGCCACGTGCAGCTGGTGGCTGGCAGCACAGGCGGTGGGGGTTCTTTGGGAAAGGCACTGGGCTCTCCTCCCTCCAGTGAGGCTTGCCTGGCCCCTGCCACATACCACCAGCAGGGAAGCAGGTCCTACTTTACCAGCTGAGGGTTAGGAAGTGAAGGACTTCCTCATCACTCTGTTTGAGCCTGCCTTGTGCGGCCCGCCCAGGTAAGTTGATAACATCTCTGTTTGGCAAAAGTTCGTGGCTGAGTATCCAGAGAGAGGGGGGCTGTCTGGGTTGGGGCCTGGCCCTCTGGCTTTGCTGTCCCAGCTGCTGCAAACTCTGCTCCTCCACTTGGAGCTGGGACCAAGGAAGCAGCTTCCCAAGGTGTCCGTGTCTTGGGCATTTGTCGGTCTCTTGGATGACCTGAGTCACAGTGACGCAGAGCCTGCCCTGCCGTGTACAGACTGAGGCTTGTATTTACCCCACACAGTCGTCTCAGGAATTCTCTTCCACACGTGATGGATCTTTGTATTCAGGAAAGGCATTCATTGATTGACTTTCTTTCTGGTTATAATAAAAACAAGTCCCTGAGTTTGAGTCCCCTATCTTTGTGTGGTGTAAGGAACAGTTTGGCGTTTTCATCTCTGCCTTGCTGCCCACACCTTAGAGAGCTGTTGTTATCAAAGGGGAAAACTTTATCACTGGGGACATCGCCACGGAAACATGAGGGTCTGTGGCTCCTTCAGCACTTCCCCTTCCTAACAGTGATGGCGCGTGTGTGACGGCACCGCTTGCTCTGTTGAACTGTGGGGGTTGCGTCGGGGTGCAGTGATAAGAACAGGAGCACTGTTGTTGTTGTTGTTGTTGCATTTAAGATTTAAAGTATTTAATGCAATGAGCCACAACAATTAAGACTCAGGGAAAAAAGAGCTGTGGTGGCTCATTAATAACCCCACTGCGCATGAAGAATCTTGCCTAGAGGGGCTTTTTCTTTTACCCCTGTGAGGAAACAGCTGGGAGTTGCACTTCTGCAGCCACCCTTCCAGCAGCATTTTAAAGCTGCCCTCTCTGCTGCTGACTTTGATCTTACGGCAGTAGGTTCAGAGCCCCGATGGGTCCTCATATGAAACAGCGGGTGGTCTGGCCCCTCCCTGGAGAGGAGCTGGCTGCATCACAGAAGCCAGTTCAGGGCGTTGCTCCTGGCCTCTTAACTCCCCTCCTTTGGCCCCAGGAGCTGGGCCTGCCTCTCCTGAGACTGTCCCTCAGCGAGACAGGGTGAGGCTGGCGGATCCCCAAGTCCCAGCCTGGATTTTGCCAATGTGCGTACTAAGTGTAGCTCTGAGGAGATTGTAGCTGGGCTGGAGACTGTTGGGGCCTGACAAATCCAAGGATGCTAGGCATCCTTTCGTCTTCTCCCTTCTTGGGCTCACTGTCCTCAGCCTGGGCTGTGTATGGGTGCATGTGGGTATCTGAAGCTCCACATAGCTTACTACGAGAAGCTCAGCAGAGTCCTCTGCCTTTAAGCCTAAAGAGAGGACTCAGAGTAGAGCAGTGCTCTGGGGTGTTGATGTTTGTGTCTGGAAGCCAGCCTGCTGACTAGACAACCTGGTGCATCTCTTCTGGCCTGTGTGATGATCCAGCCGTTTACTGTGACTTCACTGTGGGGAAGTGCTGACCAGGCCCTCTGCACAGTGTAGGATGTTGCCACGGGCATAAAGGAAACAAATGAGAGGCTGGCTGGCTGGCTGGCTGGCTGGCAGCGTGGGGCCAGGTGCCTGTTTAGAGCCCTCAGAAGAGGTTTTACTGCTCTTCCTACCCCTCTTCGCTCTTCCCCAGCAGAGGCTGGCTGGAAGCAGCCAAGAAGAGGCTCCCTGGCCCCTGCAGGTGTCTAAGCTCTCCAGCTGTGGTTCTCACCCCGCCAGGATCAGGAGGTGCAGTTCCTGATGGCCTGTGGACGTTATGAGTACAAGGAGAGCCTTTGCCTGCACGGGAGACCTAGCCAAAAGGTGGACCCTGTCTCGTAGATTTGTTTAGGAGACTTCCATTTCCAGAAGTACCTGGCATTAGTTCCAAGTTGCCATTAGTGTGTACTTATATTGTTTTATTTCTTCTTTTTAACTTTGAGTGAACATGATTCCTAACTTTAAGCATGTTTTACTAATGATCCATCACAGCTGGTCACTGTTCAGTGGCTGTGAGGGGACCTGGGCCACCTCTACATTTCTGATGGCATCTTTTCCAGCTAACGTGGCCCCCCTCCTCGTTTCTGTAAACCCCTGTGGTTAAGGGTGGCCTTGCCCCACGTGGCCTGTGCCATTGCTCCTTGGCCCAAACTAGAGACTCTGCCAGCACGTGCTGCAGCCACAGCCCAGGTAAGGAGAAGGTGCTTCCCTCAGGCTCCAGTTGTCCATCTCCTGCTGGTCGTGAGCTCTCTGGCAGGTCAGGGCAGCAGGAGCCGTGGTCACACCATATACTTGTGGGTTTTAAATTAACACATTTCATTTACTGCCATGCTTTTTGCTTGGGGGGGTGTGGGGTGGGGGGCGGGCAAAGGTTAGCGGGACTTGCTGTTTCCTATGCCCTGAGGCTTGCCCTGGGAACTGTGAAGACTAAACCCCCCAATCCTAGAGATTCTAGGACTCCAGAGGGGAGGTAGCTTAGCCAAATTATGAAAGGGTCTTTATTTAAGACGTGGAGGACCTCAGAAGTTTCCATTTGTGTGTCCCTTGCTTATGACTGTTTCACTTGAAATCTGTGGGTACACAGGCCGCTAATCTGGACCTCACTGTACACCTGAGTTAAATTGTACATTTAACAGGACTAAGTACTATGGCCGCCTCCTGCCATGGTGCCTGGGAGCTCTCTGAGAATGTGTGATCAATACTTATTAACATTCTGCCGCTGCATCTTGCACCAGTGACCTGGCTGTCGGTCTTCGGGAGCTGTGGTGTGCAGAGTGAACTCGTTAATTAGATTTCCTCGCCCTGCTCCACGCGCGACGCCTGTGCCGCAGAGCGCAACTCACCTGGAGGCAGATGCGTGTCCTTGCCATCATGCAGGATGTGTCACCATGTTAAAGTTGGAATGAGTGATTTTCCTCTGAGGATGAATAGCCCCTCGTGGGGTTTCGCATTCCTCTGAAGCCTTTAGCGTGGACTGTGGCGCTTCTGCAGTGTTTCCATGGGTTGTGGGGTAAGGGCACACAAGGAAGCTTTGGCGGGGGCCTGTGGAATGGGCTCAGCCTAGGGTAAGGAATTTTGAAAATAACATTTATTGGCGATTGTTTCTGATTATTAGAATAATAGGATATGATCATGGAAATACAGAAAAAATAAAATTAAAATCACCTATAATCTTACTAACCAAAGAGAACGACTGTCATATTTTGGTAGTTTTCCTTTGTTCTTTTTTATGCACATAAAACATTTTGATAAAATTGAGGTTGTACTTACACATTTATGTATCCTGGCTTTTCGAGCAGTTTGCATTGCGTTTCCCCATACCGTTGACTGAGACGTTGTTTAACGTTGGACTGGTATCCCACCATGCTGAGGTGCCATAGCTTATTTGGGGGTGTCTTTCATGTGTTCTTATTAGAAATCATAGTGCAGGACCTCTTATCTCCATGTGTGACCCCCGTCCATCCTGGCCAACATGGCCCCATGCCCCTCAGGCTGTGCTGCACGCCAGGCTCCTCCTGACTGTCCTCTTCTGTCTTGCAGATTGTTTGCTCCACGAGGAGAACTTCTCGGTGAGGTGCCCCAAGCACAAGGTGAGTCAGAGCCTGTGCTCCCCCAGGACTCGGGAGTGGGGGCGGGACTCCCCCTGAAAGACCTGGAGACCAGATGTTGAGAGTCCGGGGCCCCGCCAGGGCCCAGGAGGGCTCTGGAGGGCAGAGAGGCACTTGGGAGGCAGCCCTGTGGTGAGGGGTCGGCACCCTTGTGTGGGGGAGCTGGAGAGGAAGGTGTTTAAGAAAAATTGGAAGAGAAACGCATAAAGCTCCTGGTTTCCCCCTTAGTTGAGTGGAACCCCAGAACACAGGTTGGCGTGAGGTGAGGTTGCTTGTAAGCCTAGATACATAAGCAAAAGCATCTTCCCAGACTAAAGAGAGTTGACTCTAGGCTTTTGGGGAAACTCAGTCTCATCCAGGTTTACTTCAGCAGAAGCAGCTGGTGGTGCCTGCAGTTGATTCAAAAGGTGGTCTCTTGGTCGCCTCTTAAATTTAGGAAAGGAAGATGGGCTGTTTCCAAGACACCACACACGTGTGTGGAGAGGGGAGGGTGTGGAGAAAGGGACCCCAGGAAAGGACTGGGATGGTGGAGACCCGCCACCTGGCACCCCCTGCAGCAGCGGCTCTCCTCCGGCTGAGGTCACACTGACCCCTGGTGGCCACTGGTGCTCACAGTTTTCAGTCTCTAAGTGGGGCCAGAAAGTACTGGAAAGAGGTCATCCTGACAGGTCTGCCCTCAAAATGCTTCTGAAAGATGCTTACCTATGCTTTTCTTTAAAGATTATTTCTTGAGATGGATCATAGGATCTTACAATTTTCTCTTTATTTTTAACGTACTTTGCATGTTTTTATTTTTAAAAACTTTCCCCTTTTTAATGGTCACATTTTGCCTCAGAAAACCCTGTCTGAGTATCTCCTGTTTGTCATTCAGGACTGACTCTCTGCTTTTTCTTTCCTTTTCCATGTGCGTTCTTCTCACCTCCGCCTGACCCGACCCCCGTGCTCGTCCTCTGTCCCTCCTGTCCTGTCTCCTTGGCTTTGCCGGCGTCAGCCTCCCCTCCCGTGCCCTCTCCCCCCCTTGCAGAACAAGACAGCGAAAGGCAGCCTCAGCACAGAGCAGTCGGAGCGGGGGTGAGGGGGGCAGTGTGCTCGTGGGAATGGAAAGTACAGCAAGCACAGGTGAGTCGGGGCCGCCCGCCCTGCCGGACTCCGCGGGGGTGTCGTGGCCTCTGCCTCCTGCTCGCCCCAGGCCAGGCTGTTACCACCGGCATTTTATCGCATGGACTGCCAGCACGAGGCAGATAGTGTTTTTCCATTTGTTGCTTAGCTCCCCAGAATATGTGTGGAGAGGTGGCGTGGGGCTTTAAAGTGGCCCCATCATCCACTGGAGTTCAGGGTGACTGTTCCCAAAGGCAGGCCTTGTGTGTGGAGTTCCTGGGCGCAGGGTGCAGCTGGGTCCCAGGGCGGCCCCTCTGGGGCGGGGGGGGGGGGGGGCGCTTCTGCTGGCAGCCCTCGTTCTTTCCCAGTCTCAGAAAAAGGCTTCTTGCCAGAGGTCTCTTCTTAGTTTACTTAATATCTCTAAAGCTTATGGCAGTTCTCCTTTGAAAAAAAATTCCCCAAGTTTTGTTATTTGAAATCTTCCCGCCCCGTGCTATGGATTCCTTTTCATAGAAATACGAAGGGAAAGAAAATCCCCTCAAAGATTTAGTAGACGTTAGCACCCCATGTAATTTTACTTTTAAAAACCTCTGGAAATTGAGTTGTGCTTTTTGTGAGCATGTCTGTGGGCTTGTGGTCCAGGCTGGCAGGATGATGGGACGAGGGTCTCTAGCAGCAGCAGGCCTGCACTGCCTTCCTCACCTGCCCCGTCCTCACTGAGCCACTGAGGGAAAAGCAAAACAGATCATGGGAAGAAAAACCAAAATGTAACTTGGGGCACTTGCTTGTACAGGACGGGGTGGGGGCCGGTTGTCTCAAAACTGCTCATTAGGGGATTATTTCTCTTCAGGTGAGGGCATCTGTGTTTACTCCAGGCGTAGACAGGCGTGCTCCTCCTGTCGTTCAGGGGCAGCACCATGTGCCTGAGTCTCTGTGGAATGTTCTCTGCCCTCTGTTCCGGGGAGGCGGGGCCGGGGCGGGGGCAGGGGTTTGCCTTTCTCTGGAATACCTAACAATCCTTTGAGGAAGAAATAGAATTCCTCTAAGAATGTGACAGTTTTCATTTGGGAAGTCATTTGTCATTTGATTCTGAGGTGGGTCCCGCTATCGACCTCCAGCGAAGGCCCCTCCGCTGAGTAAATGCGTCTGCGGGGCCAGCGGGGGTTACAGTGCTTCCTTGCCAGGCTGTTGAGTGAGGACTTTGCACTCACGCTTTTCTCTCTTGCTCGTCCAGGGAGTGGGGCTGGGAGTGGAGGGGGCAGAGCAGGGCGGGAGGGTGGTCACCACATGGAGCCCTGTGCACTCCCAGGACCCGCGGGGCCCGCTGACCCTCAGGGCAAGCAGCAGTCTGGGTGGTTTTCAAGCATGTTCCTGTTGGCGCTCCTCCTGTTTCCAGGCGGCTCTGCCACCTCCCTGGCCCAGGTGGTTAGGGCCAAGTTGTGCTGTAGGAGGCCAAGCGGAACGTTCCTGGAAGCGTCCAGGAAGAGCCAGTTAGGGAGAGACCTGTTGGTTACTTGGTGTCTCTTGTTCCTGCCCTGGAATCCCAGCCTGTGTTTGAGAAAAAGAGGAAGTCTGGGCCCTGGGCCTGGTGGGCAGATCTCCTCTTGGAAATGTTAATTCTGTTCCTCACCGCCCTCCTCTCTGCCCATTCTTGGGCTCTGCCAGCTGACAGAGCCCTTGGCTCTCATGGGACAATAAGCTTCATTGTTCATTCCTCAGAAGGTTGGTGTTACTGTTCCTGTGTATACAAAAGAAATGAGACGCTGAGTGATTGATTAAGTGACCTGTCCCTCAGTTTGGGGTCGTTTCAAGTCTGTTGAAGTCAGATGCATCCAGTCTCATCCACCTGACGTGCTTGCCATCGTGTGTTTCCCCGCAAGGCTGGACCCCTCGCCCTGGGTTCTCAGTTCAGCAGTCATGTTGCGAGCTGTCGCCGTTAGACCTCTGCAGATTGTGCGGAAGCCCCAGTGATTGGGGACAGACACGCAGCCCCCCACCTCAAGGAGCATTCATGTTGGGGTCCATGCTGGGGACAGAGACACCATCACTGGATCTCCAGACAAGGCAGGGAAGGAACAGTGACGGTGCATGAGTCCCGGCTCATGGCACCTCACTTTCTCACTAGGAGTAGTGTGGAAAGTGCTGTGTGACCAGGGTCAGGCCACTTAATGTCTCTGTGCTTCAGCTTCGCCTTCTGTAAAAAGAGTAACAATGGCCAGCCTTGTGAGGATTCAGTTAAGAAATGTGTCCACGTGCCCAGTGTAGTCTGGCCTGAGGTGTGGTGTCTGCAAGTACTGGGCATGGTGCCCTCTCAGCCATGTCCAGGAGGAACTGGAAGGGTCATGGCCACAAACTGGACTCTGCAGCTACCCTGTCTGGTGGAAAACCCCAGGGCTAGGGGCATGGAGATGTGACTTCTAATCTCCTGCCACCATGTGAGGTACCTGGTGCCTGTCCTCACCAGGCCAGCAGTGCCAGAGAGGAAAGGTTCCTAGGCAGCTGTCAGTGGGCCGCCCTCTCCCAGGTCTGCGGATGAGGGAGGCGTGTGGCCAGCCTGTGCCCCCCTCTCCCCATGCTGACACCTCCCTGCCTCAGGGCAGCTAGTGGGCAGGGCTCTGACAGTGGAACCCCTCCACCCATCTTCCATTCTCATCTGTAGTGAACAAGGAGACCATACTCCCCCCGAGGCCCCCTGATCCAGTGGACAGGAAGCAGGAACCTCCATCCATCTGCTGCCTTGTCCTGGGTGCCAGGTGGTGCCACCTGCGCACAGCAGCCTCCCTGCCCTGGAGCTGGGCCTCCCTGACAGCCAGCCCACGTGTCAACAGTGTCATGTCCCAGGATCCCCCTTTCCTCCCACCCCAGCCCAGGCGGCCCCTCACTGCCTCCCACGCACTGCAGCTCCACTCAGACTCCTGTCTCTCCTCGACTTCAGAGGCTCCTGTCACGTGTAGAATTAAGTCCAGACTCCTCAGCATGCCTCCAAGGGCCCGTGGAGGCTCCAGCGAGGCTCCTTCAGCTCCTCAGAGTGTCCTCCCTCCCTGGACCAGAGCACTGTGCCTCCGTCTCTTCTCAGGGTCTCAGCTTCAGTGTCACTTCCTCACAGCAGCCTTCCAAGTCCCCTTGTCGCCACTCTGCAGCCTTTCTGGCGTCACCGCATTTTCCGGTCATTTGTGTGCTCATGTGCCGTCTGCAACTCCACTAGGCTGTCCGTCCTGAGAGCACAGGGACCACTGCCTTTGCCCCATCGTGCGCTGGCCTGGAGGAGGCGCAGGGAGGGGCACACAGCAGCCCCTGTCCTCACAGGGCAGGCAGTCGTGTTAAAGGAGCACCCGCGGCCCAGGGAGGAGAGCGCTGACCTCATGGTGCCCCTCCACACCCGTGGCAGCAGCAGCCGCGGGCCTCTTCTGAGGTGAGGAGAGCCCTGGCGGGTCAGGAGTGCTGAGGTGGCGCAGCCCAGCCTCAGGCGGAGAGGGCAGCTTGGCATCAGACGTGGCAGGATTGCAGGACAGACTGACCTGGCCCAGGTTCAGGCCACAGAAGTGAAGCTAACGGGCAGCAGGAAGGAGGGCACGGGTGTTGGCAGGCTTTGGCCCAGGATGAAGTCCCGTTCACTGGCAGCCAGACATGCAGATGCCTTTTTACAGAGAAGAGAGAGTCCTCAGACAAGAGGCCGCCCGCTCACTCACTGGCTGTAGTAGCTCTGCGCCTGCTCCGTGGCTCTCTGCCTGGGGCGCTGGCTTCTCGGCCACATCCCATGCGTTTGGACGGGACTCATAGCAATGGATGTTCAAAGGCAGAGTCCCTGAGGTCCAATCAGAAGAGCTTTGCTGGATGTGAGCCCCAGTCCCACTACTAACCAGCCACGTGGCTTTGGGCCACATGTGTCACCTCCCTCAGATGCCTCATCTCCAAGTAAGGGGTCAGGCCTCTCAGGGTTACTATGAAGTAACGTCTGTAAAGCTCCTAGCATAGTGTCTGGCCCCTGCGATGTGCTTAAAGAATGTCTTCCCGTTCTCCCTTCTAAAGGAGCAGTTTTTAGGAGTAACTGAGAAGTTAGGATCCCATTACATTCAGGGTATCATGTGTTTGGGCCAGTCTAGTATCAGACCCTGGAAAAGGTCCCTGCTGGGAAGGCAAAGCCTCAGGCGGGAGGTGCGGAAGGGCCGAGGCTGCCCGGACCACCATGTACCCCTGTGGCACCAGGGGAGGTGCCCAGCATCAGCAGCCCACAGAGCGCACCGGCCAGGCAGACCCTGGCATCCAGACAGCCCGCGTTCTGAGGATGGGCGCTGGGCCGGGCCCTGCTGTGCTGAGTGATGAGCAGGACAGGGGTGCAGGCCCAAGACTGTGCCAAGCACTGGGGAGAGGCAGACCCTGCCCCGTCCCTCCCTCCACCCAGAGGTTTGCAGGACGAGCTTTGCAGGATATGGTGGCACCTGGTACTGCCCTTTGGTCATCCTTTGAGGCACCCTGTTAGCCCCGCCCATGTCTTCAGATTTACAGAGGGCCTTTGGTTCCGGGGCGACACCAGAGAAGGCTGCTTCTTGCCCCTTACCTGGCAGCCTTGGTCTCCAGAAACCAGAGTGAGGAGTGGAGAGTGTCTGTGCTGGGGTGAGGGGGAAGTATGGACCATGCAGGTGGGGTGACCTCCTGGAGCCAGAGCCACCATCAGTACTGGGGAAGCCACACTTGGCCCCGGTTGTCCTCAGCCCCTGGCCCACGTCTCCAGGGCCTGGCAGCTGGAGTCCCGGGGTTCCCGTTTGCCTGCGGGTGGCGACATTGTCCTGCTGTCTCTGGGAGACTCTTCCTGTTTATTCATGTTTTCTGCCCAGCAGTTAGGAGTCTGCATCTGGCTCCTGCACACAGACCAGTCTCAACAGTTTTACGTGTTAGTAAGTTTTACAGAAACAGAGAAGGGGATAGTGATATCTGGGTTTTCCTCAGGTTTGTTGGTTGGAGGAGGGCACCAAAGAGGGTTTGAGGAAGAAGCAAGGTCAGCCCACCCACCTTGCGCATGTGCTTGCGTGCTTGCGCGCTCTCTCTCTCACACACACACTTTCCAGGAGTGCTGTGATTGGCAGAAGGGTGAGGGTGCCACCACTCTTGGCTTCTGGCTTCATTTTTCTGGACTGAATTCCTTGGAAACTGCTGTGTCTCTCTGAGATCTCTGCACATGTAATGACCCACGAAGCAGTCTGAGGAGGCCCTTCGTGCAAGCCCACCCACGTACCCCATGCGGTCACCAGAACAGTCTTCCTGAGCCTAGAGCCTGAGCTGGAAGGAGAGATGCCAGCGGCAGGGCTTGGGGAGCCCCAGAGGGTGAGCTGAGACCTGCCTTCCCGCCAGAGCTCCTGGGAGGCATGTTGGCAGTGAGGTGTAAGAGCTGCCTGCCTGGAGGCAGCCGTGACCTGGCCCTGAGCCGGTTCTTCTGCAGACTGGCTGGGTGCTCAGCCACCTCTGTGAGGACCAGTCGCTGCCACCAAGTGCCGAGCCCAGCTGCAGGCCCAGATGGTGGTGGGGTCCTGAGCAGGGGTGGCCCTGAGAGCGGCCCCACTCCAGGGCAGTCCCACCTGGGGGTCAGGGAATTCTGTCCTGGCCTCGGTTCCTTCCACACACTGGGGAGGGAGCACTCAGAGTCCGTTCTCGGCACAGCTGGCCGGGTCATTGCTGCCTTTGCCCTGCTCCAGGCCTGGAGCCCCACAGCTGGCTCCGCCACCGGTCCTGGGTGTGTACCGTGTGTGCAGCACATTCACAGGGGGTCTGCAGCTGCCGGACCCTGCAGGGTCCCCCCACCCCAGAGCAGGGGCTGTGGCTACAGCACCACATGTTGGTTCCCTGCACCCAGTGTCTGTCTGTCTTGCAGGTGAGACTGTGGAGATGAGGAGGTGGTGGACACTCGTGATGGAATGGAAATGGTCCTGCTGTGCAGCCACACCCCACCCTGCCCTGCCCCGCGTGCCTGCCCGTGCCAGCACTTCCTTCCTAAGTTCTCACATCACTCTCACACCGGTGACACCACAGGAAAGAAAGACCCAAGAAGTTGGAATGGCTGTTTCCATGGACACAATCTCCATAGTGACAATGTGGGGGGAGGGGGGAAGGGGGGATGATGGGAAAGGGTGGGGGGAATTAAAAGGGAGGGATAAAAATATATATATATAAATCTATTTTTAGTCTGGAAAGACTTTGTTTAAATGAAAGGTGCGCTATCCCTTTTGATTCTATTTTAAAATTATCTAGTTAAAGAACTCCAAATTTGTTCCAGTAACAGTGAAATTTAAATGTGAAATTGAACTGAACAAACTCTCATCTCACAAGGACAGGGGTGGCTTAGATCCTTAGCCCAGCTTACACAATCCAGAGACTAGACCCAGGGTCGGAAGAGCAAACAAACCACACCAAACCATTCTTTTGTCAGTAACTTGTCTCAAAGTGGGAAGGTCGAGCGGGGGGTGGGGTGGGGGGGGTGGGGGGGTAGTGGGGATGGTCCATGTTTTCAAGAGTGGGAGAATGATGTTTAAACACAAAAATAAATTTTTTCATTTCCAGAAACACTATTTATTTATTATTTTTTAAATTTTTATCTATTTGGGGGGTGAAACCGGCAGATGCCCCAAGGTCACAGCTGTGTCCTGGGTCACTGTGGCCAGTGAGAGCCCCGAGGGTCCCACTAAGTGGCTCAGCCGCAGGGTCAAGGGATGGTCGCCTCTGGGCACGTTCCAGGCACCAGTGCCCTGACCCCCAGGACGGACGGAATGGAAACCTAAGCTGTATGAGTGGACACAGGGAGGGACAGTGTCTGTCAGGTGTGATCGTGTGGGGTAAGCTGACCAGGAACCCCCACTCCTCCCTTTTTTCTTTTGCTTTCATTTTTATAAAGGAAAAGGGGGCCTGTTGGTTGAGCAGCCTCATGCTACATGATTATGTTGTATTGTTTTGTTTTGTTTTGTAAATTGTATAATTTTTAAATATCTGAGTTTTAAAAAAAGAAGAAAAAAGTACAAAAAAAAATCTTGTTAAGGCCTTAAGAAGGGGTTAGTGCATCTTTCAGGGGTCACTCTGCCTTGGGGATAAAATAGCTGTTTCACAAACAGTTTTATTTAAAAAACAAAAGAAAAAAATCAAAAAAATAATAAACTTCATTTTAACCTTGTTTCATTTTTTGTTTCAAGCAAATGCGTCTCTTCCTCCTCCCATCCCAGTCCCCAGGGTGGCTCTGGTTCTGCTGCAGAGGCGGTCACCATCTCACCGGTCCAGCCGACCTGGCCTCCCGCAGGCCCAGCGGCCCTTGCAGCAGAACCTGGAATGAAACAAACTAAGGACTCCTCTCTGCGCTCAGCCTGGAGGGTGGAAGGGGCCACGTGTGGGGATGGCCAGATTACTTAAGTTGATACGAGGACGTGTTTCCAATCAGTATTAATTTTAAAGATTATTAAAAATAATGCAATGTTAAGGGACTTTATTTTCGAGGGCAAATACTGGAAGGAATGTGGTGAGGTAGAAATAAGCGATCATGCATAAATGAGTTCTTGTGGGCTCATCAATTTGAGGCTGCAGAAATGGCAGATGAATTTTGTTATAATAGCTACATCAAGCAGTGTGGTCCATTTCTCATTTTGCTCTGCCAGGATGGAGGTGTGGCTGGGTGTGCCGTGTGGGCCGTGGAACCTGCATGGAAATGACGGCTTTTTGAGCTCCTCGGCTTCCCCTCTGGTCTGGACTTGGCATTCACACAGTTCAAATGAAACTTGACAGATTTCAGGTGTTGAGGACTAAGCCACAGAACTTGAAAGATATGGATCTGAAGGTTTAGAGTAGTTTCAGGTTCGTAGCGGTGCTGAGCAGAAGCTAGGGCGATTTCCCATGTATCCTCTGCCCCCGCACACATGCACAACCTCCCCCAGAATCTACGTTCCCCACCGGAGCGGTGCTTTTTCATTAAGTTCATGACTGGTGAACGTACATCGACACATCATTGTCACCCAGAGCCCATAGTTTACGTTAGGGGTCACTCTTGGTGCTGTATGTTCTGTGGGTTTGGACAAACGTATGATGACATGTATCCACCATTACAGTACCATACAGAGTAGTTTCACTGCCCTAAATATTTTCTGGGCTCCCCCTCTTCATCCCTCCCTCCCCTTACCCCTGGCAACCACTGTCTGCATAGTTTTTGCCTCTTCCAGAATGTCATATAGTTGGAGTTCCATGGTATGTAGCCTTTTCAGATTGGTTTCTTCCACTTGGTAAGAGGCATTTAAGGTTCCTCCACAGCTTTTCACGCCGTGATAGCTCATTTCCTTTTTTTTTTTTAATTTTCAGGCTTTGAGAAGTTTATTCCATCTTTCATTGATTTTACATCCTTTTATACACATTTATGAAATGCATTTTTTTTTTTACAATAAACTGCATATATTTAGAGTGTACAATTTGGTATCCCAATCTCCCAGTTCATCCCCCTCCCAACCCTTCCCGCTTTCCCCACTTGGCGTCCATTTGTTCTTTACATCTGTGTCTCTATTTCTGCCTTGCAAACCAGTTGATCTGTACCATTTTTCTATAGTCCACATATATGTGTTAATATATAATATTTTTCTCTTTCTGACTCACTTCGCTCTGTATGACAGTCTCTAGGTCCATCCATGTCTCTACAAATGTCCCAGTTTCACTGCTTTTTACAGCTGAGTAATATTGCATTGTACATATGTACCACATCTTTTTTATCCATTCATCTGTTGATGGACATTTAGGTTGCTTCCATGTCCTGGCTATTGTAAAGAGTGCTGCAGTGAACATTGGGGTGCATGTGTCTTTTTTGAATTACGGTGTTCTCTGGGTATATGCCCAGCAGTGGAATGGCTGGGTCATATGGTAACTATTTTTAGTTTTGCAAGAAACCTCCATACTGTTCTCCATAGTGGCTGTATCAATTTACATTCCCACCAGCAGTGCAAGAGCGTTTCCTTTTCTCCACACACTCTCCAGCATTTACTGTTTGTAGATTTTTGATGATGCCCATTCTAACCGGTGTGAGGTGATACTTCATTGTCGTTTTGATTTGCATTTCTCTAATAATTAGTGATGTTGAGCAGCTTTTCAGGTGCCTCTTGGCCATCCCTATGTCTTCTTTGGAGAAATGCCTGTTTAGGTCTTCCGCCCATTTTTTGATTGGGTTGTCTGGTTTTTTGATATTGAGCTGGATGAACTGTTTATATATTTTGGAGATTAATCCCTTGTTCATTTCCTTTTTAGTGCTGAAAAACAGTCTATTGCCTGAATGTACCACAGTTTATCCACTCACCTACTGAGAAATCTCGGTTGTTCCAAGCTTTGGCAATTATGAATAAACCTGCTCTAAACATCAGTGTACAGGTTGTTTTTTGGGTAAGGAGTGGCCACACTGTCTTCCAAAGTGGCTGCACCATGTTGCATTCTCACCCGCGAGGAAAGAGACTTCCTGCTGCCCCACCTCGCTGTCAGCACGTGGTGGTCTCACTGTTCTGGATCCTGACCCTTCTCATAGGTGTGCCGTGGTGATGTATTTTTAAAAAGTGATTTTCAAGCCGTGGTTTGAAAACACAACAAAATTACCACCCTAACCGGGACGTGTACTGCTCCTAGTGTGAGGCGCGCTCACAGCGCTGTGCGGCCCAGCTCCGGAACTTTTTCATCCGGTCCAGCCAAGCCCTATTCCCAGAAAACTATGGGAGGGGCCGGCCCCGCGCCGCCCCGCCCCGCCCCGCCCCTGGCGTCGGCGTCGGCGTCGACAGGAGGACCTACCGACGCGGCCGCCCCGCTGGACCTCCACCGGGATCCCTGCGGGCCAGGTGGGCGGTACCGCGAGTCGGGTACCGGCTTCCGCTCCCGTCCCCCGGGAGAAGCGGGAATTGAGGGGTTGTCGCCGCGGGCGCCGCCAGGCGGTGGGGAAGGGCAGGGCGGGGGCGGGCAGCAAAGTGCCGCCAGCTTTCCCAGCGCTGCAGCTCCCTACCTGCTTTCTAGAGCTCTCTCCAAGGGCGCTGCGCCGCATCGCGTACGGCTCGCAGGGCTGCGGCTCCGTACTTGGGGGCTCCGGGGCCGGGCGCCCTCTGCTCCGCCATCTTGCTGACTTCACCCTGACTCAGACTCAGGTCTCGGTCCAGTTGGACCTGCCCCGCGACACGGAGAGGGGGGGCGGGGCGGGGAGGGGAGAGGAGGGGGGCGCATCCCTCCAGCACCAGCAGCTTCCCCAGGGCGGAAGCCAGCAAGGGCAGGCTGAGTATGTTTCTACAATAGTAAATTTCAGTAACTTGAATGCTGGCTCTCGTAGAAGTTGATGTCCAGTGTAGAGCTTGAGTTCTGAGATAGACCCCAATGGTGCTCTGTGACTCTGACCCCCTGGTGTGATCCCCTAGACTCCAGTGCCTTGGGGACCATAAAGCCACCTGCCTTACAGGGTGTGGGGAGGATGGGGAGTGAACAGCAGTGCCTGGCATGTGACTGCCAGGTAAACAGGCTAGGATTGCACAATGACTAAAAAAGGCCGTTGACCCCATGATTGCAGGTTTCCTGTAAGGCCTCCCTGTCCTGGACAATAGGCACCCAGTATCCCTAGGGCACTGCCTGAATTACAGGCATGTCTGTCACTGCCCTTCATGTGTCCATTGGAGTGACTGTTTGGGAGGGCATGACACATCCAAACCAAAGTGTAGATCGAGGCAATTTATCAAGGGCCACGGTGAAAAACCTGTGATGGACCATCCTGCCAGCCCCCCTCATACCACCTGATTCCCTGGCTGTCGGGGGTGGAAAGTTGCTGCCAACTGGGACAGGAACGTTCAACTGATCCCCGATGAGAGACCACAGGCTGCATCTGAGAAGTCCCCAGGCTGCCCATGGATCTTACCCTCTTGGTCTTTTGCGTGGCCTCAAACCTGGTCTCCCTGCCTCCTTGAGGCCCAAGAACCCCAGTTCCCCACAATCCAGTGCTCTGGCAGAATTGCAAATCCCCAGCCTGGAGCTGCCCCCATCCTGCTGCGTTGCAGTGGTGCTTTAGTCTGGCTGCCAGGTCACCTTGGCTTGCAGTGCCAGGCCAGCCAAAGTCCACCACAAACCAAACTCTGCTCCAGCCGGGGGCAATGTGCCCACAGCCCTCAAAGCAGGCCCTGCACTGCTGGCCTTGTGTGTCAGCTCTCAGGCTCCCACTCCTCCCCTTGGTCGTGAGCACCTTGAAGCAGGGCCCCACCATCGTCTTCCCATCGTGCTGCCAGTGCCCAGCCCAGCACCCAGCACAGGGTACATCTGGACAGGGTGGGAGAGAATCCAAGCCTTGGGCAAGGCAAGATGCAGGAAAGGCCGGATAAACTGAGGAAGGCCCAGTGGGGCCCCAACCAGCTACAGCCTCTGGCCCTGGGCCTGGCAGGAGAGTGGGGATGTGGGAAATTGGAAGGGGAGCAGCAGCTTTCAGAAACCAAGCAGGGACTGCAAATGTTGAAAGCCAATACCTGGAGACCACAAGCACCCTGGGAAGAACCTGGTCCTCTCACTGCTGGGCAGTGAGGCAGGACGGAGGGAACAGGAGCGGGGAATGGCTCCTCCAGGCAGTCCCTAAGCGAAGGGAGAGCACGTGCAGGACCCTGGAATACTCCAGCTGTTTTCAGAAGAGAGGTTGCCTCACATATGCCTGGGATGGGTGGGGGGGCTTGACCCCTACCCAGGAAATACCCCTTCCCTGCCCTCTGAGACCCTATGCCTTTACAATTGAATGGGTTTGGTCCATCAGCTTCAGGGATTTAAAAACTCAGCCTCAAGCCTCACCCCTTTTATTGGGAGGGTTCTGAGGCCAGCAGGCAGCAGCCCTGCCTGGTGTGATGTGATCACCCCGCTGCTTGGCGGGGACAAGAGGCTGAGCAAGAGGCAGGGCCTGGTCGCCATGATTCCAGCCTGGAGGTGGCACACACTGGTGCAGGGTAGTACCAAGGTTTGCACCTTTGTTTGAGGACTGGAACTACTGAAGGGGACCAGAGAGTCAGGGTTGGAAGGTATGGGCTGGATCCGTGGAGAGGGAGGAGGCCGGCGAAGGGAGAGGCTCCAGAATCCATTCCTTGTGGCCCTCAGCAGGCCTGCGAGGGTGAAAGAAATTATATCCCCGTCTGGTTTCCACCCCCTAGTCTTCTAGAGTTTGAAGAGCTGACGTTGAAGGGCAAATCAAAGAGGAGGAAGCCGGCCGGCTCCTCTGAGGACAGTGAGGACAGTCACAGCCTATGCTAAGCCACCCTAGTACTCTGAGCTTACTGGCATCCCAGGCAACAAGGTAAGGTGTACACCTGACATTTCTCCAAGTCGGGAAATGTGCATGGCACGAAGGAGGTTCATCACCTGGGTGTCCACGAGAGCAAGAAGGTCCAAAGGACCAATTTTACCCAGCTTAGGAAAGGGGCCCTGGGCCATCGGACTGGCTGGTCAGGGTGAGTAGGGAGCTCTGATAACTATGCTACTTCCTCCTCATCCCCCAACCCAGCACCCCACCCCTCCCCAATTCAAACTTGCCACAACCAGAACCAGGCAGAACTCAGGCAGAACCCAAGGAAGCTGAGCCAGCAGCCAGCCAGGTGGAGGCCCCCGGCATCACTGTGAGCAGCCTCCAGGTAGCGGCAGGTGGGTCAGGTCCAGGCAACCACTGAGAACCAGAGCACTTGTTGCTGGTCTCTGGGCGTGTAAGTGGTACATATGTGTTAATGTGTGTGGCTTTGTGGGCGTGTAAATATGCAAACATGTGAGTAATTGGTATGTGAATGTAAGTGTGGTTTGTGAGTGAGAGATTGTGTGTGTTGAGTGCACTAGTGTGAAGTGAGGGGACACCAAGTGCTCTATCCCCCACAGCAGTCCCTCTCCTCATGAGCACCTGCCTCCAGCCCTGGGCAAGTGCCACTAACACACTTGGGAGGTGAAGGCCACTCAGGAGGAGGCAGGTGACACACGGGAGGACACGGACACGTTCTGGGCGTGAGGCTGTGACCACATGAGAGTTGAGCCCAAAGTGACGGGTGGGTGGCAGCATCCAGTGAGAACACCCCTGATTCTTCCTCAGAATCTTACAGAGCTGGGAGTCAGGCTGGGCAGAGAGGAGGCCTTCTTGTGTCATCCGCCTCCCATCTGTAAGCACGTGGAGAGGGCAGGAGGCACAGTGGCCACCCGAGCACCTGACTTTCCCTGACCCTTCCCCGCACCATCTGGCAGCCCGGTCTCGCTGGCAAGTCGGCTCAGGGCTGAGAGCAAAGGCCAGTCTCAGCTCCTTTTGTAAAGAGGACCCACACTGGTTGAGCCCTGGAGGTGTAGTGAGAGGGCCCTGCCTGGCTTGGTCTTAGGTGCCTGGTGTGGTGAGGAGCCCAGCGCTTACTGAGGCAGCCATGCTGCTGACGGCGGATGCATTGGGGCCCCTGGCCGTGGCCGTGGTCCTCTTCCTGCTCTTGGTGGACCTGATGCACCGGCGCGCACGCTGGGCTGCACGCTACCCGCCAGGCCCCATGCCACTGCCTGGGCTGGGTAACCTGCTGCAGGTGAACTTCCAGGACACGCTTCTCAGCTTTAGGCAGGTAAGGAAGGTGGGGGTGGGAAGTGGGCAGCGGAGGTCCTAGGGACCCCACCTAGCAGCCGACACTGGGTGGTGGGTGAAGCCACAGGCTGGAAAAGGAACTGGGCCAAGAGGAGGAGGCAGATTTGAGAGGCTTCCTGAGGGAGGGCATTTGTTCAGGGCCAGAAAACAGTTTGGATTTTCCAAGCAGAGGTCAGAGATGGCGAAGCCCCGGGGGGTGGGGGAGTGCAACTTGGCGACAGGCTGTGGATTCAGTTGGCCAGCTGTTAAGTTATGTGAGCCTGAGTCCCTTATGACTACATCTGGAGGAAAGGTCTTGAGAATGGGGGAGAGGGGTCTGTTTAAATCAGGAAGTTGAGGTTGAAAGAGGTCCAGTGATCTGGTTCAAATCTTTTGCCACTGTGAGACCTTGGGCCTCACTGCTCCCCTCTATGAACCTCAGTTTCTTCACCTGTAAAATGGGATGCTACCTTGGTCCACTGAGAATTTTGGTGACCTTTGCACAGTCATAGGTGGGTGGTCTGCTCCAACTTGAGGTCCTCGACCATAGCGGAGGTAACGGCCAGGCTCACAAGACTGGATTAAATCCTTGCACAGCCTTGCTGCTGACAGGGGCCCAGGGAACCCCAAGGCTAATGCCATGAGCCTGGACCTGCAGCCTGGTGGGGCCTGGGCTTACCAAACGCCCTCGACCTTTCGCCTGCAGCTGCAGCGCCGCTTCGGGGACGTGTTCAGCCTGCAGCAGGTCTGGACGCCCGTGGTTGTCCTCAACGGGCTGGCGGCTGTGCAGGAGGCACTGGTGTACCGCAGCCAGGACACCTCCGACCGCCCGCCTTGGACCGTCTATGAGCACCTGGGTTACGGGCCGCGCTCTGAAGGCACGTGTTGGAGGGGCAGACCGCGTCCCGGCGGGGACTGGGCCAGCAGTGACCCGATACTTGCAGGGCCAAGTGGAGGCAGGGTGGTGGGCTTTCGGTGCAGGGAAGAGCCAGTGAATTTGAAGGGGAAGCAGGCGGAGAGAGGAGCCTGTGCCAAGGGGTTGGGGAGGAAGAGTGTGGGCGAGGCAGAGAGCGGGGCCTTACTAAGAGAGCGCGGCCCAGGGCCGTTGCGAGCACGAAGGGGACGTCAGGATGGGCAGGAAGGAGGACAAAGTCAGAGTGGGCGAGGCGGGGGAGGGCCAGGACCTTCCCAGAATGGGAAAGGGGGTCCCGGTGAGCACTGTAGAAACTGGAGGCCAGACCCGCCCGTCGCAGGGGAGAGTAGGCGAGCAATGCGGGCCGGCAGGGAGTGGGACCGGTCCCCAGCTGGAAGGGGGTGAAAGTGGGCGGGATTTGTTGGCAAGGGGAGGGTGAGGTTAGTGTGGGCGGATCAGGGCGGCGAGATCTGCCCCCAAAGGGGTGGCGGGTCTGTGTGAGGGGAGCGCAGGGCGGGGCGGGGCCAACCCGAGCCACGCCCGCGTGCTCGCCCCGCCCCCAGGTGTGATCCTGGCGCGCTATGGGAGCGCCTGGCGCGAGCAGCGGCGCTTCTCCGTGTCCACCCTGCGCAACTTTGGCCTGGGCAAGAAGTCACTGGAGCAGTGGGTGACCGAGGAGGCCTCGTGCCTCTGTGCCGCCTTCGCCGACCAGGCCGGTGAGTGCTGGGCCTGAGGACAAGGAACAGGTTTGGAGAGGCTGGGGAAGAGGTGATGGAGGCGACGGCCTGACACGCATCCTTCCCTCCCAGGACGCCCGTTTAGCCCCAGCGCCCTCCTGAATAAAGCGGTGAGCAACGTGATCGCCTCCCTGACCTTCGGGCGCCGCTTCGAATACGACGACCTTCTCATCCTTAAGCTCTTGGACGCATTGGAGGATAGCCTGAAGGAGGAGTATGGCTTCATGCGCCAGGTGCAGGAAGGCAGCTCCATGGGGGAGGCCTCCGCCCTGCAACGGGCCTCCCTGGAGGAGGATTTATGTAGAGGGCCAGAGGAGGAAAGGGCATTCCGGGAGAGGCAACTGCAAGAGACAAGGCCTTGAGGTGGAGAAATGACAGACAACACAGATGGGAGAGACTGGGAGAGGGCCTGGTGGCTTGGTGGGGGGGGGGGGGGGCTCCTTCACTGGAAGGCATGGGCACCCATGAGATGTAGATATGAGGTTTATCTTACTGGGCCCAGGGCCGAGAGAGGGGGGCAAGGCCGGAACTTAGGGAGGCCCCTGGTCAGTGGTCGGGACATCCTGGAGGCGGCTAGGACCTGACCGGCCAAGGTGACGGCCTGAGCCCCACACCTATGACCCGCACAGGTGCTGGAAGCAGTCCCGGTGCTCCTGCGTATCCCAGGGCTGGCTGCCAAGGCCTTCCCGGGGCAGAGGGCCTTCACTGCCCTGATTGATGAGCTGATCGCCGAGAACAGGATGACCCGGGACCAGGCCCAGCCACCCCGACACCTGACTGATGCCTTCCTGGACAAGGTGGAGGAGGTAAGGTGGCAGGGACAGGGATGTGGGCTGAGGGTTGAGGCCCCATGAGGCAAGCGCAGGCCTGTGTCTCACCCAGTGGCACCTGGGCTGACAGGAGCAGAGTAGGAGGCCAGGTGGGGGCTTCCTCCCTCTGTCCCTGAGCTTCTCTTGTCTGCACGGCCCAGGCCAAGGGGAACCCCGAGAGCAGCTTCAATGATGAGAACCTGCGCCTGGTGGTGGCTGACTTGTTCTCTGCCGGGATGGTCACCACCTCGACCACGCTGGCTTGGGCCCTCCTCCTTATGATCCTGCACCCAGACGTGCAGCGTAAGCCTAGTCCGGGGGCGGGGGGTTGGGGGTGGGTGAGGGAGGAGGGGGACCGCCTGAGGCCCCTGAGCTGGATTGGTTTGGCCTCCAGCAGCTCTGTGCAGAGGCTGGGCCCCAGCTCAGAGGTCACCGTGACCTCCTCCTCCGAGTGGGCACAGCCTTGCACAGGGGTCAGGAGGAGGTCGGAACCCAGCCCTTGGGTCTGACCACTGTGAGGATGCTTGTTTTTCCAGGACGTGTCCAACAGGAAATCGATGAGGTGATAGGGCAGGTGAGGCGCCCAGAGTTGGGGGATCAGGCCCTCATGCCCTTCACCATGGCCGTGGTCCATGAGGTGCAGCGCTTTGGGGACATCATCCCCCTGGGTGTGCCCCACATGACATCCTGTGACATCGAAGTGCAGGGCTTCCTCATCCCGAAGGTAGGCCTGCGGCTCCTCTCGCCGCAGCTCAGCACCACCTGCCACCTGGTAGCCGCCGTGTGGCCACTGCCAGGTGGGGCCAGGACTGGAATCCAAGCCACCCAGTCCTCGTTTGCACAGGCACTGAATGTCCCCGCCTGAGTGGGTGTGGGGATAAGAGCAGAGGCAGGGCTGGCCCTGTCCATTCAGAGCCCCCAGTCGGGTAGGGAAGACACCTAAAACGCGTCACAGAGGGCTGGAGGAGCCCGCTCCCTGAGGGACAGGTGGGAGGCAAGTCACTTCCCCTGCCATGGAGACAGGGAGGGTGCCGAGAAGCTTCTTGGGCTGAGGGTTACTTGAAGAGTCCGGATGTGCACAAGGCAGAGAATGTGGGCCCATGTGTGTTTGGTGGCAGGGGTCTGGGCACCCCCCAGTCCAGACCCCACCCATGCCAGACACTTCCTGCCAGGGGACGACGCTCATCACCAACCTGTCATCAGTGCTGAAGGATGAGACCGTCTGGAAGAAGCCCTTCCGCTTCCACCCGGAGCACTTCCTGGACGCCCAGGGCCGCTTCGTCAAGCAGGAGGCCTTCATACCCTTCTCAGCAGGTACCTGTGGGGTTCCCAGTTTGCTTCCCCGTCCTGGGGGAGTCTTGGAGGAGTGGAGCCCAGGCCCCCAGACTCACAGAGCCCCCATACCCACCTACAGGCCGCCGCTCATGCCTCGGGGAGCCCCTCGCCCGCATGGAGCTCTTCCTCTTCTTCACCAGCCTTCTGCAGCACTTCAGCTTCTCTGTGCCCGCTGGGCAGCCCCGCCCCAGCGACTGTGGTGCTTTTGCCTTCCTGGTGACCCCACCCCCCTACCAACTCTGTGCTGTGCCCCGCTAGAGGCGGGCACCAAGCCCCCAACGCGCCCCTCAGCAATAGCCCTGATGTACAATAAACCAGTCTGGTGGCTCCAACCTGGCTTGAGTCCAGCCAGGGCCCCTGACCTCCCTTGGCGGGAGGAATGCCTAGCCTTCCTAATGCTAATAAGGACTCCCCTTATTAGCCTGGAGCCCAGCCAAGGGCAGGGACTGCCATCCTCCTCCTGTGCCCACCCCACCCCCACCCCCCACCCCCAGTTTGTTCTGGACTGAGCACACAGGTACCACCCAAGGGCTTTTCATGACTGTCCGCTTACCTGAGTCTTAGGCAGACTCCCTGGTACATGGAGGTTCACAGCTCGGGACCACAGACACTCTGGGCAGAAGCCCCCCCCCTCCACCCCCCTTGTGTCTCCACCGCTGCCAGGCCACTTTTGCTTTCATGACAGTGAGCTCCCCGGCTCTTAGCATTCAGGGAACTTGGTGTGTCTCTGGGCACTGAGTGGAAGACCAGCCAGGGCCCCCTTCAGTCTCTAGCGAATCCACTGCTGTGGGCTCAGGGGCAGGAGGTGATGTTCCTGCAGCTTCTTGGGACCAGGAGCGTGGACGAAACTACGCTGAGTTTGGGGAAACTTGAGGCCCCTGAAAGGAGGCAGCGGGGCCTGCAGAAACAGCAGCTATGGATTTATTGGATACTTTGTCATTCGTGGCTCTGAGTCTTGGGGGTGTCACGGCCTGGGACCCAGCCCATCCAGAACCTCCTCAGGAGCTGCGGGACCCAGCCCCCAGAACTTTCCTCCGTGATGTCCACCTCAGAAGCCTCTGAAAAGCACAAACAGACGTGCCCCGTGTGTCCCGTGCTGGGAGGAACCTTTCCCCAGGGCCAGGGGAGGCTCTGGTGCCAGGGCAGCAGGTCAGCAGTGGTAAAAGGCTAGGCATTCCTCCCGCCCACGGGGAGTGGCCTCAAGTCCTGCCAACCCAAGAAGGAAGCAGGAGGCAGGGGCTCATTCAGGAAAGACCAGGCATCTGGCTGCCTGGGTGTCCTCCCTCCCCTCCCTGGGGCAGGAGGGGCAGGGAGGAGCTCAGCTCTCAGTGACCTCTGCAGGGTCACTGAGATTCGGGAGGAGGGAAGTCCTGCCACAGCAGGGTGGGGTCAGCTGTCTTACCAGAAGTATAGACAGCAATCTCCTTTCGGACCTTTTTGTTTTCCTGGGAAGGAAGAAGGGGCACGGTGGTGGGATGAGACAGGGTCTACATTGTACAGATGGGGAACTAGGCCTCACTTGACTTGTCGGGAAGTCAGGGGAGGCCAGGATTCAGATCCACTCTCGGCTCAGACCCTGCCTGCTCCTCTCAGCTCCTCACAGAGCTGTGGCTCCACCGGGATGGCAGGGTGGCTCAGTCATCTTGGGGAGGCCTCTGCTCCACCCATTGCCCTCCTTCCCTTCCCCAGGGCCTCTCTGCTCCCCCCTGCAGTGCCCTGGGGCTTCTCAGTAGGACCCATGCTGGGATGTTCCCATTGAGGCGCCAGGCTTCCTTACCTCCCAGCCTGGGGTCCCTGCCACCTCCTCCTCCTCAGACACCTCCTTCCCAGCAGGAATGGGCGAAGGAATGGCGTTGCCTGCTTCCTCCTCTGGGGACCTCATGTCCCCCTCATCCCCAAACAAGGTATCTGCCCCCTCCGGGGGGGCAGCATCATTCAGTTCTCCTGTTGCCTTGGGAGTCATGGCCTGCAGGGAGGGACAGGAGGTCAGAATGTGGGCAGAAAGACCCTCTGATCCCCTAACCCTTCCCTCTGTGCTCCACACTTGGAGTGTGTGTAGTTCTCTGTTTTCCAGGGAAGCCCCTCCCATCTCAGCTCAAGCTGTGTAGGGTTGTAAGTTTCCTAGGGGGGCCTTGCCTATCCCTGGGACCCCCGGCCATGAGCTGGGGCATCCGTGAGTCTCATGGAGCTCTGACAGGAGACAGCCCCAGCCCCGGGCCCTTCCAGAGCAGGCCTCACTTACCTCAGAGTCTTGTTTCTTCCCGCTCCAGACTCTGCGTCTCTACAGAGGGAAACAGGGGACGTGGCGTTCAGCTAGGAGTGTCGGGGAGTCCTTCCCCGCCTGGCCCATCCTCTTAACTATGTGTGCCTTCCCAAGGGTGCCTAGGACAGCCACCCCACCCCAGGGGAAGAGGAGTCCCCAGCCCTTACCCACCTGAATGGTCACAGGGTAGCACTTGTCTATCAGTCCCCACACTGGCCTTACAGTCTCCCCTATGGGCTGCATGATGGGGAGAAAGAGAGAGAGAGGGAAGGCTGAGCTGACATATGAAGGGCTCAGCTATGTACTAGTCCACTGTCACTGCCTGCTCGCAGACACCTAAAGACACCAAGGATTTAAGGAAAACTTCAAACAATGATTGGTGTCTTTAGAAAGATAAACTTGCATTCACAAAATAAGAATAGGCACTAAAATAGTAATGTTCAAACAACAACCTCCAATTCTTTAAAAACAAAAATATGATAGGATACTAGGAATTAAAAATCCAATCAAACTGTAGAAGATAGAGTAAAAAAAAGTATTTCCTGGAAAGAATGGAGAGATCAGGAGCTCCAACAGCTAAATCTTAGATCCTTCTGAAAGAGGGAACAGAGACAACAATCTTGGGTGGCAGGGAGAGCTACCAAAGAAATATGTTCATTTTTCATCACAATATTTTCCCAAAGATGAGAGACATCAGTTTCTAGAAGAGAAGGAATCACCAGTTGTCCAGGACAATGGATGAAGCCAGAGCCATCCCAGAGTATGTCATCAATAAATTTCAAAACACTGAGGATGAAAAGAACCTAACAACTTCCAAAGATATGAAGAAAAAAATCTGTTTTAGGAATTCAACTTTCATCAGACTTCAACACCAACCTTGAAACCAGAAGAAAATGAGGATCCTCAAAATCTGTTGGAAAATTATTTCTGGCCTAGAATTCTGTACCTATCCAAACTTAGTTAAATATGAATTAAGACCTCAGAAATGTAATCTCTCAAGACTACCCCTTAGGAAGCAACTGGAGGTTGTGCTCCCCCCAAACAGAGTAACATGGGCTCCCACACATGAAAGACGTGAAGCACTTCTCGGAATGACAGTGAAGGGAGATCCCAGGACAGCTGAGCAGCAGGCCTGGAGCATGTCCCGTCCAGATGGAAAGAGGAGGATGGAGGGCTCTGTGAGCTGTGTCTCCAGGGAGATGATCATATTGATAAACCACCTAGTTTGTCTAAGTGTATTGCAAAGAGATTAATTTTTTTGGTAGAGAGTTTGGATGAATTAATTATAAGTACAGAGAAAATTAAATTTTAAAAAAAGAGGAAAAAACAAAATTATACACAAGGAGTAATTACAGTACAGTACATGACTCAGGAATACTATTTAGTTCTAAAATGTAAACGCTTGACATTAATCTAAATACAATTACAGGGGCTTCCTAGGTGGTGCATTGGTTGAGAATCCACCTGCCAATGCAGGGGACATGGGTTCGATCCCTGCTCCAGGAAGATCCCACATGCCATGGAGCAACTAAGCCCGTGCACCACAACTATTGAGCCTGCGCTTTAGAGCCCGTGAGCCACAACTATTGAGCCCACGTGCTGCAACTACTGAAGCCCACGCTCCTAGAGCCTGTGCTCTGCAACAAGAGAAGCCACGGCAATGAGAAGCCCATGCACCACAACGAAGAGTAGCCCCCACTCACCGCAACTAAAAAGAAAGCCCGTGCACAGCAAAAAAAAAAAAAGACCCAACACAGCAAATTAAATAAATAAATAAAGTGAGAATGCCTTTTTAAAAAATTTAAAAAAAAATTTTTTTAAATAAATACAATTACAATGCAAGCCTATTAAAATGACTAGAAAAAAAGGTAAATGCTGGAAATGATTTGGAACACATGGAGCCTCTCATTGATGGTGAGAATGTAAAAATGGGTACCAGTCACTTTGGAAAGATTTTACAGTTTCCTACAAAACTAAATATACACTTACCACATGACCCCACAACCCCAGTGCTAGGTATTTACCTAAGTAAAGGGAAACCTATGTTCACACACAGCTTGTACATGAACATCTATAGTGGTTTTATCTGTAACTGCCAAAGACTAGAAACAACCCAAATATTTCTTACCTGGTGAATGGACAAACTGTGATACATCCTTACAACTGACAACTACTTAGCAATAAGAAGGAACAAACTACTGCTACACACAACTGGGTGGACCTCCAATGTACTGTGCTAAGTGAAAGAAACCAGACTCAAAAGACTACATACTGGGGAATTCCCTGGCTGTCCAGTGATTAGGACTCTGTGCTTCCACTGCAGGGGGGCCTGGGTTCAATCCCTTGTCTGGGAATTAAGATCCCAGAAGCCTGCTGCATGGTCAAATAAATAAAGACTGTATACTAGATATTTCCTTTTGTTTTTTTTTTTGTCTGCATTGCATCTTCATTGCACATGCGGGCTCCTCCCGACCAGGGATTGAACCCACATCCTCTGCATTGGAAGGCAGATTTTTAACTATGGACCACCAGCGAAGTTCCTGGATGTTTCAATTTATATGGCCATCTTGCAAAGGCAAAACTATGGGACCAAAAAGCTGTTCACTGGATGCCAGGGGCTGGGAGTGGGGAAGGATTGACTACAAGTGTGTATCGGGAAGTTTTTTGAAATGATGAAACTTTTCTGTATCCTGGTTGTGGTGGCAGTTACACAATTGTATACATTTGGCAAAACTCACAGAAATGTAGGCTAAAAAAATGGATTTCCCTCTGTATAAATAATACATTAATTTTTTTAAATGAATAAAAAGAGAAACTTCCTGGTGATACAGTGGTTAAGAATCTGCCTGCCAATGCAGGGGACATGGGTTTGATCCCTGGTCTGGGAAGATCCCACATGCCCCGGAGCAACTAAGCCTGTGTACCACAACTACTGAGCCTGCATGCTGCAACTACTGAAGCCTGCTCGCCTAGAGCCCGTGCTCTGCAACAAAAGAAGTCACCGCAATGAGGAGCCTGTGCACTGCAACGAAGAGTAGCCCCTACTTGCCACAACTAGAGAAAGCCTGCGCACAGCAATGAAGACCCAATGCAACCATAAATAAATAAATAACTCTTAAGAAAAAAAAGCAAAGAGCCCACTGTCGGAGAGGAACTTAAAAGCCGAAATGATGGAAAAGTCAGCAAAACAGTAAAAATGATACTTAAACATTTTTAACAATTGAAGACGTCATTACTCACATTAAAACATTTACAATGCCCAAAACTAGGGGATAACTGTACTGGAAGACTAGAGGAAGGCACAATGTCTGTTGGAGGTGGCAGGGGATGTGCAGCTGTTACAAGAGCTAAATCCCCATCTCTCATTGTAGGAATTCACTGGATAATGTTTAAATCTGAAAAATCAATACAAAGCAGGCTAAGCTTTCTATTTAGAACCATGGAAGCAAAATCAAAGACTTCAGCTAGAAAGTTGGAAGCTGGAAAGATTCTCACCCTGGGTTGTGGGAATTGTGGGTGAAGAGGGTTGGGACAAAAGGCAGCTAGTTTTTTGTTTCAAATCTTAAAACTTTGACTCATCAAACTATGTATACGCATATCTTTGATGGCAATAAAACTTTTTAAAATGAAAATCTGGTTAATAATAAAAAAAAAAACCAAAGGAAGCAACAAAGGACTCAGTGTCTCTAAGGCACATGGGCCTTCTTAGGAGCTCTCCAATCTCTGAATAGTCACTCCCTAAATATGTAGCACACACTTCTTCATGTTGCTGGGTCACAGATACGCTTGTCCCCATGAGAATCCTCTTTTCCCAATAGCACTAGATGGAGAGCAGGTGGCCTCCAGAGACCAGGTATGTGGCTCTGTCCTGTCACCTTGGGCAGCCTGGGTCTAGTCACTGTCCCTCTGGGAGCCTAAGTTTCCTCCTCTGTAAAGTGGGAGCTGCTGGGTTGCTGCAAGGTTTCAACAGATGGTCAACACCTAATCCAGCATGTGGCCCTTAGAGGGCATCCATTGGTGTTTTTCTGACAGAGGGCTGGGAGAAAGGGCTTCTGCTATAGGTTCCTGGACCTTGGACATCAGAGGGTATGTGACCCCAGGCAGATGTCCTGCTCACCACCACCCCATTCACATATGAGTGTATAACCATATCCCAGGGCTACTCACATGCGTCAGGGCTCATCTGTGCCTTTAGGTTTGTCTAGGTCACCACCCTGGAGCCCTGAGGTGACCATACAGCCAGCCCATGAGGGGTGGGGCCTCTTTTTGACACTTTGCTAAAAACACAGGTAATTTATCCCAAGCCCACAGATTCTCACACACACACACACACACACACACACACACACATACACACACACACACAGTTAGTTGATCATTTGAGATCAAGGGGTATGACCTCCATTTGTGCTACAGTGAGACAGTCCCTCTAGACTCTGACAGAGGTCCCTACCTGGGATGGCTCCCCAGCAATCTCGTGGTCAGGGGCTGTTTTCCCCACAGACCCCTGAAAATAGTAGTACACCACTCCTGTAGGTAGATGAAGAAAGACCAGTTAAAACATTTAAAAGAATGATGTAATTATTTTTAAAAGTCAGTATCTGCAATATCCCAGAAATTATATCCTTTTAAATTATTTTAATGTGTGATGAAAGATATTAGGTATTAACTTACAATGTGTGAGGGGACAGCTTTTCAAAGGTGTGCAAGCGGGACTTCCTAGGTGGTGCAGTGGGTAAGAGTCCGCCTGCCAATGCAGGGGACACAGGTTCGATCCCTGCCCTGGGAAGATACCACATGCTGCGGAGCAACTAAGCCCGTGCGCCACAGCTATTGAGCCTGTGCTCTGGAGCCTATGAGCCACAACTATTGAGCCCATGTGCCGCAACTACTGCAGCCCAGGCACCTAGGGCCCGTGCTCTGCAACAGGAGAGGCCACCGCAATGAGAAGCCTGTGCACCACAATGAAGAGTAACCCCCACTCGCCACAACTAGAGAAGGCCTGTGTGCAGCAACGAAGGCCCAACACAGCCAATTAAATAAATAAATAAATAAATAAATAAATAAATAAATAAATTTATTTTTAAAAAAAGGTATGCAAGCAAAAATTTGAAGATCACTGCTGCAGGACATTATTTGGTTGTATGCATTTTTTGGTTTGTTTGTGGGTTTGGAGGGGGGGTATGCATGGGTTTTAGAGTGAGATATCAAATCCCAGCCTCACCATGAAGGTCAGAGGGAAGAAAGGGAGAAGGCCAGTCTTGGCTCTTAGCGGTGTAACCAGCCCTGGGGAGCCAGGTACATGACAGTCTCAGGAGGGGCCTCTGGGAATCCCGGTGAGCAGCTGGAGACTGGGGCAGCTCTGAGACAAGAACCCATTCCTTGGGTCCTGCCGTCCTCCCCAGTCATCCCAGCACCCAGGCCCTTACCCGCGAGAATGAAGATCTGTACTACATACAGGAACGTGTATAGCCTGGAAGGAAAGCAGAGCTGAGTGTGAGGCTGGGGTCTTGTGCCCTCAACAGTGGGTTCTGGTTTTCCTCCCCAGTGCAAGCCCTGGGACCTATTCCACCAGCACGCGTCCAATCAATACTTGTGGATGAAGGAATCCATCAACTGTAATGGGGCTCAGCCTGGGGCCCCTGCTGACTTGCTGGCATGGCGCTACGCCTCCGCCTACTTAGAAAGCCAGACTCCGAGCCTGGAGCCCACAAGGACCCCCTGAGCCACGCCCTCCTCCTTTCCTTCTTTACTTGTTTACACAGGTCCATCCTGCCTCTCCAGCCAGAGACAGGGGCTTAGCCTTGGCTGGATGTTCATAGTTGTTCATTCAAGTGCTGGATTAGCTCTTCCCCCCACAGCCCTCCCCATGCCCTCCCTACTCTGGACTAACAGGTCCCACAACCTGGATTAGAAATAACATCCCACTGTCCATCCTCCTCTTCTAGGAGCCCTCCCTTGGGACAAACAGAGCATCTTTTTAAAGTTTTGTTGTTTTTATTTGTGTTTTTGGCTGTGCTGCGCTGCATGCAGGATAGTTCCCCAACCAGGGATCGGACCTGGGCCTCCGCGGTGAAAGTGCCAAATCCTAACTACCAGGCCACCAGGGAGCTCCCTCAAACAGAGCATCTTGGCACTGCCAGGATGATGGCTCCCTGCCTACACACACACACACACACACACACACACACACACACAGAAGCATGTCCCACCTGTCAGTACCAGGCCCTCTACTCTGACCCTGAGTCCCAGAGACACTATAACAGACAGCAGACAGTCAGGGAAAAGGGAATACAGAACCCTATTTTCTCTTCCTTGTGGGACCAAGTGAGGGATCCCCTTTCCTGGTCTTTCAGGGCATGGTAACAGGGCCCACCTAAACTTTACCTCTCTCTCTGGCAGCACAGACCAAACACCATTTTCAGTCTACGAAGAAAAGATGCCAACAGTCAATGCGTTACATAGGCCCAGGTCCTGGTGGTCTTTTACTCTGTGGCTTATAGGGATTGCAATGGGCTAGAGGAAGTTGGGGGAATGGCAGAACCTCCACCATCAGTGTTCAACCAGGGGAGAGCTGTGCTGGTCATAGCTGGAGGCTAAACTCAGGATGGAGAGGGCTAGCACTAGGAGCTTGCAGAAGGCTCAGGAATTTCTCCCAAGACTTCAGAGCCCCAAACAAAAGCTGGTTTTGGTTTCAGTGTCCTCAGAGCTGGGAAAGTAGGTCCCAGGGAATCAGGATGGGGAAAGCGGGGTTAGGAGAGTATTAGGAAAAAGGTATAGATCTATTGAACATTTGGTATAAAATGACCCCAGGTGTAGGTGGCTAATTATAATAGTAAATGAAAATTATTAAAAATTACCAACAGTTTAAAGTATTTTTTGTGTTATGCAGGATTATTGTGGAATAATCTTAGGAGTACTGGGGGAGATTTCCTAGCCTCCTCAAAAATACCCTTTCAGTCTGCAATTCCAACTTCCAGATTGAATTGCATATAAACTGACACCATAGTAAAGTCAAGGTCTCCAGGGTGAGGTGGACCTCAATGTGACCTGGTGAGCCTTCTCTGTTTCCCAAGTGAGTTCCCCATTCTCTGCAGGGAGCATTTCTGAATCTCTCTTTAAAACTCCAGCCCCTCCTCTGCCTTCCTCACTTTCACCAGGGAACACAGGCACTAGCAGATGGGAGTTCCCTAGACTTTCTGCCACCAAACTCCCCCATTCTCTGCTTCTCACAGGTCATCTCCTCTTCAGGGAAGGAGGCTGCACCCCCTCACTGGGGCCAGCCCCCTCTTGTACTCCATTCATCTGGTCTTCTCACAACCTGTGTGTTTGGGGGTCCCCCCTCTCACTTGTACATTCAGCCTTTCCTTTTCTGGCCTCTTCCTGTCAGTATTTAAACATGTCGCTCTTCTCTTCCACTAAGAAAGAAAAGGCTTCTCCCTTGAACCCATATCCCTTCTCCAGATACCGTCCTCACTGTCCCTACCCTTCACACCAGTCTCCTTGAGAGAGCTGTCTACAGTACATGTCTTCACTCCTCTCCACCTCTCCCTCACTCCACAACCCACTTCAGTCTGTTTCTGTCCCCACTGACCTCTGAAGCCTCTCTCACCAAGGTCACCAATACACTTCTAGTCACCAAATCCAGTGAGCCTTTTTTGGGTCTCAGCTCACTTCATCTCTCTGCAGGGCACTATATCAGCTCCTTCACACTGAATCATCTTCTCTGAGAATATTGCTGGCAATATATTCAACAGTAAGCTTTTAAGTCATTTATAACTTGGTGTGAGCAAAGTTATCAGGGTTTTGCTGAGGGAAGGTTTGGAGGAGAGAAAGGAGTCCTGAGTGAGAGAAGAAGAGGGGGAAAGAGGGACACGTCAAGTAGGAAGGGATGCAGAAAAGGTAGGCTAGGAGTTGTAAAGACAACTTTCACCTGCTTGGGTGGTTTACTGAGGGCAGCCTTTTGAAACTGCTTACCAGATCTACCAAGCTTGATAATGTTAGTGATCTGCAGGGTAGCCTTTGACCATATCAGTGTACAGGCAGCCTACTCACCTTCCCTGAGGCTCTGGAACTGAGCCTGAGAAGGGCGCTGGAGCTCAGCTAAGTCTGGGAGTCCAGTGCACAGCCCCTCCCCTTCACAGGAGAGCAGTGTCTGTGTGTGACATCATGTCTTAGGGGGCTTTATGACAGGACAACCTCTCCAACATTGGCCAGAAGCTTGTCATTGCCTCAGGGTGGCTTTAAATCCCTACCAGTCAGAGGCAGCACCTTTGTAGGTAACTCTTCGATTCCATTCAATGCCATCAATGCTGCTTGGGCACCCACAAGGTGCCTAGCTCTGTGCAAAGTCCTGTAGGGACACAAAGACATAAAGGTGTGTAAGACTCAGTCTTGTCACATAACACATTAATCTTGTTTTTGAAATAAAAAACAAGAACACAGCCTGACCATTTCTTAGTTTCATCCATTTATTCAACCAGTATCTGCTAAGCTTTCATTTTGGTCCAGGAATAATGCTGAGGGGATAGAAAGGTAAACAGGTGACACAGAGACTGCCCTTGAGGAGCCTGAAGACGTCAAATAGACATCTTCTGATTCAAGACAATACCTTTCATACCTTCCCCAAATTACTATAAATGTAACTAAATAATAATTACAAAACTATGGTAGTTAAAACTGAAGAATGCCTTAGTTTCACATACACATGAAATATTTACCAAGAAAGACCATATTCTCTACCATGAAACAAGCCTCTATAATTTGAAAGTAATTTAAGTAATTTGAGGTACATTCTTTGACCACATGGAATTAAGTTATAAGTTAGTAACAGAAAGATCCCAGAAAAATCTCCAAATATTTGGAAACTAAACAACACACTTTTATAGGTGTGTTGTGAAATAGGGAGTTCCCTGGCAGTCCAGTAGTTAAAACTCTGTGCTCACTGCTGAGGGCTCAGGTTCAATCTTTGGTCAGGGAACTAACTCTGACCAGGGTTATTCATCTATATATAAATAAATATATATCAAAAGGAAATTTAGAAAGCAGTTTGAACTGAATGAAAAGAAAAAAAAATATATCAAAATTTGTGGGATGCAGCTAAAGCAGTACATAGAAGGAAATTTATAGCACTAAAACACCTATATTAGAAAATAAGAAATGTCTCTAGAAAACAAACTTATGGTTACCAAAGGGGAAAGAGGGTGGGGGAGGGATAAATTAGGAGTTTGGGATTAGCAGATACAAACTACTATATATAAAACAGATAAACATGGGACTTCCCTGGTGGTCCAGCAGTTAAGACTCTGTGCTTCCACTGCAGGGAGTGAGGGTTCCATCTCTGGCCAGGGAACTAAGATCCTGTATGCTGCATTGCGCAGCCAAAAAAAAAAAAAAAAGATGAACAACAAGGTCCTACTGTATAGGACAGGAAATTGTATTCAATATCCTGTAATAAACTGTAATGGAAAAGAATACAAAAAAGAGTATGGGGACTTCCTAGGTGGCGCAGTGGGTAAGAATCCACCTGCCAATGCAGGGGACATGGGTTCGATCCCTGCCCCGGGAAGATACCACATGCCGAGGAGCAACTAAGCTCGTGCGCCACAACTATTGAGTCTGCACTCTAGAGCTCGTGAGCCACAACTATTGGGCCCATGTGCTGCAAATACTGAAGCCCACACGCCTCGAGCCTGTGCTCTACAAGAGAGGCCACCGCAATGAGAAGCCCATGCACCACAATGAAGAGTAGCCCCCACTCGCCACAACTAGAGAAGGCCCGTGTGCAGCAACGAAGACCCAACACAGCCAATTAAATAAATAAATAAACAAATAAATAAATAAATAAATAAATAAAAAAGAGTATGTATAACTGAACCACTTTGCTGTACACCAGAAACTAACACAACACTGTAAATCAACTATACTTCAATAAATAAATCAATTAAAAAAGAAAATAAGAAATGTCTGAAATCAATGACCTCAGTTTCTATTTTAAGAAACTAGAAATGAAAGAGCAAATAAAAGCCAAAGCAAGCACAAGAAATTTTGAAAAGCAGAGTGAAAAGAAATGAAATAGAAAACAAAGAAAAGAAAAAAGTCAATAAAACCAAAAGATCAACAAAATGTACAATCCTCTAGAGAGACTAGATCAGGAAAAAAATAAATAAGATGTAAATGATCAATATCAAGAATGATAAAGGTGAGTGAAGCAGATTCTATAGATACTAAAATAAGGGAACATTATGAACAATGCTATGGCAATAAGTTTGACAATGTAGATGAAATGGACAAAATCTTTAAAAGACAGAAAAGTACCAAAGCTCATATAAGAAGAAATATATAACCTGAATAACTCTATATCTATTAAAGACATTGAATTTATTTAACTTTCCCACAAAGAAAACTTCAGGTCCACATGGCTTTACTAGTAAATTCTACCAAACTTTTGAGGAAGAAATAATACCAATTCTACACAAACTTCCAGAAAAAAAGGAGGAAGTACTTCCCATCTCATTCTATGAGGGCAGCATTATCTGATATCAAAACCAGACAAAGATGATACAAGAAAACTACAAAACAACATGCTTCATAAACATTGATACAAATAGTATTAACAAAATTTTATCAAATTGAAACTAACAACATATTAAAAGATAATACATCATTACCAAAGGAGTTTACCCTCAGGAATGCAAGGTTGCTTCAACATTCAAAAACTAATCAATATTATTCACAATATTAATAGACTGAAAAACTAAAATCATATGATTATCTCAACAGACGCATAAAAAACATTTGGCAAAATCAGCATCTGTTACTGAAAGCAATCTCCCAGCAAACTAGGGGTAGTTGGAACATCCTCAACCTGAAGAAGGACATCTATGAAAAACTTAGAGCTAACAATATACCTGGTGGTAAAATACTGAATGTTTTCCCGTTAATTCAGGAATAAGGCAAGGATGCCTGCCCTCATTGCTTCTACACAACATTGTACTGGAAGTTTTAGACAGTGAACTAAGTTGAGAAATAGAAGTAATTGTCCCTTACACCATCAGTAAACCTACCACACTCCTGAATGGGGCAATGATGTCAAAGAAAAAGCATAACATCAGACTTTCCTTCCCATGCCTAATCTAGTCCAGTAATCAACCTAACATTTGAAAATCTAATTTATTATCACTTGTTGATTTTTTTCCTGAAGTCAAATTGTATACTTTAAGCAACAGATTTCCAGAGTCAGAACCTCATGACTGAGATGATTCAGCCCTTTACATATACAACTTACAAAACTATTTGTTAATTTCATAAAAGAGTTATAACATTTTCTCCATCAATTTATGCTGCAAATTGCAAGCGAGACAAAAACCTTTCACTTGTATCTGCATCATAATGTTGCTCATTGATTATACTAAGGTTTTTCAAATCTGATACGATCAGCCATTAAATGACGATCACCTCTCAATGAACTACAAAGATTACAAACAAAAATGAGAAAATAAAAGAGAGAAGTAAAAGGTAATGAGACTGGCAAGGAAGAAGTAAAACTGCATTTTGAAGACAACATGATTGTGTATAAAATCCTATGGGGTCATCCAAAAGCTACTAGAATCTAGCAAAGTGAAGGATATGAGATCAATCAATAAAAATCAATTGTATTTGCTGTGAACTTAAAATTGCTCTAAAAAATGTATTAAAAATCAATTGCCGGGCCTCTCTGGTGGCTCAGTGGTTAAGAATCCGCTTACCAATGCAGGGGACATGGGTTCAATCCCTGGTCTGGGAAGATCGCATATGACATGGAACAAATAAGCCCATGTACCACAACTAGTGAACCTGAGCTCTAGAGCCTGAGAGCCACAGCTATTGAGCCCACATGCCACAACTACTGAAGCCCATATGCCTAGAGCTTGTGCTCTGCAACAAGAGAAGCCACTGCAATGAGAAGCCCACACACCGCAATGAAGAGTAGCCCCCACTGTTGCAACTAGAGAAAGCCTGCCAATTTATTTATTTATTGGCTGCCAAGACCCAACGCAGCCAATAAATAAAGAAATTAATTAATTAATTAAAAAAATCAATTGTTCATAGCAATGAACAATTGGGAATTGAAAACTTTAAAATACTTTATTACGGCATCAAAAAATATGAAATACTCTGACAAAAAATATGTGGGAGATCTGTACACTAAAAACTACAAAACATTATTGAAAGAAATTAAAGACCTAAATAAAAGAAGAGATAAACCATGGTCACGGTCACGAATCAGAAGATTCAAAATTATTAAAATGTGAATTCCACACTCAAATTGATCTATAGATTCAGTGTACTCTCAATAAAAAATTTCAGCAAAACTTTTTGGTTGTTGAAATTTATATGCTGTTCCTAAAGTTCATATGGAAGTGCCAAGGACCTAGAATTTTGAAAAAATAAAATTGGACAGTAATCAAGACAGTATGAGATTGCTGATGTCAAGGTAAATGGAACAGAATAGAGTCTAGATATAGACCCATATATGGTCAATTGATTTTAGACAAAGGTGCAAATGCAATTCCTTGAAGCAAAGGAAGTCTTGACCCTTAAATTATATACTTTTAAATTAACTTAATGAGGCAAAAGGAACACAAAGTTTTCCATACATATACATATCCTGGTTAAGATTTTTGAATGTAAAGAACAAGAAAACATAAGGCAGGAAAAAAAAAGTCACCTAAAAAGAATAAAGAATCAGAAATCCAAATGGCATCAGAATTACCACATGAAATACTAAATGTTAAAGGACATGGAGTAATGTTCTACAGAATTGTGAGGGAAAATGATTGTGACTCAAGAATTCTATGCTGAGCCAAGTCAGCTTTCTTGCTGGTGTCAGGACAACAGAAAAGTTCTCAGGGGCCACTAAGGCCAGACATCAGACTGCCATCTGTGTACACTGCCTCTTTCTCCTACCTCAAACAACAGAGGTAAAAGAAAGTAGATCTTTAAATAATTCCATAATAGTGCTGGAAAGCAAAATGTGGTACCCTGTTGAACCAGAAGCCATAAGGCATCTCTCAAAAATAGAAGGCAGGCAGGATGAGGTTGACAGAGGAAACCAAAGAACAAAATACAGGCAGAAGAACATCACTGTGAGAGGTGGAGGGTCCCTGGGAGTCTCTGTCCATCAAAGTGACAGATCTGGGGAGCAGGAGAGAAACTTATCCGGATGATTGGTTTGGGGATTCATGTGATGCAAAAAGATAACTGACTTCCTCTCTTTCCTCACCTGTGGCAAGCAGACAAAATAGATGCATCAACCACCAGGTGAGAGCAATGATTGTGAGACTCCTTGGCCAGAGAAGTGCTGGATGGCTGGTAACACCCAGCAGGAATGGGGAGCCCCAGTGCCCTACAGTCTAACCACAAGTATACCCTGCCTAGCGATGTCTTATACTGACTCCACAGAGACTAACAGCACTTCACAGTAAATACAAGCATTCAAGGAGAATCCGTCAGAGAATCTCAAAGACAGACCTGAGCACGTAGCCAGAATTTGCCAAATATTTGAAGAAAACCAACAGTAGAAAAGGGAGGAACAGCACTATGCAAACAAAAAAACTAATGACTAAGAAAGAGTTAATAGAGAAAATCAAAAGAGACTTTAAAGTAAATATTATTAAAACCCTCAAAAAGATAAGAAAGGATATGGCACCCATAGGAAGTGAATTATCTATTAGGGAAAACAAATAGCTACAGTGGAAATAAAAAGAGAGCTAGTGAAATGTTGGCTTCCCATTGCACTTAGGCTTTTCGAGAACTTAAAGTTTCAGCCATGAGGGAGTAGCTGGTACTGGGTTTACCTTCCCACAATAAACAAACATAAAAGGGGACAAAATACATTCAACTACGTATAGGCATGGAGAGCAACCAGTGCAGGACTGAGTCTTACATTCATCCAGGTTTTCTCCTGAGGGTATTTCCCTAAGTGTGACCTGGAGCGGTGGAGCCAAGTCAGAGAGCAGAATTCTTATTGGGTTTAAGAGGCAGGGACCGGGGTTTAGGACTGCTAGTGCCACAGGATTTGAGGGTCACTGAATTGAAGTGGAGGGAACCATAGGCAAGGAGCCTGAAAAGTCTGCGTATACAAGTCCTTGGCCAACTGCTAGGCTGAGACAGCCTAGCATACAACTTTTGGGAACTGAGAGCTGATGGGGAAATTCAGTCACACTGTGCTGGATGACATCAGAGACTGGGCCTGGCCAGAGTGAAGAGATTTTGGTGCATACTCTGGGCATTCAGTTAAGACTCCAAAAAAGCATCGCCCTAGGAATAAGGACTAGACCTACAAATATGGACAAAACTAAAACAGTTCCAATCGACTGAAGCCTAAATTCAAGCCTCAAAGCCTGCCAAAGCAAAACCTGATATTCCTTTGTAATTTTATTTTTGTGGTTTTTAAAAAAAATTTTATTATATTGGAGTATAGTCTACTTGCAATGTTGTGTTAGTTTCAGGTGCACAGCAAAGTGATTCAGTTGTACATATACATATATCTATTCTTTTTCTTGATATTCCTTTAGAGAAAAATTAACATAATCTACAACATATCCATGATGTCCAGCTTACAAGAAAAAGTTACTAAACTTATAAAGAAGCAGGAAAAATTAACTGGTAATTAAGAGATAAATAGTCAAAGAAGTTGACCCAGGGATAATCTAGATATTGGAGTTAGTAGATAAGGACTTTTAAACATAGCTATGATTAGTATGTTAAAGAAAATAGACAAAAGGATAGACAAAACAGATGAAGAGCTAGAGTAATTCAACAGAGAATTCAAATCTGTAAAAAATCAAACAGATATTGCGGTAGGCCAACCTCTTAGATAGTCCCTAATAATCTCAACTTCTTAGTATTCACTTGAATGTGGCCTGGATGTATTGAATAAATTTGGTAGAAGTGAGATGTCACTTCCAAAATAACTTTACAAAAAAGACTGTGGCTTCCATCTTGAATACTCACTCTCGCTCTCTGAACACTTGCCATGGGGAAAACAGTTGCTTTAAAATGAGGCAGCCCTGCAGAAAGGCCCAGATGATGAGGGACCAAGGCCTGCCAACAACCATGAAGTGGATACCGCCTCACACTCTCTTCCCCAGCCCAGGTGAGCCCTCGGTGATACCACAGTGCCAGCTGACTGACTGCCACCTCATGAGGGACCTCGAGCCACAGGCACACAAATAAGCCTCACCTGGATTCCTGGTCCACAGGAAATCGTGAGATAATAAATGTTTGTTGTTTTAGCTGATAAGTTTGGAGGTAATTTGTTCATAGCAATGGATAAAATAGACATTCTAGAACACAAAATACAATAACTGACATTGAGAACTCATGAGGGGACTTCCCTGGTGGTACAGTGGTTAAGAATCTGCCTGCCAGTGCAGGGGACATAGGTTCAATCCCTAGTCCGGGAAGATTCCACATGCTGAGGAGTAACTAAGCCAGTGTGCCACAACTACTGAAGCCTGTGAGCCCTGGAGCCTGAGTGCTGCAACTACTGAGCCTGTGTGCTGCAACTACTGAAGCCCGTGCCTAGTCTGTGTGCCTAGAGCCCGTGCTCCGCAACAAGAGAAGCCACTGCAATGAGAAGCCCACGCACCTCAGTGAAGAGTAGCTCCCACTCGCCACAGCTAGAGAAAGCCCTTGCACAGCAACAAAGACCCAATACAGCCAAAAAAAAAGTTAATGGAATTCTTATAATCTGATTATGAGAATTAGCTGATTAGCAGGCAAAGGAAAGAAAACTGATATATATCAAACACGTGTGAACCAGACACTCTTCTAGGCACTTCATAGTATACACACTATCTCATTTAACCCTCTCAACCTTGTGTGGTAGCCATCCTCACACCCATTCTACAGATGTGGAAACCAACATTCACAGAGGAAAGATAACACACAGCTTGTAACTGATATCAGGGATTGACAAGAAATTCTTCTCATTATATACTATGTTGTCTCTAATTTTATAGAGGATATTTATTTTCCACACTGTGCTGTCCTGTCCAGTTTTCTAAAGTCATTGCTTTTAATAAGGACAAATAGGGTTTTTTCCTTTTATAAGGTGGCAAAAGGAAGAAGGCATTATTAAAATACACTGGACTTCACACATTTGAAAAATCATCAGAGACCATTTTTTCCAACAGCTGTATTGAGATATAATTTTCATACCATAAAATTCATCCTTCACCCATTTTAAGTGTACAATCGAATGAATTTTAGTATATTTACAAATTTGTACACTATCACCATGAACTAATTTTAGAGCACTTCCATCAGCCTAAACAGAAACTTTCTCCTACATTTACTCCTCATTTCTACTCAGCTCACTCATCTACTTTCTGACTCTATAGATTTGCCTTTCCTGAACCCTACATACAAATAGTATCATACTGTATGTGTTTTGTGTTTATCTTCTTTTCACTGAGCATAATGTTTTCAAGGTTCATCATGGCTGAAGTTTTCTACTGTATGGTTGTACCACATGTTGTTTATCTACTTAAAAAGTTTTTTTTGGTCCATCCAATTGATGGACTTTGGGGTTGTTTCTACTTTTTATCTATTGTGACTAATCCTGCTATAAACATTCACATACAAGTCTTTGTGTGGACAAATGTTTTCATTTCTCCTGGGTAGATACCTAGGATTGGAATTGCTGGATCATATAGTAAGTCCATGTTTGTCTTTTTAAGAAACTTCCAGACTGCTTTCCAAAGTGGCTGTACCATTTTACATTCCCATCACCAATTTCTCCATGTCCTCACCAACACTGACTGTTGTCTGTGTTTTCTATTTTAGGCATTCTAGTGCATGAGAAATGGTATCTTGTTATGGTCTTGACTTGTGTTTACCTAATGACTAATAATGTTGAGTGTTTTTTCATATATTATTGGTCATTTGTATAACATCTTGGGAGAAACAGCTATTCAAAGCCTTTGCGCATTAAAAAAAAAGACTATTCAAAATTTTTTTAAAAATATTTATTTATTGGCTGCGTTGGGTCTTTGTTGCTGCATGTGGGCTTTCTCTAGTTGCAGAGAGCAGGGGCTACTCTTTGTTGTGGTGAGAGGGCTTCTCCCTGAGGGAGCTTCTCTTGTTGCGGAGCATGGGCTCTAGGCACATGGGGTTCAGTAGTTGTGGCATGAGGGCTCAATAGTTGTGGCTCACTGGCCTCTAGAGCTCAGGCTCAGTAACTGTGGCGCACAGGCTTAGTTGCTCTGTAGCATGTTGGAATTTTCCAGCCCCGGGATTGAACCTGTGTCCCCTGCATTGGCAGGCAGATTCTTAACCACTGCACCACCAAGGAAGCCCACAAGAGATTAATTTTTAAGAGTAGTTTTAGGGTCACAGAAAAACTGAGCGGGAGGTACAGAGAGTTTCCATATACCCTTTACCCTGCCCGCCCTCCAGCCTCCCCACTATCAGCATCCCCCATCACAGTGGCATATTTGTTACAATGGAAGAACCTATACTGACAAATCGTCGCTATCCAAAGTCCGCAGTTTACATTAGTGTTCACTCTGTTGTTTTGGACAAATATGTAATGACATGCATTCACCATTATAGTATCATTCAGAACAGTTTCACTGCCCTAAAAACCCTCTGTGCTACACCTGTTCATCCCTCCCTCCACCCTAGTTCCTGACAACCAATGATCTTTTTATTGTCTCCATAGTTTTGCTTTTCCAATATGTCATATAGCTAGAATCATACAGTATGTAGCCTTTTCAGATTGCCTTCTTTCACTTAGTACTACCCATTAAGTTTCCTCCATGTCTTTTCATGGCTCCTTTCTTTCCCTGTTTTTCTTTCTTTCTTTCTTTCTTTCTTTCTTTCTTTCTTTCTTTCTTTCTTTCTTTCTTTCTATCTTTTTCTTTCTTTCTTTCTTTCTCTTTCTTTCTCTCTCTCTCTCTCTCTCTCTCTTTCTTTCTTTCTTCCTTATAAATTTATTTATTTATTGGCTGTGTTGGGTCTTCGTGCTGCACGTGGGCTTTCTCTAGTTGTGGTGAGCAGAGGCTACTCTTCGTTGCGGTGCACAGGCTTCTCATTGCGGTGGCTTCTCTTGTTGCAGACCATGGGCTCTAGGCATGCAGGCTTCAATAGTTGCAGTACATGGGCTCAATAGTTGTGGCTCTAGAGCACAGGCTCAGTAGTTGTTGCGCACAGGCTTAGTTGCTCCGGGGCATGTGGAATCTTCCCAGACCAGGGCTCGAACCCGTGTCCCGTGCATTAGCAGGCAGATTCTTAACCATTATGCCACCACAGAAGTCCCTCATTTCTTTCTAATGCTCCAGAATATTCCATTGTCTGAATGTACCACAATTTATTTATTTGTTCACCTCCTGAAGGACTTCTTTGTGGTTTCCAAGTTTTGGCAATTATGGTGAATAAAGCTGTTACAAACATCTATGTGCAGGTTTTCTGTGTGGACATAAGTTTTCAACTCATTTGGGTAAATACCAAGGTGTGTGATTACTGGATTATATGGTAAGAGTATGCTAGAGTTTTTTTTATTTGTTTGTTGGTTTTTGGCTACACCAGGAGGCATGTGGGATCTTATTTCCCTGACCAGGGATTGAACCCAAGCACTCTGCAGTGAAAGCACAGAGTCTTAACCACTGGACCACCAGGGAAGCCCAGGGTATGCTAGTTTTATAAGAAATTGCTAAACTCTCTTCCAAACTGGCTGTATTCTCACCAGCAATGAGAGTTTCTGCTGCTCCACATCCTCATTAGCATTTGGTGTTGTCACCTTTGCTTATTTTTAAATTGGGCTATTTTATTATTGTTGTTGAGGTAAGAATTGTTGAATACAATTCGCAAATATTTTCCCCCAATTGTGAGTTATTTCAGAGACCTTTTTTTGTTTTCAATGAGTAAGAATATGAAACACTAAGTTCATGATCATGGTTACTTCTAGAGGAGGCAGGAGCATGAACCAGGTTAGAACTATACAGATAGACATCAGAGGTAGAGCACAGACTCTGGAGTCACCTATTTGGGTCTTAACCAGATATTGTCAAGTAACTTGGCCTCTGTGTTTCAGTTTTTTCATCTGTAAAATGGGTAAAACAACGCTTATCTCACAGGTGTGTTGCGAGGCTTAAACAAGTTAATGTGCCTAGAGAATGTAAAACACTGGTAACCAGGAGCATCATACACTTTACATAAATCTTAACTGTACTACAACTTTTTGAGGTGGGTACTGAAGTTCAAAAGTTCCCATTCTAGGGACTTCCCTGGTGATGCAGTGGTTAAGAATCACCTGCCAATGCAGGGGACACAGGTTCAGGCCGGGAAGATCCCACAACGGTATTTTCCAAAAATTACCATTTTTGGAAAAATAGTAATTTTTCCAAAAATAAATAAGTACATTTATTTAAAAATTCCCATTCTATTATGCTTTATAACTTACATACGTTACACGCTTTTTTTTTTTTTTTTTTTTTAGTTTATTTATTTTGGCTGTGTTGGGTCTTCGTTGCTGTATGTGGGCTTTCTCTAGTTGTGGCAAGTGGGGGCTTCTCATTGCGGTGGCTTCTCTTGTTGCAGAGCATGGGCTCTAGGCATGCGGGCTCAGCAGTTGTGGCTCCCGGACTCTAGATGTTGGGTCTTTTTGCTGTGCGCGGGCTTTTTTTAGTTGCAGTGAGTGGAGGGGCTACTCTCTGTTGTGATGCGCACGCGCTCCTCATTGCCGTGGCTTCTCCTGTTGCGGAGCACGGGCTCTAGGCACGTGGGCTTCAGTAGTTGCAGCACATGAGCTCAATAGTTGTGGCTCACGGGCTCTAAAGCGCAGGCTCTGTAGTTGTGGCTCACGGGCTTAGTTGCTCAGCGGCACGTGGGACCTTCCTGGAGCAGAGATCCAACCCGTGTCTCCTGCACCGGCAGGCAGATTCTTAACCACTGCGCCACCTAGGAAGCCCCTCTGGCAGATGGATTCTTAACCACTGCACCATAAGGGGAGTCCCACATGCTTTCTTTTAATGCAAAACTAATTTAAATGTACAAATACATTTAAAAAATAATACAGGGAAAAATCCAATTTTTTTTACCCTTTAAAATGGGAAAGACTGGGCTAGATGCAGGTCCATCCCCATGCTGGCAGGGGTCCCAGAGCTAAGCGCAGGCCTGACCCCTGCTTCTTCCCCAACACTCACAAGGTGTCTGTCAACTGCATTTTCAGAAAAGAGCTATGGACTCCAGGCAGGAGTCAGTTTGGGGCAGAACCTAAAATGGCAAGTGCCCTAGACTGCACCGCCTCAGTCTCCCCACCTGTAAAATGCCGATGCTAACTGTACCTACTCGATCTACGAGATTAACGAAGACTAAGCAGAATATCTAGGCAGGGCCTGACATGTTGTTAGCTGTTATTTTTCACTTTACCTTCCCAGGCTCCCCTCGATGTTCAGAGATATCCTCAGTGGACAAATGTTGGGAAAGGGACTTCCCTGGTGGTCCAGTGGTGAACACGCTGTGCTTCCCCTGCAGGGGGCTTGGGCTTGATCCCTGGTGGGGGAGCTAAGATCTCACAAGCGGGGAGGTGCGGCCTGAAAAGAAAAGAAAAGAAGAGCCAGGAAAGAGAGAGGTACCCAGAATGGACGACCTAAGGTTCCTTCCAGCTCCAAAATTCTGGAGAGTTTTGCACAGAGATCCAGAGTTTGGGATGAAGATGCCCGCGCCTAAAATGGGACTGATGACACAGCCTACCTCCCTGGGCTTGGAGCAGCGCCGAGAAGCCCAAGGCCAGGACAGCGCTATCACGTCTATACCGCGCTGCCAAAGAGTTGGTTCATAGGGAGAAAAAAATTATTGCGGAAAAGCCGCAGAAGGGCCAGGCCAATGCCACGGCAGCCCAGCGCCATTCTCTGACTCAGCAGGGCCCACGGCCCGAGCGCGGGGAGCTGACAGAGGAAGCTCCACAACAGCGCGCCAATGGGCGCTACCACACGAGCGCCCGGAGCAGTTCGCGGGCGTTACGCAGGGCAGGCCAGACAGCAGCCAGGTGCCTGCTCGCGGCACAGCCGCCAACCTGGGCCCGAGCGCTCCCTGGCGGCGCGGTCGGGGACGGTTAGGATGCCCAACGGCCGAGCGTATGATTCCCACCCAGAGAGAGAGGCTTCTCAGCCAATCAGAGAGCCCCATAGCCGTTCTCCCGCCCACAAGGACGTTGAGGGGCGGGAGTTTAAGTTTTACCCAATGAGAAAAAAGATACGTCCCTCGCCGCACTTTCGGGTTGAAACGGGGTGGAGTTTGGAGGGTCTTTCTTCAGCAAGATGGCGGCCAGTAACCTCCGCCGGGCTGTTGCTGCGGCCAGCACCTCGGTGAAGCCCATTTTCAGTCGGGACATGAACGAGGCCAAGCGGAGGGTACGCGAGCTGTACCGCGCCTGGTATCGGGAGGTGCCGAACACTGGTGAGAGGCAGCGGCGCACGCGGGGCCCAGGAGGCAGCCGCCCAAGGTCGCAGCCGTCCCGGCCTCCAGTTTCTGCCGGGCCGAGCTGAGGTCACCAGCTTGGGCAGAGGTGATTCCGAGTGCTTCAGGGGAGGAGGGTTACACGAACCTTGGTGGACCTGACCTGGCGGCGGCGGCCCCGGGGTCGGACCAATAGTGCTCTGCGTCGGGACCGCGCTTCTAGGCGGCTTTGCTCTTTTGTACCCCGGAATTCTTCCCGAACCTCTGGGGGGAGAGCGAGGGCTGTCAGTGACACGCTCATTTCATAGGTGAGGCAGCTGAGGCACCTAGGGTGGACGTGATCCGCGCAAGCCCCAGAGTCAGCCCCTGGTGGATCTGAACCCAGAAAGAGTTCCTGACGGTATTTACAGACACCCATTAGGTTACATAAACAAAGGGGAAGCAGGGTTTGAGCGATCATCTGGTTCCCACATCCCCCACAGAGAACCGGAGATGGGAAGTGACGTTTCCAAGGTCATCCAGCAGTGGTGCCTTTTCCAGCCCCTCCGGGAGAGGCGGCCTCCCTCCGCAGTCTCCCAAGTCTTTTTACTTAGCTCCACAGGCCCCTAGTATTCCTTAAGAACTCCTCCCCCTGCCCCGCAGAACCCGTCTTCATTTAGATGTCAGAGAATCAATCTATTCACCTGAAGGGTTAAAATATAAGCTCCCTGGGTTCAAAGACTAGGTTTTTTTGTTTCTTTGTTTGTTTTGTTTTGTTTTTATCTCGGCATCCCCCTCAGCACTGCCCAGTGTACCTGATGAAAGAAAAATTGGGGAAAATCCCTTCCAAACTGTCAAGGGCAGTACAAATGTCAGGGACTGTCGCTCTTTTGTAATTTAATTTGATTTAGTGTGTCATAACATAGGCCATCACTAGTAGTCTGAGAGGGAAGGTGTTTTTAAGAGAGCTGGAACACCATAGCACCCTTTAGGGCTGCCACTTCCTTGCCTGTGTGTGAGAAGCAGAATGTGGTGGTTACATGCACTTGCCTCCAGACCTTTCCCCTTCCTAGTTGTGTGACTGTGAGCAAGTTATTTCATCTCGCTATGCCTCAGTTTCCTCGTCTGTAAAATGATAATACCTTCTTCAGAGAGTTGCTCTTATTAAATAGGTTCATGCACCTTAAGTGCTTAGGGTAGTGTCTGACGCTTAGACACTCATTGAATGCTGGCTGCTACTGTTAGCTTGTTATTACTGTTATTTATAGGGCTCGCTCTCCATGCAGCATCCAGCTCTTTAATGTATGGGAGGTGTGTCTGCTCCACAATGTCACTGTCCTCAAGCTGACTTTTTGGAGGTTGCCAGTGCCTAGAACTTAAACCCACAGAATACAAGGGAGGGAGGAACCGGAGTGATCTGGGTTCAGGGACTACAAATTCACATGCCTTCAGATGACAGATGGATAGTAGGTGTAGGGGAGTGATAGTATATAGTGTGTGTGTGTGTGTGTGTGTGTGTGTGTGTGTGTGTGTGTGTGTGTATTCAAATGCAGATGTTTAAAAACAGGTTTGTCTAGCAGAATACTTCTGTGGAGGCCTAAGAATGCTTTCTTGTTGCAGGGAGGAGCAGGAGGTGGGGAACAAGACCCAGATGGCTGCAAGAATAGTTTGCAAAGGGTAAAAAAAATCAGTGACTGAACTGAGGATAGAACCCAGGTATCCAACTCATTCAAAACCAACACCCTCCAGGACTTCCCTGGTGGTCCAGTGGTTAAGGCTTATCGCTTCCACTGCAGCGGGTGTGGGTTCCATTGCTGGTCAGGGAACTAAGATCCCACATGCTGCACTGCAAGGCAAAAACAACAACAAAAGAAAACAAAAAATGCCAACACCCTCCAAGACTTTCCCTCAGATACTGTTTGAGAAGATAAGCTCACCGTCAGAAGGGTTCTGAGGAGAAGGCAGGGGGTTATAGGAGCCTATAAAGCAGGGGGAGGTTGGAGGGGAGCAAGGGGGTGCTACGTCCTTATGGGGAGGATCAGTGATCTGTAGCTTGTAGTTTGCTCAGCCTGTGTGTACACTGCTGTCATGACACCCGTCATTGGGGATCCCAGCTGAGGATCCAAACTAAGGATTGGAATAAGTAAAAGTATTGATAATGATTAACATTCATTGAAATACATACATATGGCCCAGCACTAGCTCAATGCTTTACATCGCCTCATCTCAGGGTGGGTTCTAGTTGTTTCCCTGTCTTACAGATGAGAAAACAGGGGCACATAACCTTGTCTCACATCACACCATTAGTAACTAGAAGAGCCAGACTTCAGACCCTCATTGTCCAACTGTTATGCTCGGCTCAGCTCCTGCTGTAGTTTCCCGACTCTTCACAGAACCTGGTTGTGCTGCATGTGTGGAACTGAGTGCCATTTGCCTGGATGGTTGCCTCCGCTTGGGAGCGCAGAACAAAATCGCCTTGGATTCCCTCCTTTTAAAAAATATTACATGCTGCTTGCTGGTTACAGCATAACAGGAGACTTTCTGTAGGAACTATTCATTTGTTTACTTCTATTTTTTTTCCCTGAGTTGGGTCTTTGTTGCTACACGCAGGCTGTCTCTAGAGTGGGGGGTGGGGGGCCACTCTTTGTGGCAGTGCATGGGCTTCTCATTGCCGTGGCTTGTTTTGTTGCAGAGCACAGGCTCTAGGCACGCGGGCTTCAGTAGTTGTGGCGCTTGCCGAGACATGTGGGATCTTACCAGACCAGGGATGGAACCCATGTCCCCTGCATTGGCAGACGGATCCTGCACCACTGTGCCACCAGGGACGTCCCTATTCATTCGTTTAATTTCCATTTCATTGGGTACCTCTTGTACTACAGAGTCAGTACTAGATGCCTAGAGAGATGTGAAAGTGACTAAACATAACCCTGCCTTCAAGGGTCTTACAGTCTAGTCAGGAAGATAGGCACATAACCTGATCATTAAAACCCAAAATATAATAGAGGTATTGGGAAGTAAGTGCTGAAATTTTTAACAGTTAACATTTGTATCGATGCTTTACTGTTTATAAGATGTTGTCACTTGATTTTCAGCACATTCCTGTAAAGGAGTTAGGTCAGAGGTTATTTTCTTCCCTATGCTTTAGATGTGGAAACAGACTAAGGAGGCTGTACCCCAGGCAAGGTCATGTTCATGATGGTCTAGAGACCTTACCCAGCTTGTCTGACCCCAGATCCCATGCTCTTTTTCATCACACCATGCTGCCTTCCCATCTAAGGATCTCCTGGTGCTTGGTATAAATGCTACCAAAATGAATTGGAGCAGACAGCTGAGAACCAGATCAGTGTCATCCTTCCTAATCTGTCAGAGCCTTCCTGCCTCAGAAAAGCCTTAACAATAACTTGAGGAAAACACACAGACTATGGAAGTCACCTTCATCCAAAAGGGGCACTTCCATATCTTCCTTTTGAGCCTCTCAGATTTTTTCAAATTGAGATTAAAAGATTCAGGATTCAAAGAATAAGCCAGGAATCTGTGAGTTGATAAAGGACAGTTGGAAATGATCTACACCAGGGCTTCTCAACAGCAACATTTGTGCAGGATAAGTCTTTGTTGCAGGGATTGCCCTGACTTTGTAGGATGTTTAGCAATATCCCTGGCCTCCACCCATTAGCACTCTCCCCACTAGTTGTGACAATCAAAAATGCCTCCAGATGTTCTGGTGGGCAAAAATCATCGCTGATTTGACAACCACCGATTTAGACCAAGAAACAGTTCAGCACGCTATAGCTTCGGCTGTTCCTGTTTGCCTTCCTGCAGCCTTTCTCACTGGTGGAGGGGTGTGTTCAAGGGGTTGAGGCAGGAGGAGGACGCCTAGGACAAAGCTACGGAATTTGTCTCTTTAGAGACAAGGATTCTTAGCCTGGGAAGATGGGCGGGCATTCAGGGATGCATGAACTGACATTACAGACCAAACGTTGCATTTGTGCCTGTGAGAATGGGAGTAAGTGGACACCAGCTCCCCTAGTAGGCATAGAGGCATGTTTTCTCCCAAGGTTGGTAGGATTCTAATATGAAAATGCAAGAAAGGTAAGCACTGATAGCAGGAGAAGATTCCTCATACTCCTTTTCTTACAAGAGCTCAAAATTGTAAATTAAAAAACAATAAGTAACCTGGATTCTAGGCCCGTGTTTGCCAGGGACCAGTAGTGTGACTTCAGGCAAGTCCCCACAGTGCTCTGGTGGTAAGATTCTAAATTCCAGTATAATTGGCTCACCTTGGCAGCCTGCTCCAGCATACCACTGGATACTGAGTTCTTTCTCACATGATCCTGTCCTCTCTGTTAACACTCACCTATAAAGCTGGGATGCAGTTTCTCTTAT